>NC_140572.1:26175203-26775203 GCF_057381845.1 Rhamphochromis longiceps
CTTTGACTGTACTTGTACACATTTCTATACATGACAGCTCTTTTAAACTTAACTCACTGTTCCCTGACATAGCAAAGCAGCCAAGAAATGTAAGTTTTTGCCCACTGCTGCATGCATTAATTATGGCTTCCATGCAAAATAAATTAGATCTGCAACTTCACTGAGTGGCCAAGGAGTTCAGAGCTCACATGGCTCAGCTTCCTGTTCCTCCTTAACTAAATGGGGGGTGGGGGGGAGATAGGCAATTTATGACATTACGCTCCTTATTTTTGTTGCTTTGGTAAGTGGATATTACATTCCTTATCTTTGGGGTGTTGCTAAGACATGGCTACCATTTAATTTGAAATGAATTACGTGGAATAAGCAGCTTTGTAATTGTATTCTGTTTTAATGAAGGAGAACAGCTATTTTCATGGGCATTAAATCACGTTTTTACCGTGCAACTGTTTCCTGCAACATTGTGCTGTATTACAGAGGACAGGAAGCCTGATGTGTCATTATTTTTGTCATTCTTCTGTTTTCCTGCAGGACATTTTTGACTTTGAGGATACAAGGGCTTGCCTGTTAGCCTGTCTCCTGTTGTCTCCTACTATTTCCCGTTTTTGAATGCTTGTATGACAACACTGACCTGTGTTTGTTTTTCCTAGATGAAAATTTTCCTTTTTCACCCCAGTTTCTTTCATAGTCATTTGCCAAAAAACATTAATTAATATGCATCGTGGTTGAGGTTCCTGGAGTAGATGGGTTATTAAAATGTAATAGGATGTTTGGATCCAACGCTGTTATTTTTATTGGGTGCAAACTTGTAGGACAGTAGAGACTTATTGCTGCTAGGACTTCACAGGAAACCTTTCTATATTTTATCATATTCATATATTATATAGTAAAAAAAACCCCATAATTTACCCAAGTTACTCATGTAAATATAATGCTACCTCTAATGTGGCAAATACAGGACTGGATTTTTTGACAGCAGAGTTTGCCCACAAGTAGAAATGTTTAGTCCAGGGCTTTTAATTTGAGAGCTCTTATCTGTATCTGTGAAAAGAGTACTTTTACTTTAGTGGTTGCTATCGACCTTCTTAGCCCCTAAAGTGTTGTTCTTATTAGCCAGCTGACAAACAATCTATGCCAAATGGACTCAGACTTCAGATGGGTGCAGCACGTACAGTACCTGTGGGAAACCTTTTAAGTTTTGTTTTTTTACTTTTATTTGCTGTGTCCTTTCCGTGTCCTTTTCTGCATCTCCTCTTTCTTTGAGGGCACTTGTGCCTTAGTGGATTTATACACGCTGAAATATTTGCCATCCCCCTCTCTCTCTGTCTCTTGTATTTCACTCTCTCTGTCTCTCAGTCCATTAGTTCAGGTCAATTTAAAGAGGCTTAATTGGCATGAATTTGGATGATGTATTATTGCTAAAATACATTATGTTGATTCATTCCTTTCTGCTTGCCTATTGTTTCTGCACTAACTCTCCTGTTCTTTCAGACTTAGAACTCCCACTTGCCCTTCTCTTCCACCAATATGATGGCCTTTAACTTCTTACTCACTTACATTACCTTGCATTGTTAGTTCAGTATATATATATATATCAGTAATTCACAATCCATCCCCTCCTAGATTGCCCTTTAAGCATATGCCAGTGCATTTGTCACCATAGCCTGTTTGCTTTTTGCTCTTTTTAGACTCTAACCTTCACCTCCATCATTGTCTACCCACTTCTTTTTGTTTGCATGCCTGGTTTGATACAAAACAAAAGTTTTTTCTTTGTCCTCACCTTTTTTCTTTTTTTTTAGGTCTATTAACTCTAACAAGCTTGAGAACTAGAGGTCATAATGAAACCTGACCACTGCATCAGTTATTCCTTCGATTCTTGAACCTCTTATATTGCAGAAAACCCCTAATGGCCCTGATCAAGGGGTAACCGAGTGGTTGACCTTCCAGTGCATTGCTTTTGGCAAGCAGAACTGGTGCTGCAGGATGAACCATGATAACAACCGAACACAAAGGCATAACCACAAATGACATATATTTTCAGAGCTAAAATATTCTATCTCAAATTCAGACCACAAGTATACTTTATTTTATGGTTTCACTTCAGAGATTGTAAGTCTACAAAAAGCTTGTGACAAAGAAGGTGCGACTTTATGATTTACTTTCATCTCATTTTTTTTTCCTTTTACATTATGCCTGCACTTTAAGCACTGACTATAGCAGTGGGCTTTACTGAATCATCTATAAACAAATAAAACCCATCCATGACCCGCTTTTGTACTGAGATATTAAATGATATCAATCAATCATGCCAGCTTACTCTTGGTAAGACTAATCATTCGTCTCAAGACTGTTTTTCCTCGTTACTTTGTTCGAGCTATGTGACATAAATGGGCATATTGATACAAAGTGACATGAATATTTTCATGGAGTAATGTAGTCTTAGAAACTCAGCTTCTCTCTTCTGCTTTAGACCGAGAGGATTATCCAGCAGTGGCTTAGTTTTAGCCCCTCATAGGACTGGAGGAATATACAATAACAGTTGATTAATCTTTAAATTATAGCCATTTCAGCTCATTCGTTCTTTTATTTATTTATTTTTAAAATGATCTATTTCTGGGAGCAGGATGGCTTCTTTGCAGTTATCAGCCTGTTTAGGGATGTTTCTCACAAATTGAAACGCGGCCTCGCGAGTCATAGTTCGCTTGGGTCTGTAGAGCTCAATTAAAGAAAATAAGGGAATGGAGAGAGTAAAAAAAACTCAATTACATGGTGAAAATCCAACCTCACTGTAATTTTGCAGATAAATTTGTACTCTGTGCATTTCATGCAAACTTTGTTTTACCGTAACGCCTCATCATTTACCTAAGCAGCTGCTTTAGTGGCTAAAAGTGATGGAATATATTTTAAATGTTGAATCTTAGGAATTAGTATTTCAATAAACATGTTCTGCATTACTATGAAACCTGTTGAGCTCCACTTAGTGCATTTTTTTTTTAATTTTTTAATTTTCTTCGACTAAAAATATATGTACTTCAGGAGTACAGGCTACATGAATGAGCCTTTTACCTCTGCAATTCCACACAGAAAACTTACAAGAGTGCAGAAAGCGACTTTGCAAGCTTGTAGTGCATGCACATACATATTGCATATTTTAAACCTGGTTACTTAGTATCCTTGTGCTCATTTGCATTTGTGTGTCTGCATGTGAGAGTACATTGTGTGATGTTTTCCCAAATATATATGTATGTATGTGTGTGTGTGTATATATATATATATATATATATATATATATATGTCACCCTCAGTGGGAGTACACACACACACACACACACACACACACACACACAACAGCAATCATTTTAATTCCTCTGTCTTGAAAGGTTCTGAAAAAACAAACAAACCTATTGTTCATCATCATTCTAGAAGAGCAGTTCTCTGTTTTGTGAAGATTTCTTTTTTTTGCATAATTTTAACAATGCGCAAACATAGATACGGAACCTTTATTGTTTCATTTTATGTAACATTGCCATGAAATGTGGCAGTGATTGAGATGATGGCAGGTACCAATCAGAGAAGCAGCACACTATTGTGAACGGCCTCATTGAAGGGAAGTCTTTTTCTCAACGAGAATCAAAATTCTGACAGTAATTTTGTTGGAACACTGCTTAAGTAAACACAGCAGGAGGTGTGTTGCCGCTGCATAAATTCATACTGATGTGACAAATTGGATTTGATACACAGTTTTCTGCACAGGGAGTTTAAACAGAAGCTCATGCACAACCCCGACAAGAGCTGACAGAGAGAAAGAGAGAATGATGTTTGAGTCTAGCAACAGGATTTCACCGACACTTCAGAAGTCTCTTTTGCCCAGCAGTGCCTGCAGGTCACACGACTGAACAGCTGCCGTATCAATTCAGTGGGCAGTGCAGTGGCTATTTGTGGCTCACCGGCACCTTCAGCAATAAATTACGTGACACAAGCACACAGCCGTGAACACATCCCTCTCACGCCGCGCGCACTCCTCAATCCAGTGTTGTTGTTGGACGGAATGGAGCTTTACCTCATGCGCTCATGTGATTCACAAATATTTAGAAACAGAGAAGCTCCAGCCCCTGAGCAGTGAGACTTTCTTATTCTATTTGATGTGAGATGACAACAGGAACCCTCTTTAGGCTGCGATACGTGGACATCAATTTCAGGCACGGTGATTTTACAAATTCAGTACTTGCTATATGCTGAGATAAAAACAAAATGATTATCACAAGGTATAACTATCACAACAAATATATAAGTTGCAGGTGTAGCTATAATATGACATTTAACTTAAGAAGATGTACACATTAGAACTTTCAGTATTTTGGGTAAAAGCTTCATTATCATCATTAATCATCAGTGTGATTTTTTCCCCCCTTAAAACCTGTGAACAAAAATTCAGACCACTAAACCAAACACCAGTTCAACAGTCAATTTAACCAGAAAATCAATCAGCAAATCAATCAACCGATTATTGCTTCCCAGTTTTGGAAAACCACTCAAGATAACCCAGTGTGAGAATTTGACCTGAAAGGGACACGACACATGATTATGACATTAAGGATGCTGAAATATTGCTGTTTTTCTGGAAAAATAAATCAATTAGTACTGCAGACTTCATGCTTAAATGATAACATATTAGAAAAAAAAATATCTCTTGACTCATCCGGACCAATGAACAATCAATATAAACATTGTTTTCTGGTAGATTGATTTGCTCTAACCTCTGCCTGTAACAGTCCATAGAGTATGATCAATTATCGGACTTATATTTTCATGGTACACAAGCATGGCCCATACGTATCTATATTTCAGCACAGCCTCTGGATTTATGTGCACTCTCGTGTTCGGGGTCAATCAATATTAAGTCCTCAGCTGTGTAAAATCCTCATCCCATAAAGTCTGTTCTCAGGAGACTAAAAGTGCGAACTTAAGAGATTGATACAAAGTTTCCTCTCTGTAACATTGTATCATTTTCTCCGTCTGAATCGCTCTCACCCCTTCTAATTGCTTCTAACAGTTTTCACACTGTCAGCCTCGTCCATTACCTCTCCTCCTGTTTTCTCTTTTTCCCTTAGCTGCCACAGTTTCTCCTTTGTTTCCTAATAATCTTCTTTCTCCTGCGTTGTCATCACGCCTCCCCCTTTTTCCTTTAATCCTTGTTTCTGTCTCATTCACCCCTACATTGCTTGCCCTTTCACCCCTTGTCTTCATTTGAAATGTGACAGCCTTTACTTCCCACTCTCGTCCTCTCCTCCTACTTTGAGGCTGGGAGATATTTCAGTAATAATTGCCTCTGTGTGCAGTCTCAGAATGCCTCGAGAGTGCCAGCCATTGTTACGTGCATGCTCATGCAACCTGCAGGATTCCAGCACCGCTACCAAATAGGGCCGTGCTGCACGTAAAACTAGGTACTGGATAAATAAACCATGAAAACACACACAAAAAAGGAAATGTGGAAACGATTTAAAAAAAAGAAGAAGTCCACATTAATATCAAGTTTATCACATAAAGGCCTACCAGTTGGATCTTTTATTTTACCGGGGCTAACAGTTTCTTCATGGATTGTGAGTAATTAATGAGTGATTACTTTCTGTTTTGTTATCAGTAACAAAACAGAAAGAGAATTCGTTCTAGCAGCTAACAAAGAGAGCAAAGGAGGGTGAGTCTTTAGCCAATCTAAAAAAATGGTTAAGAGGCCATAACTTGAGCCAAGAGCAAATTAGACACCCTTTAGTCTAACTTTCATTACACACTTTTCTATAACAGTTACAACCAATTTAATGTTATCGTAACTTATGAGACATTTACAGTTATCGTAACTGCTGAACATTTAAAATGACCCAAAATCAAAGTTTTTAAATACCTATGACTTTTTTAGTGGTTTGTTATGTGAGATCTATCAACATTCACTGGCTGTTCTGCTGGTTACGCCTGTGTAACTGCTTGTTAACATGTGTGCATGGTCAAGACGACCTGCTGAAGTTCAAACCGAGCATCAGAATGGGGAAGAAAGGTGATTTAAGTTCCTTGGAGCGCAGCATGGTTGTTGGTGCCAGACAGGCTGTTCTGAGTATTTTAGAAACTGCTGATCTACTGGGATTTTCTCACACAACCATCTCTGGGGTTTACAGAGAATGGTCTGAAAAAGAGAAATTGTTCAGTGAGCGGCATTTCTTTGGATCAATATGCTTTGTCAATGACAGAGGTCATAGGAGAATGCCCGGACGGCTTCAAGATGACAGGAAGGTAAAATTTGGTTCAGGTTGTTGGTGGTGTAATGGTGTGGAGGATGTTTTCTTAGCACACCTCGGGACCTGTTGTACGAACTGAGCATCATTTGAACACTCCTACTCGAGTATTGTTGCTTAGCAAGCTCAATAAACACCAGAAATTTTCATGGATTTAATTTGATGGATGTGTGGACTACAAATCTGCAGCAACTGTGTGATACCATCGTGTCAATATGGACCAAAATCTCTGAGGAATGTACAGCAGCTCGTCTAATTTGAAGTCGAGCTGAGGGGCTAACCCATACTAGCAAAGTGTTTCTAATGAAGTGGCCGGTGAGTGGGTGAGTGCATGTATGAAATGACTGCTGCCATTTGTTGCCTTTTCTTACGGGATGTATGTTTGTGGATATCTTCTTTCTGTTTACTTTACTCAAGTGTACGAGTGATTAAAAAAAAAATCTGCATTTGTAGGATATAATACTTCTTCTACAATGGACACTTAGATCATTTGCCATTTACAGTGTTCAGGACTTTTCTCTGTTCCCTTTCACCTTTATCGCTATGGTTTTAAGCTGTTACATAATACTGCACAATATTTTCCATCACAGTATTCATATTCCCATGCCGCTCCACCCATTTCATTACTTCAGACAATATGTGAAACGTTGCTTAAGGCTAGATGCCAATTAAGTAAAAAAGTGAAGTAAAACGTTCCTTATCTTATAGCCTGTTAGCCTGTATCTTCCAGACTCTGTGTGCTTCCATATGTTGTCACTAAAGCCACAAATTCAACAGAAGCTCTGAAGTTTGGGCTTGGTTTTGTTTTTTATTGGCCCTTCTTTTAATATCTGTTTGCATGTCCTTTATTTTCTTTGGAGCACTTTGTGACAAAGCACTTTGTGACAAGTGCTTTATAAATAAATTGAACTTGATTTGACTGCTCAGCCATATAATATGATGGCAGAGATGAAAAATACTCCTACAGCGCCACTACATCAGTGAACCATGGTCAAGGAAATGGGCATGAGGAGAGAAGCTCTCAGACACCATATGCAGGTTGACTGAAATACAATTTGAACATTTAATGAGATAAATTGAGATCTCATGTCAAGACGGTACATACGAAATGCAGCTCGGAAAGTGGTGGAGCGCTTCTTTTTATCCCATCTGTGTTGTCTGAACAAGATAAAACAATAACTCCCCCCATTTGTGCGCTGTATTTTTTTTGTGTCTGGTTAGATTTTTGTACGCAGGCAGAAATAAGAAAAGATTTTCTTTGATGGCAGTAATAAGCTGCTTATACTGAACACAGACTTTACTGTCGTTTAAATGGAACAATTTTTACGAGACAAGCAACAGGTTTAGGTATTTCAAGAAAATGCAGCTGTGAGTTCTGGAGCTCAGACGCTCATTTATTTCTCATTATTTTTCAGACCCAGTGTAGCACAAGCTGAAATAACAAACACAAGAGACACAGTGCCAGTAACTTGTTAACTTTTAAAGAAAAGCATCCTATGAGGAAACATCACTAACTGCTATGGGAGGCTTGTGGGCGCAGACCAAAAAGCTGTGCAGCTTGTTGGTGTGATGAGCCGAGCCCGAAAGACACGAAAAGACAATACCAAGCTCAAACACAGCCAGCTCACTCCTCTACCATCTTTCAAGTGATAGAGTAATACAGTAACTCTGCTGCTTCACCATCAGACTGCTAAACTCCTCCTTCACACTTTTAAAATGATTTAAGTAATTTATTTATTATACAAGTTTGTGTTATGCAGTGATAATTAAGACTATCTTTAATGTTAAATCAGTGTTCCAATAAGAAACAAGCTGAGAAAGTTGTGACTCACGGGTTTGTTGGGTATAACACATGCAGTATGTTCCATAAAACTATAGCTAATAGTAAAACATCTCACCAGAAAGCTATACTAAATAACAGCATCTATAGTAGTTCCAATAAAGCAAAGAATTATATGTATATTTGTAAATTAATTTACTTGCGATGTTGTGTATGGGGATTATAGGGAGCAATAAAAGATTTAAGAGTTAGTAGTGTGTCAAAGAGACAGAAAAAGTGTTTAAGGCATCAATGAATATTTTAAGAGAGAGTGGGAGCTGTGGGAAGGATGTACAAGCTGAAAGAGAGTTGGTCTGCTGAGAGACGGAGAGATAATTTAATAGACGGGCAGAGCAAATGTGTTGGAGGGGAGATAAAAAAGCTGGAGGGATGGGAGATGAATGAATGGTGGACTAATCTGGACTAAGCAATGGAGAGAAGAAGCGACATTAATTTAATAAGATAGATGAATGAGCAAATAGATGTATTGTGCAATGTTAAAAAAGACCCTAAACTTGGACTGGCTTTGTGATAAATAATAAAAAAAAGGTGTGTGAAATAAAAAATAAAATATAAATGAGAGTAAATCTAGGCATAGACTCAAATAAGGTTTAGACTCATGAGGTCAGAAACCCGTACTATAAAGCTGGATGTGAGGTTAGTGTGGTAACTGGATGTGTTCTCATTCCAGAGCATCAAATGTGGCTGGTATCAGACCCAATACACACAAGGCATCTCTTTGAAGCATCTTCTGTGGCCTTATTAGACGTGAAGGAAATGAAGAAGTTTGCATTTTCAGACGAAAGGAAGGTGGTGATGGAGTAAGTCATCGGTTTGTCAACTAGGAGCTGATTACAGTTTATTTGCAAATCTGAAGGTCTGTGTTTTTTACAATTTCCTTTTTCCTTGTTCTTTTTCCTGTTTTTGTTTCCTTTGGTTGGTTAGGTTTAGGCAATAAAAACTATGCAATATTTTCCTGAAACTGAGACTGATGAAATCATCAAAGCTTTGTACATGTTGACCTTAAAGGCCTGACCTATTATTGTTAATCATCTCTAGGGCCGCAGTAGAAAGAATAAGCTGTAATACATCCAACCAACACATTTAATTAGTTCCATTTTTAGCACAAACGCAGCCACAAAGAGGCAGAAAATACACTAAATTTATGATTTGTCAGCTGCTCTGGTTTCATCTGATTACAAGCTTGACACCTTCAGCAAAAATTAGACATGGAGCGTCACAGAGGTGAGGCAAAAACAGACCTTTTAATGAAAGCTGTGACACAGTGGACTTGTTATCTCCACAGTGATTTGTCTTACATGTTGAACAGTATTATCCTTCTTTGAATCGGGGGTTTGGTATACCTCAGGATTAATTCTGAAGTGCAGTTTTATTTTCACTAGCTCACTTGTCAAAATGACACTCTGCTCCACTGCAATGCTGATGATGGTGCGCTGTATTTGTTAGATGTAAGTCTTGTTGTAAATGAGAGTCGTAACCAGAGAATAAGCTGGACCACCACCAACGAGAGATGAATTGAACTCCACTTTTCTACATCCACATTACTTACTGTTAACAGCACACTTCCGGCTTTCAGCTGTAATGACATAATGACTAAAAAAGACTGTCTTTTAAAGATAAAGATAAAAGTGGTACTCTTTACAGGAGTGTTGCATTCATGTGAACACGCAACAGAATCGAACATGGTGTTAAAACATTTCCTGTGTTTCTACAGTCTGCACAAGTCCTGTTAGTATGTTTAGCTATTAAAGTTTAGCTATTAAAAAAGCAGCTTCAAAGTATATACAGTCTCTCTTAGCAAAGAAAGTAAAAGTATTCATTTAACAACAAATTTTAATCCTGCACTTCTTGTTAGACTTCAGTATTTATCACCATTTTCCCACACACTAGGAGGCAGCTTTCACCTGCCACTTTACTGCCAGTTTTGCCATTTTGTGCGTTTCAGCTTTTCACTGTGCCCATTAAGATTAATAGTGGCAAGCATTTAGGTTCTTAACATGCATCATGCATGATTGGCATTGAATTGAGAAAGTGCTTTAAAGCGGTAGGAAACACCGACACAATTTTCCAGTACAGCACTTGTAATCTTGGCAAGAAGCAAATTGCAGGCAAATATATTCCATCCTTTTTGAAGTTCTTTATCTACTTTTTGTTCCAATCGAACAAATCGAGGCAGATACAGAGCTGTCTTGATATATCTCATGCGTTTGATGTGATTTGAAAGGTGGTGGGAAATACGTCAATACTTCCGTATGGATATACCACATAACACATTTAAGCAATAACACCAATCTCATGCTCGGTGATTTCTATGAATTGTTTCACAACGTGTTAGTCAAAGATATGAGTAAAACTTGTGAGAGGCAACTTAGGAAATACATGATTATTAATGAGGAGTTTCTGAATAAATATGAAGTAGATGAGTAGACAAGGAACAAAAGGAATTGTATGAATGAGATTTTGTAAGGGGGATCATTACAGGAGTAATACTACAGAGATATCATTAAAAAGAAGCTTTGGTTGACAGCACACAGTGCTTGCGCATTAGAGTGGTAAGTAAGGAAACATAGGAGATAAACTCCTCCTTACGTAACTGAGAATGTTAATGCGGGACTATTATTGCAGAACTCCTCATCACACAACAGGTCCATGCCCTGCAGAAGAGACAGATGTTAGGCATGTGAAGGAAGATTATTTACCCTCCAGTGTTGTTGCAAACCACTCCAAAAATACATATTTTCTGTGATTTGAAAAGTCTCTGTTTTTGGTTTGGTTAGGTTTTGGAACAAATCTTAAATATGATCTCTTTGCTTGCGCTGTAATATCCACTTCAAAACAAACTTAGATGTTTGTTTTGATCCTTTATTTATGACTTCTTCTATCATCTTTTTCCAGGTTGACCCCATGCAAACTCTCCCAAATCATCCTGTTTACTTAATGTATGCAAATATATTTTAGTGTAATTTAAAACAGAGACCCGAGTATGTTTCCACAACTTTCAAATGAAATCATGAAAATTCACAGAATAAATATGACATAAATTAATCTAATTCAATTACAGAAACAAACAAATGTTTAATGTTATGATTAAAATGTGAAAAAGTTTAATCAAACACGCCTTAAATACTGTTATTTGTAAGGGACCGTGCACAATTTTAAACACGTGGTACATTTTTGATGCATTTTACCACAGTCTGCGTGAGACTAATTTCTATCTGCAGTCCCCTGACAGGTCATAATTAAAACTTCCACAAAGTGACAAAACAATAACAAGCTAACTATAAAAATGAGACAAAACATACAACATTTATAAAATACAAAATTGCACACCTAAATGACAAAAAACAAACAAATATATGTCCAATACCACACAAAATTAATAGAATGCAGAATCATTCTATTAATTTTAATATAATTATATAGAGACATGGTGCATGTTAAGAACTAATGACTCTGTCAATCGAGGCACATGTTAGATATGAGACATATGCAACACCACATTAAGTCAGATTAAGATCTGCAGCTCAGACTGTATTAGAGAAGAAGCGTACTGTGATTGCTAATTCGTGTACATCTTTCTTTTTGGTTCACTAACTGCATTGCAAAGTGAACTGCTGCAGTCAAGAGCACTTACGTAAACTTCTCACCTGCATTACGTGGGATAAGTTGGTTATTTTTGTTTTGCTAACTTCTCAAAGCTACCTTGCCAACCTTAAGCATCTGTAAAACTCATAACATTTTCCCTCCAGGGTCAGTTCTTTATATGAGCTGTTTATGAATTTAATTTTAAGACAGTGCTCAAACATACAAAATCAGGCAGCTGAGTACTAGAGAAAGCTCATAATGATACAAAAAACACCCAATAATTGGATAGACTGCTGTATCATTTTTGAGCTAACCTGTACTTTGTCATTCCTTGAAGTATGAGAACCCGATCTGATGGTGTTGGTTTTTAATAAATGATCACAGGACACTCACAGAATCAAAAGAAAAGTGGGATATACAGTACATTAGTAATGACATATATTGTTGACAGTGTAGAGTAGTCTTTACATAGCCTCAAAAATATGAAACACTCAGAAATAAAATACATTTTGGTTTAATCCTCTCTGTTCACCAAAAAGACTGAGCGGAACTATACACATTTGTTAAAATTAATTTCAATGAACTTCAAAACTTTAGAGCCAATGTAGTAATTTTTAATTTTTAAGAGGCACTTACAAATGTAATTTATTTTAGGGCCCGTGCAGCCATTTCATCCCAGAACTTTGTGTATCTGTTATAAAAACGCAACCAGTGCCATTTTTCATGCATGTCATGCATCTAGTTCGTGCATTCATTATTTCTATGCTGGACTTTTGCAATTCATTGTTATCAGGCTGTCCCCAAAACTCCCTGAATAGCCTTCAGTTGATCTAAAATGCTGACCCAAGAGTACAGACAGGGACTACAGATCTAATAGTACCATGGTGCCATACTAATGGGCTGGTTGTGGTTCTTATGGTATTTAAAAGTAGAATGGGAGACAGAGCCTTCAGCTTTCAGGCCCCTCATCTGTGTTGAATTTGGGAGACAGACACTCTGTATTTGTATGGTTTGGCTAAAACTGCAAAAGTTTTAGGCTGCTGGAAACTTCCGATGATGCACTGTGTTTCTTCTTCACTCACCTTTTCTTTGCTCTCTATGTGTTTATACATCGCTCTGCATTCAATCATTAATTATTATTAAACTCTGGCTCTCTTCCACAGTGTGTCTTTTGTCCTGTCTACCTCCGCTCACCCCTAACTGGTCGCAACAGTCGGAGCCCCTCCCTGAGCCTGGTTCTGATGGAGGTTTCTTCCTGTTAAAAAGGAGTTTTTCATTCCCACTTTCACCAAGTGCTTGCTCATAGGTGGTATTCTGATTGCTTGAGTTTTCTCTATATTATTGCAGGGTCTTTACCTTACAATGTAAAGCTCCTTTTGGTGAATGTTGTTGTAATTTGGCGCCATATAAATAAAACTGTCACGGCCAGGCGGATCAGCTGCACGCTGATCAGCCCTCTCTGTTTCTCTTCCTCTTCTCTCTCGCCGGGGCGGAACTCACTGTGGGTTCATGCCCTTGGCCCACGCCCTCGGGAGATGAGACCCAGGTGTCTCATTAAGGGGAGCAGCATTTAAGCCAGGAGGTGACTGCTGTTCGTCGCTGGATCGTTGTCTACCACGCAACCTCTTGGATTTTTCCCCGTGTGTTTCCCGTGTGGCAGTGTTGGAGTGTGAACCTGTGATCGTGTGAGTGGATATTCTGAAGAACGTATGCTTTCCCTTGGACTTCCCTGGAGACCCCTTCTTCCCCCACTCAGCTGTATATAACACCCCCCTTGCACATTCTTGTATATACACCTGGTGACTTGTAAATAAACTCTTCTTGTAAGCATCAGTACCGGAGTCCTGCGCTTGAGTCCTCCTTCCAACCGTAACAAAAACTGAATTGAATTTTGAAAGTTTATCATACATAAACTGAAGAGGCTGCATATTATTACTATGACTTAAATGTAAGTAATATTGGCTGTATTTTATTTATCTGTTGCATTAAATTTAATAGAGTCAGTGAGAGTTTTTAGGACTGGTTCAATAACATCAGTGTTGTGGCTGTTTTACAGTATTATTTACAATTTTTTTGGAATGAAAATAAAACTAAAGATCTGAAAAAACAAACTCTGGACTGATAACAAGCAAAAATGGACTGATTGTTTTTTTTTTCATAGAAATTTCACCAAAGTGTCTTCCATCCATAAAGCCCACAGTTGTTAATCTGACCTTACAATTTTGGCTGTTACTTAACAAATTCTTCTTCTTATTATTTATCAATGATATCATTTATTCATTTTTTAAAAAGACATTTCAAACAGTAGTTTAGGGTTTATGGGTTAGGAAACATACAGTACATTTCACCTTTAAAACATATTTATTTGTTTATTTACCTTGGGTAGTGTCTGAGACAATGAACACTATAACAATATAGAGGTAATAGAATATAAATTTAAGTAACATAACAGGTATAAAGACTGAGATGTTACACGAATATATTTCATTTCCCTTTTGCATAATGTCAGGAAGTGTTGATATAATTTCTGTCTTTACATACAGTCTATGGAACGCTCATTTCCCCGAGACAGTTTACTTTCCCCGGTGCTAATCTGAGTCTACAGAAAGCCTCACGCGTTTTAGGAAAACTAATCAGTCACATAGTGTACACGCTCTGACTGACAAATGAAATCACTGTGAGAAAAAGTGGTAGTATAAAATAAAATGGAAAAATGCATGTATAGATGTAAAAACTAAAGGAATTAAAATAAATGTATTGGGTAGACAATCAAATTTCTGTAAACACAAGACTAAAATAACTTTCATAACATGAAATATTGCTTACTTTTGTTAAATTTTGAACCCTTCTGACCTCAGTACCAGTTGCTCTATAGTCTTACTTAATAGGCTGCCAGTTTTAGAGTTGTTACTGGGATTTTATGGATAGCTTCTTTGGATCGTCCTAGTCTAACCTCTAGCTCATCTCTAACCTTTTAAGCCGAAATGACTCTCGGCACAGTTTTAGATATAGGGTATTTTTTGGATAAGTCTGAGTTAAAAGAGAATAAGTGACAGGGCTTTTTCTTATTGGAGCTATAGCTTTGTAAAGCTTATGTCAGTATCCATCCACCCAGCAATTTTCTTAACCGCTTATCCATCTTAGGCTTGCAGGGGGGGCAGGAGCCTGGGGAAGAAAAGCAGAGCAAGCAGGGGAAGATAAAGATGAAGAAAGGACCCTGGACAGGTCTCCACTTATGTCAGGATCATTCTTCTAAATCACTTATCAAAACCCCATCTGTTCAAATTAACATGCACAAGCTTGTTTTTGCCTTATTGGATATGTAAACAGCATGTTTCTGAAAGGGGACAAGGGAAAGGGAGGGTGGAGGGAGGGGTTAAGTGAGTAGAGGGCGACACAGAGAAATAAGCAAACAAGTGCACAGGCAGACAGAGAGGTAGAGAGGCAGACAAAGAGATGGATGGGTGGATGGAAGCTTGTTGAGGAGAGGAATAGAAAGTCCTGAATGCTGTTGCGGCAGACTGTGCTGACGTGAGGAGTGTTCCCAAACACAGTTAGTAGCGACTGCAGACCAACTGCATTACCACACACACACACACACACACACACACACACACACACACACACACACACACACACACACACACACACACACACACACACACACTCCTGACACGCAGTGCCCGAGGGAGAAAGCTGCTTGCAGGCATAGCTAAATAGAATGGGGACAGACTCTCCTGTTCTGGTCCCGAGGAGGTTACTGTGCAGCTACTCCAGTAAATTTGTAAATTTGTCAAGGTGTGATTGTGGCCATGCAAGAGTATGCGGTTGAGTCGGAATATGCATTAATGCTTTTTGTGTGTTTCTAGGCTTTGAGGGACTTTCCACAGGTGTGTGTGTGTGTGTGCGTGTGTGTGTGTATTTATGCACTTATTGTGTAATGGTGTCCACCTCTCTGTATGTGTGTGAGTGTGTGTTCCCATGAACAGGTCGGTCCTCTCCTCTCCTGTCCTGTCCTCTCCTCCACCCCCTTCTTTCCATGTCTGCGCTTCCTCGCGGAGCTAGGTGCGTATCATTGGATCAGTAGCTGTTGGCTGCCACACTGTCCAATCGCATCTAGGAAGAGAAAATAGAGAGAAAGAGGGGGAGAGAGAGAGGGGGGGGGGGGGGGGGGGGGGGGAGCGAGGAAGCGAGGGGGAGATGGGGGAGGAGAAAGAAAGGGAGAGAGGGAGAGAAGGAGATTGATCACTTGAACGTCCTGGGCCCTGTATTCCTCGGAGAAACATTAAAATTTCTACTATAGCTCCAAACAAATCTTTTTTTCCTTCTTCTTGTTCTTCCCACCTTTCTCAGGCGGAAGGCTTGTAGGTTGTTTTGTTTTTTTTCTTCTTGTTTCTTTTTTGGGTTATTCCCACCCCGGAGACGTGCCACCACCACCACCATCACCAGCAGCAGTAGCAGCAGCAGCAGAGGAATATCTCCCAATATCCCATCCCGGGCACGTCGGATAAGCTGCAGCAGCGAAAACACGCGGCAAATATTGCGGTGGAAGGGAAAGGAGAGCAGGTCCATGGGATTTCACACCTCTCACCCAGCCTGGGTACGGTATATCCTACATTTTTGTCATTTGAGGATTTTTTCCCCTTCTACTGCAGCGGGGATGCAGGTTGAGGCTTTGCATTTGAGTGTGTGTGTGAGTGTGTGTGTGAGTGAGTGAGCGTGTTTTGCCGTAGTCAGCTTCAGAGCCGATAGAGATTTAGACAGGGAATTCTACCTCACAGGCAAGCATTTTTCCACACTTATTTGTTTTTTATTCTTCTTCATCGCACACGCTTTCCCTCTCGTTCGTTATAATAAGAAAGCAGCCTAGCTTTTATCTGTTCTTTCTATATGAAAATACACAAGGGGAGGGTGGCAGGCGGGTTTGCCTTGATAAATGGAGCGTTATTCATCAGCGTGTGTGTGATCACCACTGGAATGTTAACTAGCACCTTGGACAGCAGACACCAATACAATCTAACATAAGAGGAGCGACAGCGCGCTGATCCTTTTACACTCTAATATCTTTGCAGCTTACAGTGGGTCGGCGTGTGTGTGTGCGCGCGCGCGCGGATGTGTGTGTGATTATACAGAGAATTGATGTTTCTCTCTCTTTGTGCGCGTATGTGGACGCGTGTGTTAATATTCTGCCCTCAGGCCCTCGGAGGGAGGGAGAGAGAGAGAGAGAGAGAGAGAGAGAGAGAGAGAGAGAGAGAGAGAGAGAGAGAGAAAGCAGTGTCGGCTGGGAAGCAGCTGTGAGTGTGTGTGTGTGTGAGAGTGTGTGTGAGTGCGCTTGAGATGGAGAGGGAAAAAGACTGAGCATGTAAGGTGACAAAGAAAGTGTGTGTGAGACATTTAAAAAAAAAGGTGTATTGCACGCATCTTAGGTGGTGGGATAGAGAGCAAAGTATGCGTGTGCGTGGTCGTGCGCGCGTCACAGGCTTCCTACCTTATGCTACATGCAGGTCAGGAGCCCTACGGTGTATTCGGGGTTTAATTAAGCGTGTGACGTGACACCCTCCCATCCCCCCATCGGGGTCCTGTGATCTGTGAAACAGTGTGTAGTGAGGATGTGACACAGCAGCCCTGACAGTCTGACACCGAGTTAAGCTGAGCGGACAACATCTCGTTTGCCCTATCTATCACTCCCATATCTATTTTTATCATGAAAAGAAAGCAAGGTGCACAAGCCGGCCTTGTGATGTCATATGTGTGTCTCCTGTGTGTTTGTGTGTGTGTGTGACATTTTATTTATTTATTTTTTGTTGCCCTGTGATTATTCTAATCAGGACTAATTAAATCCATTCTTTCTCTTTTTTTCCCCTCCTCCGCTTTTCTCTGCCTCTCTTTCTCTTATCCAGGCGGCAGTTTGGGCTTGTTATGGGGGTGACCCGAAGGAGAAAGTGACAGCGGAACAGTGATGCCACTGTTTACATAACAGGAGAGACTTGCACACACATACATGCACAAACATATACACACAGACATGCAAGCAGGCTCAAATCGCCAGTCCAAGACATACACACTCACTTAAACAGTTCCACACATGCATACACTCTGAGACGGCGTATTGAACGGAGTCACTGACTGAGTCACTGCACACTCAGAGGAACAGAATCACTGACTCACACACAGGAACACACACAGACAGACACATACACAAGGGGAAAAGGTTGTTTGCAGGAGCCAGGACTGTGTTGTGTGTGCTATGGGCCAAGCTGAGCAGCAGCTGTGTGTGAGTGTTGGATACCTCTGAAGGGTCAAAGCAGCCGGAACCCTCTGCCTCCCCCAGTTCCTCCCCTTGCCCCTCCTATCCCTCCTCTTCCAGCTATCCCCAAAACACATCATCATGTCCGAGCTGAGGACCAGCAGACTTTTATCCCCCCCTTCATCCTTCTCTTTCCACCTCAGGTTTCTATCCCTCCTCCTCTCCCTCTGCCTTTCCCTTTCTCTCTATCCACCCTCCTTATTGGCACAACAGACTGTGCCGGTCATTTCTACGGCACAGGGCCGTATCCGTGGCATCTTGACCCCGCTGCCCTCAGACCTCCTTGGGCCTGTCATTCAGTACCTTGGAGTACCCTACGCCAGGCCTCCAACGGGGGATCGGCGCTTCCAGCCGCCTGAGCCGCCCTTACCTTGGCCAGGAATACGAAACGTGACGCAGTTTGCTCCTGTGTGCCCACAGTCATTGGATGAGAGGAGCATACTGGGAGACATGATGCCATCCTGGCTCACTGCTAACTTGGATATAGCAGCGACGTACCTCACTCACCAGAGCGAGGACTGTCTCTACCTCAATATCTATGTGCCAACTGAGGAAGGTAAGTGAACCTAGTGGTGTGCAGTGAAATCTGGGGGCAGGGAAGGAAAACAAGCGTGCAGGATTGGGATTAGGATTACATGGTTAGGTTCATTTTGCTCTACACTGGCTAAGAGGATGATACTTGATTGTGGGAATATTTTGGGCATGACAAATGATTAAATCATGAGTGTCCTGTCAGAGCACAGACATAACCTTGACAAACAAATAAATCTTTTTTTTTTAAACTATACCTTGCTCCCTCAACCCCCTCTGCACACTGCTGGTTGAACCAACACTTAATATGCAGACACCTGCGTCAGTCGCCATGGGGTTTACGCCTTTACTTGTGGAGGAAAGTGGGAAGGACACAGACTAACTCATGCATACATATTGGTTCATACACATGCATGTGACCCTACGCACACGCATACACACATACACACGCCATGGCATTGAATGCTCCCACCACTTCAATTTATACCCACCAACTGAAAAATGAAGGCAGGGGAGCAAATAAACCCGAAGAGTGATCAAAGGCTGAGATACATAAAAATGGACACATGGACATTTACACACACACAGCCACAGATGCACACACAAACAGAATAAAGCTGTGCAAAAAGTTATGCAAAAAAATGCCATGTGATGCTAATATCTATCTATCTATCTATCTATCTATCTATCTATCTATCTATCTATCTATCTATCTATCTATCTATCTATCTATCTATCTATCTATCTATCTATCTATCTATCTATCTATCTATCTATCTATCTATCTATCTATCTATCTATCTTAACCCATCTCTATCTTTCTCTTGCCCAGACATCCATGAGGAGGGGCAGAGGCCAGTGATGGTCTACGTCCATGGTGGCTCATACACAGAAGGCACCGGTAACATGATGGATGGCAGTGTGCTTGCAAGCTATGGCAATGTCATCGTCATAACTCTCAACTACCGCCTAGGAGTATTAGGTAAAAATTATCTACATTTCATACCCATCCTGTCTCCAGTATGTATACAATTTGGCTGTATTAAGTGTATATGCTCATGGTTTGTTTTTGTATTGCCTTTATTTTTAAGTTTAAGTCTCCCAAATCCAAGCAGCCACAAGCAGGTTTTTAGTGAATCGCTTCTAAAATGGCTGAATTTGAGCTTCAAAACTGTGCTCCACCCTTCGAGAGAGAACAATAGCAGAGCAATTACTGCCAAGGTGCTCTGGGTATCACTGCAGTGTCATACACCTACTGTATGGTAATTTCCATTATGAAGCGTTAGTCTAAAGGGTGATGGATGGATAATAATTTGAAATGCGTTGTCCACATCTCAGTGGCACTTATTTAATCTGGGAATTTAGTCTTTTCCAGAAAAATTAAATTGCATAGGAAGAGATGGATATTTTACCCCATGATAGAAGCCGATGAAGGTGGGAATGCATAAATCAAAAGGTCCACCGATGGCAGTGGTCACCGCAGTGGTGAGATTTATCAGAATGATCTTACACCAGGAAAAAAAATGCATTAGTTTGGAGAAAACGGCATTTTACATTGTTGCTTTACACTAATTCAGTTTTAGTTTTTGTTTATTAGATATTATGAGCTATAATTGAGAGTTCAGGGTTGATGCAGTGTGTACTTTGTAAATGAATTTTTTTTACATGTAATATTTCTGCTTTTTCTCATTATGTGGGAACTTTCTTTTATAAGATACAACAGTTTCGTTTAAAACAAAATTCAGTTTTTACGTCTCAACACAGAAGTCAAATCTAGAGTATACTTACCATCTGGATTGTTTAATCCTTCAACGAGCTATGAAATGTGAAAACCATTAGTGCGCTGTTTTTACCCAGAGCGCCCTTTCCGTTTATTTTTTAAATTTTTTTCTTTAAGTGGAAACATGTTGAGTATGGGGGTCCCTGGTGGAAAAAGAAAACCCCCCTGAAGCCACCCCCCCACCACCACTACTAGCATCGACTCAAATCTGATCCACTTTACCTCCATGACTCTCTGACTCATTGCTCTCTGAACAGCAAAAATCTGATTCCCTGTGGTTTTTCTAATTTTAGGCAGCTATGCAAAGCTCACAGGTTGGATAATCAGAATGTCTTAAAATCCTGGTATTAAGCATTCTTGTGGTTGTAATTATTAAAATTACAAAGAGCTGAGTAGGGCCACAGGAGGGTTAAAAATAAATGCGAGGCCTCATTTACTGTATTACACTAAGGGCATGAACATTTAGTTGTTTGTGTGAGGCCCGTATATTGATTCAATCAATATACAGGCAACACATCCCACTGACTGGGTAAAAGCATTCTAATAAGAAGGTGCCCACTATTTAGCAGTGAGAGTGAGGAAAATATGAAAATAATATGTAAGTTAGAAACATGTGGATACTGTATCTTTTCTACTTTAATGCCTGATTTAGCTTATACAGCTAAAAAAATGACATCCCTTATTATAATATGCATGATTATGTAAATTAGTAATAGAAAAACTAGACTGGTGTTTTGTATTAATTAATAGGTGGCTTTTAATTAAATTTTATCGGTTTATATATATTTTACTTGCACATGCAAATCATTTTCAGGCTGTTTGAGAGACATTTCTCTCCCAAAAGTAAGGACACATCTGGGTTCCTCCTTAATTAGGCAGAGAATGTTTTTTGAAAATTGGGTTTGAATACATGCTAAAAGGTTAATACGTTTTTAAATGCTAATTTCCAAGGCTTTCATTAGACATTGATTTTATAAGATGGAATAAAGCTGCATGTGGTTAGTGGGTGAGAAGAAATTCCATTTAATTCTGACCTTGGGGAAAATATAGCAACTACTGCTGTAATCATCATTCAGAGCCAAATAAAGACCCTCCTACATGCTTCTTTGTGTCTTCACTCCATCCCCTGTATTTACACCACCTGCGCCTTCTCCATCATCATCACTATCACCATCAAGCTACATCTCGAGTACATCTTCTTCCTTCTCCTCGCCATTGTCACCATAAGTTGGATGCATGAGGTGAGCCCATTTATTAAAAGCGATGTACAATTATGCACATGAGCATAAATGAAATAAATAAACGATTGACTCAAAATTTTTTTCCCCAGAATATGAAAGCACATTATACAGTTATAATAATCACAGAGCTCTTCTAAACGAATATAATCCTTACAGTGTCCTTCTTTTTGCTTCAGAGAAATTTCTGACAAATGCACATAAGTGGTGAAATGTATTTTAGCATTGCTTTTCTTGCTCATTATACTCTTATGTGCTTGAGGTTCACAGAAATGAGCTTTTGCAGTAATGAGATAGAGGAGTGAGCCGTTAGGATCCTCGTGTTTAGTTAACATCAGTAGTAAAGGGAATAAGGGATCGCTGCAGTTGTAACTGCATGCACATGTAGATTTATGCGTTTATCTCCGTGTGTAATTGATATTTCCTGACATCAGAATCAGAATCAGAATCAGAATACTTTATTGATCCCTGGGGGAAATTATTTTTTGTTACAGTGCTCCATTTTAAACCAACAATGAATGAATGAATATGGATGTAACTTGTTGATTTGATTCAGTTTGAGGAATTGCAGGAGAGGCACATCACTTTTCATGAATTTTAAACTTCAATGTATCATAAAAACAACTTGTGAATAATTAACAGTATGAATGCCGTAATCTTGTGCCCAACTTTGTGTTTTCTTTTGAGTTTCTTTTTGTTATTGTGAGATAAAGATGCACCACTTCTTCCTTCTCTCTCTGCCTACCTATAGGATTCCTTAGTACAGGTGACCAGGCAGCAAAAGGGAACTACGGCTTGCTTGACCAGATCCAGGCCCTGCGCTGGGTGAAGGAAAATATCGCAGCCTTTGGTGGGGATCCAAACAGGGTCACGGTGTTTGGATCAGGGGCTGGAGCATCCTGCGTGAGCCTCCTCACCTTGTCGCACTACTCGGAGGGTGAGCGAGAATCAAAGATAAAAAGTGTATTGATGTACTGTGTTTTATTCAGTTCAACCTTTAAAGATGGGTGACAAATGAAAAGAAAAACCAACTGTCAAGCCACAACATGCCATCAGTGCAACTTTAGGGTAGTGGTGGACTATCAAGGTTTCCCCCTTTTTTGGTCTTTTGATGATGGCGGTTAAGAGCCCTGGTTAGCATGTCAATCCAGAATTTCCCATAGGTGTTTTCATTGGAGTCGACATCCAAAAACTCTGAAGACCACAATGTATGACTTAAGTAATTTCATACTTATTACATCATTAACTCATTCACTGCCATTGACGTCTATAGACGTCAATTGAAAAACTTATGTTGACTGCCATTGACGTCTATAGACGACAATTACGTTTCCAATGGGAGGGGCTAGAATACAACCTCGGGCAGCTTGTCAGTGAACATCAGACTGCTTGAAATGTATTTTTCACAAAAAGCTCGTTTTCTCCCTTTTTGTGGTCAAAACAGGCATTTTTGGTGGAACCCACCTCTCTTCTACAGCTGATTACTAAAGAATGGAAAATGGTAGAAACAAGCTTTTTTTTTGGATGGAAGAAGAGAGTCTGTTCTTCATTTTGGTAGGTTCAGCGTTTATATGATCATAACACACAGTTTTCTGTGGCTCTTCAAAAATGAGTAAAAATGCTCAAAAACCCTGGCAGTGAATGAGTTAAGTGAGTCCACTATCCCTATGGGTGGAGGCACTGTCATCCTGGGAGAGAGCACGGCGATCAAGACAAAAAATAAATAAATGCCTCATCGTAGGATAAAGGTGATCAGTCAGAATAACAATGTATTGATTTGCAGTGACCCACCTCCAAGAATCTCCAAGGGGAGAACCAAATCATGGCAGAAAAAATGCCCCCCCCATCCACCACCAGTCACTTGATCTCCTTGCCATAGATTTCAAGAATTCAGCGATCATTATCACCCATCTGTATGTTAAACTTTTTTTTGCATTTAAAAATATATAAAGAGAATGGACAGATTGTGATGGTGGTTGGTAGGTAGGTGGCTGCTTTGTAAGCTCTGACATTTACCATTATGAATCTTTTCAAGGTCTCCAGTGAACCGTTGCAGCTTTCATTTAGTGGTCTTAATGCCTGAAAAAGCCTTTGAATTCTGTGAATAATATAGCCTGCCCGTGACTCATATAGCCTAGGGCTGTTATTATTTTTAACTTTTAACATTTAACTCTTACTTCAACTTAGTATGCCAGATATAACCTGTCATACTTTAAATCAGAATAATGCAGATCTTCGATGCCAATTTTTTTTCCCTTGCCGTGGGAATGATTGTTTCTGGATCTATTTATGTGTGCAAATGTGTTGTGCAACCTTCCGGTGTGCATTCAAGTGGCTGTGCATCCATGCACACATGTGTGGGTATATATGTGCCTCAGTGTATACAGGCTACATCTACACCCAGATTTGTATTTACAGTATGTTTGTGTGTTCATGTGTATCAGACCTGTTCCACAGAGCCATCATCCAGAGTGGCAGTGCTTTAGCCAGCTGGGCTGTCAACTACCAGCCAAGCAAGTATGCCCGGCAGCTCGGTGAAAGAGTGGGCTGCAGCATCGATGACAGCACGCAACTGGTTGCCTGCCTCCAGGGCCGGAGTTACCGTGAACTTGTGGAGCAGAACATAACACCAGCCAAATATCATACAGCTTTTGCCCCGGTGATTGATGGTGATGTTATACCTGATGACCCCCAGATTCTGATGGAGCAGGGAGAGTTTCTGAACTACGACGTGATGCTGGGGGTTAATCAGGGCGAGGGCGTGAAGTTTGTGGAGGGCATAGTGGACTCAGAGGACGGTGTCAGTGCTGAGGACTTTGACTTTGCAGTGTCGGACTTTGTGGATAGTTTGTATGGATACCCAGAGGGCCGAGACACATTGAGAGAAAGCATAAGGTGAGTTATGTTTCTGAATATACTTAAAAAATGAGTAATAAGTGAGGGGATAATAATGTGACATTCCAAATAATATAATTATCAGATTTCTTTTAGAAAGTTAGATGGGATCATTGATACGAAGCTAATAAATGTGACCCTGCAGTTAGAAGTGTGTCAGCTAGCTGTGATGTAATAGTGTGAACAGCTTGATGTTCTGTCCTAAAGAAACAGACTCCAGCATGTCTAAAGTTTATGAAAAAATATCTGTCATGGCTGTGACCAGGGATGGAAGAAGCACTTTACAACAGTACTTAGTAAAAATCAGACAGTTTAATGTCACCCATTGGTTTTGATCTTCACATTTTAAAGTATCAGTGTTAGTGTTTTCCCCAGCACCATGTTGTTTTCTTGGAGCCAGAAGTTAGCTTATATGGATGGAAAAGTGGAGTGCTAATTCATTAGCTAATACTAGCTAAGCTGCATTCATAAACTGTTCCGGTGCAACACATAGACACACATATCAGCTAATTAGCGCTATGTAACGTGCAAATAACACAGTGACAATTGTACTCACCAAAACTGAAGGAGAAATGTCTTGGATGGCTGCAAAAGAAGCCACAATATTAATCAGATAATCCATTAAAAATGCTCCACAGGGCCCCAATAGTACATAGAAGATAAAAAGGTCCAGTTTTTATCTTCTATTGCAGCAGTGAAGGTGAGGCCTAGCAGACACCAGTTAGCGCCATCTGCCTATGATGGGTTAGTCAATCAATGTGGTTATGCCCATAATTCAATTACCCAGTGGTTAAGAGGAGGGAAACTATCCGCAGAGCCCAAAATTGTTTTTGATCCATGCTGTGAATATGCTTTTTGATGCTGCAAAGTTGGACATTTTACCACTATGAAGATTGAGTCTCTTGCAGCCAGCCTAAAGTGGCACCTGGAGGAATTGCAGTTGGCTTCATTTTTCAGCTCTGGAGGTTGCACCTTCGTAAAAAGAAAAAAGAAAAGTATCCCTTTCCTTAAAGAGATTTTATGCTAAAATAAAAAGAGTTTCCTTCAAATGTAGTCACTAAAATGTGAGTAAAATTAACATGGCAACTGTCAATAGAGTATTTTGCAGGTGGTGGCCTTTACAGAATTTAGAAGAAAATAGAACCGAACAACCAGAGTGGGTGTCCTCAGACTCTGTGTAGCAATATTAAGCTACATAAATCAAATAATCAGCCTCAGCTGATGAGGCATCAGTACAGCCGACAACACTGAAATCTCTAAACAATATAAGCTAATTACACACAGCAGCTGCAGCCCACTAACACACATAGATTACATAGGCACTAACTGTGGTGCTCACAGTTAGTTTGTTGTAGTTCCTTCCTGACTCTGATTTTGCTCCAGGTTCAGCTTTTCTGTTTTTCACTTCTCAGTTTAATCTGCCTCTAAGCCTTCAAACACTGAGCTGAATGAGACTTTTGAAGTTACAACATTTGTGCAATAAGTTATGGGGCTTTCAGACACAAAATGACATTGCCTGTCCCATGGGATCCCTGCATGATCATTACATCCCCTTTACATTATTTACATTTTTTAATAGATCTGCAGTTATAGGTTAAAGCAGATTACAAACCTGAGCTATTTTTACATTTATTGCCTACTGACAATGAACTTGCTGACATGCCTACCTGTTTTAAAGATAACTCTTTACTCCTCGGCCTTAAAGCAAACCTGTTTCTAAAAATTCAGGAAATTAAAAAAAATCAGTCTCAGCTTTTCCTCTATTTTGCCTTCTTTGTCTGGCTGGATGTTTCATTTCAAGTGGCCATACTGGGATATTTGTCATAGTAGTCGAAATTTAGATTATCTGAACGTGCAAACTACCAACATTCAAACCCAACCCCTTTGTTCCTGAGTGAGAGAAAGAGAGAGAGAGAAATGGGGAGAGCAGCTGTGGCCAAGCAGGCTAGAAAGTGGATGATGAGGAGAGCAGTGCGAGCAAGAAAAACATTATTTTCTGATCGTTACATGGCGGTCGCGTTCTGAAGCACAAATAAGCACACCCACACTGTCGTCCTGTCTACTGTTGCCTCAGTCCCACTGTTGGTCAAACAGACACACAGACCTGCGGCTCTAAAGACATCCATGACACAGACAGAGATCAGAGGAGAGAGATGGCCTTTGTTCCAATATTCTTACTACCATGCTGCTTATTATATAAGATAAAGATTTAGTATGTCACAATACAGTATGTCCAAAACAGTATGCCAAAATGACAAGGATGTCCCACAGCATCCAGTCACTATTTGAAGCATGCAAACCAACATGCTTTTCTGGCTATTATGACTCACAATCCTCTGTGTGGTAGAAGATATGAGCCGTGCATCACAAGACGGATGATTTAAGTAACCTTCCAAATCGCATATTTTTTTTCTTAAATTTTTGCCTCACAGTCTCCACACTATATTAAAGTACTATGTCCAAATCTAAGGCATACTTCATACTAGGAGACATAGCTTGTAAGGGCGACTGCAGCCTTGAACACAACAGAATAATAAGAATATACAAGCAGGCCATGGGTCTGAGAAAACCAACCGCCCACATGCGGGTCATAGGTGATGAAGGGATAGCAAAGCCCCCCCCACACAAGTGTTTTAGCATTGAACCCGAAACAGCGTGAACAAGCAGTGCAACAACTATATTCATGAGGTAAAGTTCACGGAGAACATGTGTGTTTCACAGTAAACAAGCTGGTTTTTATGTCAGCTACAGCTTCTTGTTCCGTTCTCACGTGTTTATTATCCCTATTTCATGTGACATTTGTTTTGACTCTGCAGCATATACCAATGTAGCCAAAGTTTGGACTCATAAAACACTAGTGGCACTGTAATGAGAATAAATGTAATTTGTTACTTCCTCCCTTCACATTGACAGTGTCTTGCCTCCAGGCAGTGATTCCTAGAATAAAGGAAACCAGCAGGAGACTTAGTGGAAAAAGACACAGCATATTAGTGAGTTTTAGAGGTGTTGGTTAGCAATTATTTTAACACGGACAAAATGAGTTGTTTTCTCCAACTGCTAGAACAAAAGGCTACTTCTACTGCTCCCTTAATCACAGAGGGGTCACTACAGTGGGTTGCTCTGCATATTTGATTTGGCAGATTTTTTATACCGGATGACTTTCCTGACACATCGCCGAAGGGATTTGAGTCTCCTCCTGGGACTGAGCCGGGGATCATTTGCTTGTTAGGCAAATGTGTAAACCACTACACTGTAGTATCTGCATGCTAAGCTAAGTTAACTGATCCCTCATTGTAGCTTCAAATATATCAAACTGACATGCAAGTGGGAACAATCTTCTGGTCAAAGGCATGGCAAAAAGCATAGTTAGCAAAATCTAAAAGCCATAGACAACTGTAGACATAGTGTGGTGTCTTAAAACTGAAGCAGTGCAGAGGGACCTTAAACCTGAATTCCTTATGATGCGCTGCATAGGGTGACTGCTCTGGTTGCAAAAAGAGCTGACCATAGTTTCCAATGATGAGTTTATGGTCTCTAGTTTTGCAGGAGGTATTATTTAGGTATTATTTCATGCAATTTACTGTTAATTTTATACATTATGAGTTAGCTATGTAGTGTCAAACAAATAATGCTTGCATGCTTTAGGGCTGGTTTACTTTGTGACTGTTGAATCACCACTGTATAAGCATGCGGATCCATCTCTTCCTCTCGACATCTGGATTCAAGGTGCAAGACCTTTATTGTCATTGTGCAAGGACAACAGAATTTGAATCCTTGGTATATAAATATCCGTTCGCTGTGAAATCTTGTTGCTCTGTAATGCATATAATAGATTTGCTGAAAGATGAGATGATCGATTGACTAAATTTCAAATGTATTTATGATTTAAGGTTCATGTACACAGACTGGGCGGATCGGGACAATGCAGAAACCCGCAGGAAGACACTAGTGGCGCTTTTTACTGACCATCAGTGGGTGGCACCAGCAATAGCAACAGCTGATCTCCACGCTCAGTATGGGTCTCCTACCTACTTCTACTCATTTTACCACCACTGCCAGAGTGACGCCACGCCACCTTGGGCCGACTCTGCCCACGGTGATGAGGTGAGATCAAAGTACATGAGCAGTATCTGTTGCATGGGAAGAGTTATTAAGCACTAGGCTCAAGAAATGAGACTAAATATCAAAGAGGATAGAAGAAAGACTTCGCAAAGGACGGTGACTAATCTGAGTAATTAACTCTAAAGCAAATTTGACAAAATGACTTATTTCTCAAAGAATCTTGAAAGATTTATACAATGAATGAGGAGCTTTGGGGTTTGTTACTGCTTCACATTGATCTGTTCAAAATACTTGATTAAGGAATTCGTTAGAGCATTAAATATCAGAAATGTTCATGAAATAACTTGTGCTACAGGCCTTTTAGGTGGTTAAGTAGTTATATGCTGTGTATGTGTATTTTTCCTGACTATTTATATGAAACAGCTCTTTGTTCATGCATGTGATGACTGAATTATGATGGTAACAATATGGCTATAACAGGACACAAAATTCACACTTTAGTCTAATTTCGACTACAGAGTCATTGTTGGTTGTGTATTTGTTTGTGCACACCAACAACATTTCTTTTTCAAAATAATGAAATAAATGTAAAATGCATAATTGGCTGTAATTCACAAGGTTTTCAAATGTTGTGCATTAAGTAAGAAAGTACTTTGATCTTTTCACCCTTGCATAAAAAATGTCCACTAAGACAAGTGAAATACATTTACAATTAACTTAAATTACCCATTAAAGCCAGCAGTGCAATTTCAGTAATGTTGCCCATCTCACTTTTTGCCACTCCACATGTGATTGAACATTGTAACGAAGCTAAGACCCTTTTAATAAATAATTGAAGCTGGGCTCTGCTGCCAGTGCATATGGGTGCACAGGTGATGATACACATAAATGCCTGTTCTTTGTTTGTCCCACCCCTGGCGCTGATTGGCTAATCGTAAGTGCTTTCCTTGGCTCAAGTATGTAATAGCTGAAGGGCGAAAGCGATATGCAGGTGTAGAGCTCTACTGTAGTCCTCTGTTAGTCAACATAAGATAACATAACATGAAAAAGCATAAAAAATATTGCACTATCCCTGCTACAAAGTAAGATCACAAACAAAACATGTAATATGAAAATGATTAGATACCAGAGTATGGAAATATGATCAAATTAAATGTGCAGGATCTGACTCAGTAGTGCTTCAGTCATGCTTATGGTTGGAGTCCATAGAACAAATGTATTGACTCTAACATGAATATGTGTGTATATGTGTAGGTGCCTTATGTGTTCGGCGTGCCCATGGTGGGACCCACCGATCTGTTCAACTGTAACTTCTCCAAAAACGATGTGATGCTGAGTGCGGTCGTTATGACCTACTGGACCAACTTTGCCAAGACTGGGTGAGTTAATAAAATGTCCGCTGCAATGTGAGATGTTGTTCTGTTGGAAAATCCTGCGGAGAATTAAGCAAACACAAGCAAAAGTCCATAAAAAAGACAAAAAACAGAGGATGGCTTCGGCGTCATTCAGTCTTTTCAAACGGAGAAACCCGTTTCTAATTTCTGCTATTAATACATAATCCCCTCCCACATGTGTAAAATGTCTCATGACTGAGAATGAAAGCCAAGACACTTAATCACATTTTACAAGTGCAAAAGAAAATGCACAGCTGTCAAAGTCAAAGATCAGTCGTTCCTTGTCCTTTTTTTTAACTGACTATGCAAAGACGAGGTTTTGGCAACGCAAAGTGTTGTTTCTGAAAGTGTGGACATTTCAGTCTTGATTTTACTGGAATAAATCTCCTCCAGGCTTGAAATAGGACAGCCAAGTTTCAAGTCTATAATGTTATCAAGATAAACAGCCTCTCCACTTTGCAGCGCTTGATATCCTTTCCATGTGCTTAATTTGTGGACAGATTAATAATAAAGATTAACACAGGCACCGAGCTATCTGTCAATGTTTACACACAGAGAGTTCAGTCAAAGAGGGAACAAAGAGGAGAATGTAAAAGTTTTGATTGTTAGCATTGAGTTGTAGGCATTGGCATGAGTTTATCGAAAACAGGCAGGAGTAATAAGCTTAATCGCTCAGCTTCTTTATTAAATTAAGCAATATTTAACATAGCAAATAATGGCACGAGAACCACATTTCTCCAGAAAAATTTGATTGCAATTGTCGTAGAAGTTGAATTTTAATGTAGCATTAGATGAAAACATCGCACTTTTAGAGCAACAAAAATAATGAGCTCACAGGCAAAGGATATGTTATTGTAATGCCTTTTCCTTCAAGAGCTCTCTGATGTCTGACGAGAAGACGCCGCTGTAGACACAATAATGAAAGCAGCACCGCAGACTAATTTTGGCAAAGTGGGCATACAGGTTGTCTGTCATGTCAATGTCTTGACAGGCATTTCTTCTGGGACCTTGGCGGAAATAGTTAAAGAGCTCCTGCTCTTGAAAAAAAAGTCTTTGAGGACAGCCAAGGTGATGTCCTAAAAGAGGAATCAATTGATTAATTTGCTGTTGCTTGACAAATGTCTTCTCTTCTCTTCTCTTCTCTTCTCTTCTCTTCTCTTCTCTTCTCTTCTCTTCTCTTCTCTTCTCTTCTCTTCTCTTCTCTTCTCTTCTCTTCTCTTCTCTTCTCTTCTCTTCTCTTCTCTTCTCTTCTCTGACGCAATGAGAAATATAGTTTATTCAGTATGTTGAATTAAAACTAAGTAGCAAAGAGCAATCCAAATTATTAAAGCAGACTGAAGTGGTCTGCCCATAGCTTTGAAAAATATTGCTGCCACAGAAAAAGCCCGCATTAAAACTTTACAAACCTGACAATCCACACTGATAAGAGTGCCTTTTATCTTTCCACGCTGACATTATATACAAGATAAAAGTAATTGTTGAAGATGGACCTTCTTTCTGCAGTGCTTGAAGTGAGTAATTACCAGTAATTAATCCAATTGAGGCTCAATCCACTGAGACCTCTTCAGATTAACAGAAACATCTGTGGTCTAAACCTTGATCTAAATCACCGCAGAGCCTCGCTGTTTCACAGCGTAAAGAACCAGGACAGTGCGCTCACATAATTTGACTGTGGCATGAAATAAAGATATCTTTAATGTGAATGCATTAAGGCAGTCACATTGCATTAAGTTAGCTGTTTCTAGCCCATAGTCTGTATTGTCATTACCGTCGCAGCAAGCCGCAGCGCAAAATCACCAAGTAGGCATGTGAAGATTTCAGTATACACTTCAATTATCAAAGGGGAACTTTCTCTGAAGAAAGATTTCTCTCGGCTCTGAGTGCCTCGGATGGTGATGGAACTCTGCGACAGCTCAATTTAACGGGGGAGATGTGATGCTCCCTGATGTATATTTTGCACGCCTCTGTGTGGGCGTATAAATCCTCAGCTTGTGTGCATTTGTGTGTCGGTGGGTCTTTAAGCTAGCAGCCTTTTTGTGCTGTTCATAAGGTGTTGATTGACAAGCGAGCACATAGCACGTAACTGGCAAGTCTGTGAAGATGCGCTGCCGTTTGACTCCCAACATTTTAGCTGCTGACACAAATAAGTCGGTAAATCGACAAATAAATGCCTGTCGGCATGTGTCAGAGAAGTGATTTTTCAAGCTATTTCCACTGTACCACGCACACATTCATCTCTAATGTAGATATCTGACAGGTTTGCACGCAGTTCAAACTGCAGGAGTTTGAACTGTGCATTAACAGGAATGTTCTGTAAGAGGCATATAAACTGCACAAAAATCAATGAACTAAAACGAAACCACCTCGCAGCTATGTTTACAGGAAAATAAATCTTGTTTTGCGTTGTAGCAAATATTTTTTGCCTCTGGTTTGTCTTATGTCACTTTAATATTGATTAGAAAGTCTGATGAAACTGTTGTGCCAGCTTGAGCGAAACTCGGCATCCTCGGAGGATGATTGCCAGCACAGAAGGAGCTGAGAACTCCCTGACATTTGAGAAGCAAGGGAAAAAAAAGTCATTGATATTTGTACGTCAAATGAATATCTGAGCCACACGTGGTGCAACATGAGATCATTTGCTAAATGTGTTTAATTTCTTTGTTTCTTTTAGTATTATTTTCTTTAAGGTTACAGTTATTTGTTAGCAACAAATAAATCCTTCTCTCGCATTTTTCAGTGATCCAAACCAGCCAGTTCCTCAAGATACCAAGTTTATCCACACAAAGCCTAATCGCTTCGAGGAAGTGGCTTGGTCTAAATACACCCCCAAGGAGCAGCTGTATCTCCACATTGGCCTCAAGCCCCGTGTCAGAGACCACTACCGTGCTACCAAAATCTCCTTCTGGCTCCAGCTGGTCCCACACTTGCATCATGTCAACGAGCTCCTCCAGTCGGTGTCGTCTTTCACTCACAGTCCCTCTCCACAGGATGACACCCCTTACTCTTACACTAAGCGTCTATCCAAAGGTTGGCCTCCTAGCAGTACACGCCACCCGGGTTCCCCAGGAGGTACTCCACAACCACCCGAGCCCGCGTTAGGACAAGGTGGAGAAGAAAATGGGGTCCGTGTCCCTAATGAGGACTACTCCACTGAGCTCTCAGTGACTATTGCAGTAGGAGCGTCACTGTTGTTTCTTAACATACTTGCATTTGCGGCTCTTCTTTACAAAAAAGACAAAAGGCGTCTGGAGCATCGTAGGCCACGTCCGCTTCCCCCACCGAGGAGAGACATCACGCCAGCAGACGTTGCAGCCCACCTACAGGGGGAGGGACTGATGTCATTACAGGTAAGTCACAGTGTGGGTGGCTGCACATGCTTTGCACATGTGATGAAGTCTAGATTGCGGTGAGTCATGGTGTGCTTGTGTAGCCACAGAAATCCTCTTCAAAGATCTTTGTTTAGCTTGGCGGTTTGTCTGTTTGTTTGTTTGTTTGTCACCAAGATTAGCTGTAATTCTGTAGCAAAAGTTATAGAATTACATCAACCTTCTTGGAGAGGTGGAGCATGGGCAAAGTAAGACCCCATTCCATTTTTGTGTGCACAATCAGAGCGCTTTCTTTGAATCCTGCAAAATTGGGGATCAGCCTTGGCAGAGGTCTGTGCTCCCTGAGTGCCCTTTCAGATTCAAGCTATATGGAAAATAATCACGCTCATTGTCAGCGAGTCAGTTGAGGTTTTGTGTGACGACGTAATTAAACTCTTGTCAGTGTAGCAGCTGCCAGTAGAGCACTCTTGCAAAACACAGCCCGTCATCAGCAGACATTATCAGTGTGAGGATCCGTGTGTATCTGTGAGTGTTGATGCATGTGCAGGTGTTAGCTGTGTACAATTGCCTGAATTGCTTTCATTTGCCTCGAGTTCATTCAATATCTGGCCTCTTTGGAGCATTGTTAGCCGCTTGTCGCTTTTAAATCTCACACAGCGAGTGCTAAATGTTAGATATGTTTTATAGCTGACAAATCTTAATTGGCAATTGAACTACAGTAATCAAGTTCAGCACAACAGCTGCCAGATTTATGTTTTAAGTCCGTATTTTCAATTCTGTGTTTCTTTAAATATAAAAATCTAACATTTTATTAGAACGTATTCTTGGGTTTTACATTATTCTGGCTAAGAAAAACATATGATTGTAGAACAGGAGGCAAAACTTGGACTGTTGAGGAGGGCCGCACCAATAAGCTTATTTATAAAGAAATAAAATTAACTGACCAAAACTAAGTTCAACTTATTCGTGTGGCCCTCCGCAAAGGTCCCAGTTTTCCTTGGGAAAATTAATTACCCACCGCTGATGTAGAGTAATACCTAAAAATCAGTCAAATAAAGGCAGGAGGGGTTTATATGACAAATAGCATGAGGTAGTTAGAATTTGATTTGATTTGTTTTATGGATTCAAGTCCTAACTCTGTGTGGAGGTGCTCAAAGCTGGCTCTGAATCAGGTGCAATGAAATCCCAGTTTACCAAGACGTTTGACTCTTTAAAGGCGATCTCACTAATGTGAATGTCTCACATCGGTGTGCAGGTGCATCTAGGATTTTTAAAAATGGGGTGGCATAGGGGGACCCGAGTACTAGTCTGGGGCTGTGGAATGGAATATCAGAAAATTGGGCCAATAATCAGTGTTATATTGATTTTAATTGCAGACAGACCTCTTGCTTCCATAAACATGCATTAAGAGACATGCTTGCCCTGTAACAATATAGTGGCTTCACTGAAGCACAAGATTCAATCGCAGGGTAATGGAGCTAACAAAAGGCGGTCTGGTTAGAGCCTTAAATATGTTTTATTCAATTGAGTTGTAGAACAATGACTCATACATCGTTGCACCATTTCAAGGTAAAGGAGTTAGAGAATGGTCGGAAATGGACCCCAGCAACTATGAGACATATTTCAAAACGTAATTTTTTATATATGCAATTAACACACAAGCTTTCAGTTAATATTATTTTATTATTTATCATGTTTTTTGCCCTTGTTCCCCCATAATTTCCTTCCACGATTGACAGAGGGCATAACTAACAACACTAAGATGCAGAGTGGCTGCCAATCTTTACCATTCATCATGACTTTCATACAGTGCAAATTACTGTAGTATATATGAAAGATCAGATGCAAATACCTCTAAGCCCATCTGACACATTTTGTTTTAAGCATTTTTTAAAATCAGGTTCCTGATTAGAAATTATAGTAAAATTTCATTTGAGACTGAATTAAATGCCTTATTTTCAAAAACTCTAGTCAGTTCTTGGGTTTTCAACAAATTCAATTGTCTTCTGCAGCCAAACCCCTGTTGTCCATCTGTGCTGGTTTTGCAGAATACTTTTTGTACAAGATGTAGGAAAGGCTTGCAAAATCACTAAAGATTCAACTGGAAATAAATGATTCAAAATGAATAACTGAACAATAGCCACACAGTACAACAAAATAATCAATAAATAATAAATAGAAGAGATTACACAATCACTATGCCCTGTGCTGTTGTTATAATAAATAAAAAATAAAAACAGAATTATGATATATCAAATAAATAAATTACTCTAAAACCAGTGAATACTTGTTGTGTCGAGCAAGCTAACCCTCCATGGCACGGTGTTGCCTCAGGCAACAAACCACACTTTTGCTTATTAAACCGTCCCTTTAACCATTTAAAGCCTGAACCATGAAATAATTGCCAGAAAATTCAATTTTTTAAAAAAAATGGAGAGTTGGAACTATTAGACAAATTTGTTTAAAAAATGAATTTAATAATAATTTCTGTTTTTTCATTTGTGTCATATTTGCTGCATCAGGCTTAAAATTGTATTGTGTCATTTTTAAGTTATTCAGGGGGAAAAATCACACTGATGATGTAGAAGTCTCAACAATGAATAAAGTACCGTGTTTCAAAAATGATACACAGGCATTAATGGGTCAATTTAAGGGTTTATTCTTATTTTTCTATTTTTATTTCATGACACATGTCACAAATGTGTGACACGGTGCCCAGACTACCGTCCTTTATATGTTGAAATCGCTACATTCAAAAATATGTTCCTATGCCTGAACATGTGAAGAAATATATTTGGGTGTTTAAATGCAGATTTTGCAAAATTTAATAGCATTACTGCTCAAAAAGACTTATGAAGGATTATGTTGTCATTTACTGCCCATCATTTGAATCACATGTGTATATTTGATATATCAAAGTTCTCAAAAAGTAGGGTTAAATATAATATTTTCTCCAAAAATTAAAAAACCATGCCATGTCTAAAATATCAAGTAGTGCCTGAAAGGGGCAAACAACATCATGATAATAGTCTGACCACATTGATAAATGGAACTTGACCTGATTAAATGTCAGATGATCTTATTCACATCTTCTCGTTGGTGGTGCTGTGAACATGGAGGCTTTTCCTGACAAAGGAAAGCGGTGCTTATTTTGGAGGAGGCTCAGTGTCTGGTTTAGCCAGGTTTGAAGTGAAAGCCTTCTATTATCATATGCTACCCACTGAGAGCTTTCACTTGATATCGCTTTCTCATTTTAGATCGAGGTGGCATTTAGAGGCTTGTGCATTCATTATATATTTATATAAACCAGTGATATTTTATGCTGGTCTTGGATAGCACCTGCTAAATGGTATTTAAAGGGAAGAAAATTGCCCACTGAAGTAGGTATAATGATTAATTGTTTATTTTACTGAACTGTGGCTTTATACATAATTGTGCTGATGTTGGCCATGTGGGGATTTGGTGTTTTTCTCAGATTTATTTCACTGTGAATTCAATATTTTTTCAGTTTTTGGACTGTTTGCTGGGTAAAACATAAAATCCAAACCCATTAAACTAGTTTCTCATGTTATCTTTTATTCAGGAGTAATGATAAATTAATTACTTGATTAAATACCCGGTAGATTAATTTATCATAGAAACAATACTCAGTTGCTGCCCTAGATGTGGTTATTTAATAATGCATTTTTTTGTTTTGTTTTGACCTCCTTGTTTTCTCTCGTCCAACTTTCCAAACCTGTAGGTGAAGCAGCTGGAGTGTGACGCTGCCTCAGCAGATGAACGGAACAACGCTCACCATCATCACACCCTGGATACTCTAGATGCGCTGGATGGGTTGGACACCCAGGACATCTACAGCACACTGGACACTGTGCGCCTCACCTGCCCACCTGATTACACCCTCACGTTGCGCCGCTCACCCGACGATGTCCCCCTCATGACCTCTCTGACCCCGGGATCGCTGCCCGTGACCCCGGGGTCTCACCCCGTTACTCCTGCGACGCCAATGACCCCAATGACGCCTGGATCGGTGGCCGGGATGAGGATGGGGCATCCTCACCAGGGATACACACACCATAGCCCATATAGTAATACACACTTGCCACACACACACATCTCCACGCACACACACTCCACCACGCGTGTATAACCGCAGCAAGATACCGCAGCACATAGATACAACACACACCCTTACTTAAACACACACACACACACACACACACACTGAACAAAAGACTTAAATACCTCTACTAATTACCCTGCAGGATTGTTACAGAAGGAATGACAGAGAGACATTTTTCAGTAACAGGATGTAAAGACAAACAGCTGTGTGTTGCATGTCTGGGGAACTGAAACCTAAAACTGGATCAGACGAGATACTCATTTGCTCATAACCCGATGAGCCAGGACATCCATCAAATGTCTGAAAACCTGCTTTGGATTTTAAATCTGCTTTTTCTACAACTGAGGAGGAGGATGAGGAGCACTGTGGCAAAGGGGTCAGTTACTTTACATCTCTTACTGCACCTGAGCTGCGCAGTGCAAACCGTGCTGAGGCTGAAGAGAGCAGATGTAGATGCAGAACTGAGTTATGAAGTACCACACACACAGACTGCTGATGTCAACTTGAACAACCTGTGAAATGTGAATGTAGCATTTTTTTTTCATTAAAAGATCAAAGGCCCTATCTGCCAAGGATCAAACTAAGCTGAGGAGAAAATAACAAATTCCAGCGAGAGATGGATGTAAAAAAAAAACAAAAAAGGAAAAAGCAGAGAAAGAGGAAGAGGGGGATTGAAAAGACAACATAAGCTGAAGGAAAAAGTTTGCGCGATGGTGGGAAAGAGATTAAGATTTCATTGAGAGGGATTTAACAGCTGTGAGAGTGAGGAAGACAAAGGGAGATAGAGTGATATGAAGAAAAAAAACACACACACAGAAATGGAAAGTGTGCCAAGAGAAAGAAATTAGCTTCAGAAGAAGAAGGGGCCTCTGAAGTGTTGCCAGACTTACTGAAGAATCACTCTAACCAGCTATGTGTTAAACTCTTGTAAATAGAATGGAAAGATACAGATGATATATTATGATTTACAGCATTTACCTGCTCTTGCATTAAAACATGACTTATTTAACCACATTATTGCTTTCATTTCAGATATTACTATATTATTGTATAGATGTCCTAAAGCAAGGCTGGTTGTCTTTCTATCTCAACCCACTGTAATATGTACACAGTACCTTTATTTACAGACTATATTTGCTATGCACAGTCATTTGAGTAATTCTTAACAATGTGAGCATTTAGGTACTTGTTTAGTCGTTGAAATATAGGACATTTTTCACTCCATCCTGTCTTTTTTTTGATCATTGGGAAGATGAGCTAGTACTGTGTAGATAATGCAATATTGGTTTGATGATTGAGCACCAGCCAAAAACCACGAACCCTTTGAACCTTTCCTGCTCTCCTTCCCTTCGCATTCCTAAAATTCTTCGTCAAGGCCTTACCCGTATTACCTAAAAAACCAAAATGTAATCTGAAGATTTACAGACAGATGGTGATTGTTCAGGAGTTCAAAAATCACTGCATGTCTCCCCAAACATTCAAAGAACAAAAGGCTTAAATACCTCTATTAATAACCCTGCGGGGTTGTTACAGAAGGCATGAGGGAAAGACTTTTTTTTGGGACACATGCTGTCGAAAATCACAGCATGTCCCTCAAAATTCAAGGATTCGTTCTGTTGTTTTTTTCAAGCCCCACTGTTTTACGAACCCACGACTGAATTGCACCCATTAAAATATAAAAGCCGCCATCACGCCTGCCAACCCCTCCTAAATAAAACAAAGAAGTCTTGTTGCTTAGACTCTCTTGACGCTGTCACCCACAGTCTGTAGAGAAATGTGGCGGTCTCACCAACAATTTATCGGTAGTAAGCTCGATGTTTGGCTTACTACCTGCCACCATGGTGCCAATTGTTTGCCAGATTTGATAAATGAGGTGGAGTCTGGGTGGAGCAGAAGAGGGGACAATCACAGTTGCTTTGTGTTACAGTGTGAGGCAAACATGCTGCTTTTTACGCCTTAACATCCTCTTAATGGAGCAATATTTTTCCAAATTTCTATCAAGACACACCGGGAAAGCAGTTAAATTAATTATCACTCCCCCCCTCCCCACCCAGACTACATCATGTGGAAATAATGGCTGATTTTAGCGTGAGTACTTGCTGCTTTGGTCATCATAATAGGATATGAAGCATTTATGAAATCATAGTCTTATCTGGTTGCTACTGTGAAGCTAAAAACTTTTTTTCTTTGCTCCAACTAAAAACCCAGATTCCAGGAACTTCACCAAAAGCCATAACGATGGCGCAGAGAAGCTCCCATTTTACTCGCTTTTATTTCTGCCTTCCTTGTCCTGATCTGGTTCCTATCCAACCCCTTCCTTTCCCCCTCCCAGCCTCATTTGTGCAGCTACATTGCAGCTTTGACAGCGAGGCCTATTTAACCTCCTCTCATCCTAAGTAACTTCTTCATGAGAGATTTTAGTTACCTGTCAACAGAATACATGAAAAATGAAAGCTGAAAAAAAAATTGTGGATGGTAAGCAAAGACCTTTTACAAAGAGATATAAAAATAACATTTAACAAATGTTTGATTGACTGAATATTTTTTTCATATATGGGTTTACTGACTCAGCGGATGGCTGGATTGTGTCAAGCATAAAACATTTCTGCTGCATTTTTGAAAAATAAAAATATCAGTATTTTACAATTATGAGCATTTTAAATGCCTTGTATGTCTTCATTTTTAAAACAATTAGAGTGAAATAGGAGGATTCCAGTAATGTCATCTCTGTTTTGATTAGATAAAGTGGTTGTTTTCCGTTGGATATTATGGGCGATATGCTGCATTCCTTTTACATCGGAAGTCTGATGTCAGAGGTGGGAGTGACTTCATTCCAGAGTTGACTGCTTTCCAGTATTGGTAGCTTTGAATGCAAGGGAAATCCGCATTTGTTGTGCTCCCTAGACATGTGATGCTGTTCATCCATCACTAGCAATACACAACACGATGCTTATTTTTCAGCTTAATACAGCTGTGCAGGGCGTTTACAGATAGCGTGTGGACGGTTCTCTACGTGTGGCTTATTTAGCCATTAAGAAATACACAACAGAGGTAGTACACATTACAAGTGTTATAGTCTTAATGCTGTTTACACTCACTGCTGCCATGTTGGATTGTACTGTCCAGATTGGTGGGGCTTTTCAAGCGGGAAATCCAACTTCAAGGAGCGCTCCAGCTGAAAATTTGGACTCAGACTTGAGATTTCCTACTTCCCACTTGAAACTTTTTTTTTTTTTTTTTTTTTTTTGGCCTGTCCCGTTTGGCTCTTTTGCCATCAGAATTGTTGTCTAAAGGCAAAGAAAGATGCCCAACGGATTTACTTTACCAAACTGACCATCCCAGCCTTGCCGTAATGGTCCATTTGATTCACCTTTTATTGTTTATTTTATTTTCACTTACTGAATACGGGACAGACTTAACTGGGGGAAAGAAGGGGAGAAAGAAAGAGGGAAAGAGAAACAGCTGAGAAGAGGGACGGGGGAGAAGGGCAAAAGACAAAAACCAACAGAACGGGCAGAGAAAAAAAAATGCATATATCAATCACCTGGATCACCTGCTGAGAAAGAAAAAAGAAAGCAAGCAGAAGAGAACAAGAGTAATAGAATAAACAACATCACAATGATATATGGGAATATGACAGTAAATACTAAATGTTAAACATTATTGTGCAGCACATAAGATCAACAGAACACAGTGTGCTTTGAGGTAGGAGCCAAAAAGGGTGTAGTTTGTGGGTGTGATCACCCGTGTGTACACCTGTGAGCATGGACGCGCTTGTTTTTTGTTTTTTTAAAAGGTTCCTTCATGTAATAATCTGCTAGAGGGTGTGGGGGGGGCCACAGCCCCGTCCTCCAGGGCATGAAGCAGGTGTGGAGGAGATCAAAACTCCAGACATCCAGAGGCCCCCAGAACACAAGAGACCAAGGAAGACCAACAGAGGGGCAGCTGCGCCACTGTCCCTGAAAGAGCTGAGGAGAGTCCCAGATGAGGGCTCACTCAGCAGCCGCGGAGCAGAAGCCAGGGGGAGTTGCAGTGACGCGCCCATGAGCTCTGCCGGCAGCCAGCTGCGCCTGAGTGACCGAGCCCCAGGCCGAGAGGCCGGGGGCACCCCACCTCCGAAGTGGCCCGAGCGAGCCCCAGGCTCCAGGCCCCAATAAGCGGCCGCCAAGGAGTGAGCCGGTGTGTACCTGGACGCCCATCCCCGGACACAAAGAACCACCAACACACCGATGTCTGAGGGGGTCCGCCACTGGCAGGGGAAGTGGTGGTAGGGGGAGATAGGCCTCCAAACCTTGGAGGGCCTGAGATGTCCCCAGAGAGGTGGCGCCTGACACCCAACCTGACATATAGACACAGACATACAGGCACACACAGATACAAACATCCATTCCCACCCTCATGCTCTCATCTTCCCACTTGAAACTAAATATATGTCAGCGCCCATATTAGTCATAGCAGTAAATAAATATGATATGTCATTTATTATTTCAAGCCAGTTTTAAGTGTGGGAAATGCTGTGGAAGAATGGAGTCTTTCAGAAACAGCTACTAATAGGAGACTAGCTTATCTCAGCTTAGTTTAGCATAAAGAGTAGGAGCCTGCTACCTTCCCTGAAGTTCCCCATTACTGGTGCATATCTGATTTGTGCCTAAATAAGAATGTATGGCTTCAGGGTCTAGTTATGTGTCTCTTTCTTGGCTGGGAACAGTGACTTCCTGGAGCCTCTGCTTAGGACTTGCTCGGCCAAGAAATGGTTTCAGCCAAATTATTTTCAGCTCCTGGTAAAACTACAGCTTGCTGTTATCCCACTTAGTTTTTCGTAAGAAAAAAGAAGAAAGTTATGTGTAATAGAGTTTATAAATCTAAAGTATCTTGATTCTAATCTATATGCTAAGCTACATATCTGTGTGAGAACAAATGAGAGTGTGCTATACATTGTCCTGAAGGAATACAGGGTGTTTCCCAAAATGTGGAACTATTCCATTAGATTTCAAAGCCATGTAAAAAGAATCATATATTGATTATGTTTAGCTTTACTCTATAGTGCATATATGGCGCAATTACTGAAGCCACCACTGCAGCAAGGAGACATTACTGTAAATCATCATGGACTAACAGCCCCTGCCAGCTGGCCACAGAGACCCTGTAAGATGTGAAAGAACCAAATTCATGGCTGACTTCCAAACCAGATTGATGTCTCCTACATTGTGTCCCTGCTCTAATCCCATTAACTAGATATAACTGCGGTTAATTTGATTTATGGAAGGCAACACACCAGAAAGCATGAGTTCAAGTCATGACCAGGTTGTTTTTCTTTTTTTAAAATTTTGGTTTGACGTCAACATGTGCATGAACGAGCCCTGAGAAGCTGCTGCAAACTGCACCGTCAGTTTGACAGTTCGGGAGAGGGGTGCTTTTTAATGAATCAAAAGCCATTTGGACACTGAAACGCTTCCTATGTAACGTCTTTAATCTTGGCTTTCACTTCAGTGGTTCCAACTGGATTAATGTCATTTCATCAGGAATTTTTGAACAAGTGCACTCAGGCTTTATGCGTGCTAATGTGTAGAGATGGTGAGGCTTTGATTATTTTTCAGTTACCTGGCTGAATTTATATCTAACAGTGAGATCTGCCTGAATGTAACTAACTCTATGAGGCTTACTGCTTTAAATTTGTCCCTTTAATGCTGTTGTTTTTTATTCAAATGCCGTTCTTCAGCATGTTACAGTTCGCTGTCCTATGTGTGATATGTTGTGAGCATCGTGTTTCCATATGGAGAATATATGTCATTTAGTAGACATATTCTTAATGGGGTGTTTTATCCACTTGCTTTAACGGAGACTGCACTAAGGAGCTGTTTAACTAAGACTATGGGTCTACAGAAGTGCAAGCAGCTCTGTGTGCATTTATGCCCAACGAGGCTTTGAGTTAAATACTGACATCAGCATGCTAACATGCTAATTGGCTCTAACACAAAGTGCTGCTGAAGCAGAAGGACAGCATAAGTTAATTTTGCATCTATTTAGTCATAAGTCAAAGGACCACCAAGCTCATTAACCTTCCTCAGAGAAACATGAATGTACAATATTTCATAGTAGTTCATTCAAAAGTTGCTTTCTGGCTGGACCAAAGTAGTAAAGCTACACCGATTTTTTTGTATCGTTTGATCATATAGTTTATGTCAGACTTCTAATTTGGCCCGTATCTGTTGAGATTCTAAAAACACAAGAGTGTCACTTCTATCTCCTCCTTTGTTTCTTTCTTGGAAAATTAAAAGGATGAATAAAAAAAGAGGGAGGAGAAATGAAGATAAGACTAAAAAAGCTGTTGAGCTAGAAAATATTAAAAGAGGAGCATAAGTGGAGGATGTAAGACGAAAGATAATGGGACATATGGGAGGGAAAGTGAAGGAGATAATGGAAAGAGAGATTAAATAAAGGATGCGTAGAAGGAGGAGAGGAGAACTGATAAAGGTAACTCATTAAGGAATGGAACACAGCCTGCCTGGTTGTTTATTGGCGTGAAGGTTCGCAGTACTTAATCACTCCTGCCAGAAAGCATGCACCCAGCATGCACACGTAACCACACACACTCCTGCATGCAAGCTCACACATTTTTGCATGTTTCCAGAATACCGATGCATACACCATGCGCATGTTCATGCATGCATGCCTCTACACTTGCAAACACACTACTGCATGCCTGATGGCAACTTGAGTCATTGAATCATTTTCTCTGTGGTCTTTATCACTCTCTCTCACTATCGCTTTATCTCTTCACGGTTCCCCGTGCCTCCCTCTAATCCTTCTCTCCTGCTTTTTTTTACTTCGTACTTCTTGTCTTCATCTCCCCCTTCTTACTTCCTGTCTCCTGTTGGTCTTCTCGCTTCCCCAGTCCCCCCTTTCCCCATTCCTTTGTCACCCTCCTCCCCCTGTCTGGATGTGTTCCCTCTTATCTACAACCTTGAAATGATCTTCAAAGAGTTATTGCAGCCGAGCATGTGAGGTCACAGCGTCTCCAGTCTCTGGTCTTCTCATTTCTCATTTGCCCGCTGCTCGTCTTTCGTTCCACTCCTCTCTCCTCTCCACTGCACTTCACTACACTTATTTTTTTTTGCCTCTCCTTCTTCCATCTAATCTGCCCTCCTCCTCCACTCTCTCCCCAAGCATCATTCTCCTTTTTTTTCATCTCACACTCCATTTCTCTCCTTCTCTGCTACCATCTATCTCTACCTCATCTGGTCTCATCGCCTCTCATCTGATCTTCGCTTCATCTCTGCCTCCCTTTGACTCTTCTCTCTCTCTCTTTCTTTTCTTTTTGCCCAACTTGTGCACTTCCCTCCTTATGTTATTCACCCCTGCTTTCACTCTCGCTGTGTCTCCTCTAAAATACTGTTGAAAAAGAGGTCAGACGGGGTTCCTTTGTTGTGCGTTTCCATGCGTGTTTTTGCACGTGTCTGGGGTTTTGAGTGTGGGTGTGTGTTGTGAGGATGTTATACGCCTAACTCTCTTTCAAGCAGCCAAGAGCCCCGCAGTGTGTTCACTCTCTAATTAATTAAGCGTAGGATGCTTTAGTCTGAATATTGCTCATCTGTCTCGCTTGCTTTTTCTCTGTTGACTGTCTCTCACCTCTTTCTCACCATTATGGCACCATCTACCTACCTGTTAGGACATCTTCTCCTCACCTCTCTCTCTGTCTTTGGTTTCTCTATTCTTTGCCTTGCATTTTCCATTTTGTCTGTCTTTTCCCCTGATATGCTCTGTTAGACTGTCTCTGCGGGTGAACTGCTACATGATTCAGTTTTCTCTGATGCCCACTGCTTTTCATAAAGGAGGGTAAACAACAGCAGTAACTCACTTGGTCCAGCTGAGGTCAGCATTGTTCCTGATAATTAAGAGAAAACATAAGCGAGAGCTTATTGCAAAGTTTCATTTTTTAAAAACCTGCAAAACTTCAAATAATTTATTTTTTTATAAAGCAGTCACATCTGCTAATATAGACCTAAACCAGTGTTAAAGTCAGATACAAAATACATATATAGATATATTAGCCAGTAACACCAGGGTATATAACAAAAACAGCAAAAAAAAAAAAAAAAAAACCATTCCTGCTCCCTGCATGTGTGCCATTTCCAGGCAGTCCTGCTGCTTGACATGATTGTTTGTGAGTGTGTGTATTTATGCATGTGTTTACCATTCACTTGGGCCATCCCTGTCTGATCTGTGTACTCTGCTGTCAGGCAGACACAGAGAGAAAGATAAAATAGAGAGAAAATGTGTGTTATTGTTGGCCTGTGATGCCTGTCAGACAGGAAGGAAGCTCGGCTCTTCAGAATTGACTTTCCTTACTGCAAAAGCTCTTACCAAAAACACACACTAACACACTGAAGGGCACTGCAGTTTCAATCACATGAAAGGAATTATGCTGACTTACATGCATATCCATGTCAGTGCATATCGATATTAGGACTTGTTTGCCCCCAAAAGGTAGTCGAGTTGCAAAAATGATGCACTAATCACGTTAATGTCCTTACAAAATGAGTAATACACAATTGCAAATGCAGCTGTGTTTGTTAGGATTTTGCATTGACTTTCATTCCTTGTGGAAAATCAACCCAAGCTTTAACCTAACCTCAGCTCACACCAAAACCTTAACCCTTAGCAGGGCCCCAGACATTTTATCTTTCTTCATTAGCACTGAGCTTTGGTCTCTCTCTCTCTCTCTCTCTCTCTCTCTCTCTCTCTCTCTCTCTCTCTCTCTCTCTCTCTCACACACACACACACACACACACACACACACACACACACACACACACACAGGGGTGTGAACTCTCTGTGATCCACACACACACACACACACACACACACACACACACACACACACACACACACACACACACACACACACACACAGGGGTGTGAACTCTCTGTGATCCTTAGAGGATAAAATCTGGTCATCTCACACCCTGCAACCTTGGTAGCTGCAGGCAAAGAAAACTAAAGTCATTTCGAGTTATTCTCAAATTCCTTACAAGTTCTTGTGCTTTATGCCCCAATGTCCCCTCAAATAGCTTAGAAGTTAGGCTAATTGGTATTGCAATGTGACCCTCAGTGTCACACTGAAACCCACTGTGCTCTGAGTTTATCTGACTGCTTGTGTTGTTTAAGACTGGAGTGCATCTCCGTGTTCCCACTGGGCCTCATTTAATAATTTTTTCTGCATGTTTGCCACATTAAAATGAGCTGAGCAACTGAGTGTGATAAATTAATGCAGAAAATATCTCATTGTTATTGCTCATGTTATACGTTATTGCTTATTCTGTTTTAGCCTGCCATATTTTGCTGCTTCGGCCATATGATTTGTGACTAGTTCTATCCAAGACTCCTACTCTGTTTTTAATTTATTTCTTTTAACAGCAGCCTGCTGTGGTATCTGGCACCGAGATAGCAACAGATCCTTTAAGTTGCAAGGTGAGGGCTCGATGGTTTAGAGTTGCTTGTCCAGCACATCCCACAGCTGCTTGATTGGTTTGAGATCTGGCCAATTTGGAGTCCAAGTTAACACCTCAAAATCATTGTTCTGCTCCTCAACCATTTTTTTTGTGACAGAGCACATTATCCAGCTGAAAGAGGTCACAGCAATCACAGAATGCTGCTTCCATAAAATGGTGTAGATGGTCTGCAACAATGCTTAGGTAGGTGGTACATGTCAAAGTAACATCCACACGGATGGCAGGACCCAAGGTTTACCAGCAGAACATTGCGCGAAGCATCACAGCACCACTGTCAGCTTACCTTTTTCCCATAGTGCATTGTGGTGCAGGTTTTCCCTGTGTAAGTGACCCACCCCGTTATCCACATGATGTAAAAGAAAATGTGTTTCATCAGACCAGACCGGTTTCTTCCATTGTTCTGGGATCCAGTTCTGATTCTCACATGCACATTGTTGGCTTTTAGCAGTGAAAAATTATCAGCACGGACACCCTGAGACAATGCAACCACATATGCGACCAACTGTGATGCACTGTGTATTCTGACACCTTTTTATTTACCAGAACCAGCATGGAATATTTAAGCAATTTGAGCTACAGTAACTCATATGTTGGATCAGACCACATGGCCCAGCCTTCACTCCCCACACCCATCAATGAGCCTAGGTTGCCAATGACCCTGTTGCTGGTTCCCCACTGTTTCTTTCTTGGAGCATTTTTGATTAATAATGACCACAGCACACTGGGAACACCTGACAAGAGCTGCAGTTTTGGAGATCCTCATACCCAGTCATCTAGCCATCACAATCTGGCATTTTGTTCAACTTTCTCAAATCCTTACACTTGCTTGTTTTTCATGCTTCTAACAACTCAACTTTGAGGGCAACATGTTCTCTTGTTCCCAAATAACAGGTGCCAAGAGATGATTAGCAACAGAATAGGAAGATACTGAAATGCTGCTGTGCAAGCTATTCCAGCAGAAGGGTTTACATGAAGACAAAGTGGGACTTATGGATACTTCATCCAAGGTCTAAATTAATGGTTAAACAGTAGCTCAGTGTCCCAACATCTGGAACCATGAACAGCCACAAGTAGTAGTAACCTCTCTGAAGAAGGCGATTAGAGGCCAAGATAAAGGTAACACAGAGGGAAGTTAGCCAACTGTTCGATCTGCAGAAAGGAGTGATGAAAAAGGGATTCCTAAGAAGTACAGCAAGATGCCCATACGTCAGACCTTAGAAACTGCCAAGCAAAAACTCACAGTCTTTTCTAGCTGCTTGAAGAGGTATAACATAGAGATAGAACCCAGGAGGATAAACCAACTGTACTATACCGAACCATCCAAGGTGTATTCTCAGTGCCAGGGGAACAATATAAGAACACAAACACCCAGGCTAAAGCTGGAGCAATGCTGGAAGACCATATGGAAAAAGGACATAACCCATAACATGTGGCTGGTGGAGCTAAGAGCTGACCACAGCAACCTACCTGAACAGGATCCAGTAACCATCATAGTAATAGACATCCAAAACAGAATCTCCAGCATGGAGAGTTGGACAGCACCAGGCATGGACATGATAAAGAAGCTAACTGCAGTTTATGAGCATCTGGCAACACAAAGGAATCAGCTTCTAATGAATGAGACACACCCAGAGTGACTGGACAGTCGTAATCCCTAAGAATCTCCAGATGGGAGCAGTTCCATGCAACTACTGGCCAATATCCGTCCTCAGCACGACAGGGAAGAGGTCAGGAATAGGCACAAACACCAGAGGGGCAAAACACTACTGGTAGATCAGCAGAGCAATCACTCAAGACTGCAAGACCAGACTGACCAACCTGTGCACTGCCTGGATGACAAGAAAGAGTCAGACTCAGTGCCTTATTAATGAATCCTGGAATGCCTGGAAATGTACAACTGTACACCCTGAGACTGAATGCTAAGTTGAAGGAAAGAGGCCTAGTGAGTATCAGAACCACAGGCCGATAGAAGAAGTGTCTTTCAGAGATGCCCCTGAAATAATCCAGGACATAACAGCAGAGTGCAAGATGCTAGCAAGCAGGACATACATGGTTTACCATAATCAAGCGGCTGGTGTAGTATACAGGAACATCTGTATGGTCTTAAAGTCTTGAAGTCATAATGGGATACTCCCCTTAGTTTGGGTGCGATTGACCAAGCTAATATCCTGTGGGACTTCCAGATGTCTAACCTACCAGACATAGTAGTAGTGGACAAGCAATCAATGGCTGTAGTGATAGATGCAGTGATAGAGGCTGTTATTTGTATACCAACATCAGGAAGAAGGAACATAAGGAACATAAGAGGCCCAAGAAACACAAAGGGATGAGAGAAGAACTCGAGAGGATGTGATGAGTGAAGGCAACATTGGTCCCCATGGCAGTTGGAGCACTTGGGGTAGTGACCGCCAAGCTATGCTAGTGGCTCCAGCAGATCCCAGGAACAACATCAGAGATCTCTGTTCAGAAGAGCAAAATCTTAGGAACAGCAAAAACACTGTGCAGGACGCTCAAGCTCCCAGGCCTCTGGTAAATTACCCCACTTTGAAGGTTAAAGACCACTCACAGGAGCAGGGTGGGAATTTTGATCTCTTTGGACCAAATCACATTTGACACATTCAGAGAACAGAATTAAGTCTCTGAATTGCATTTTCTTTTAAATTCACAGTCTACTCTCTATGTATTGGCTAGAATAGAATAGAAAACAATAGAATGGAATAGGACATTTTTATTGTCATTTACAAGTACAAGAAAATTAAGTGCAGTGTTAAAAGGAAATGTGAGAGGTGAGACCCGAGACTTGGAACCAACCCTGTTGTTTTCCCCTTTATAAGGTGCAGGTAACTAGTTGATCTCTTGGTTTAAATAGACAGAAACTGTGTGATTTTTCTTGCACTTTCTCCATGCACCACATAGAGCTTGAGTGATGATGGGCATTAAGGATTTTCTCTTATATATTTTTGTCCTTTTGGGTTAAAATGTAGATCGTTGTGCAAACAGCGTGTGACACATGATGTTTGTTTTTGATATTTTCCCTGCAGTGATCATCCTGTCTTCCCAGTACTATAGTTTTTAATTTAATTTATTACTAAAGCAGATCTTTTAATTGTTTACTTGGTGTCTGCTGTTACATGTATAGAAATATATATTTTTTGTATAAGCATTAAACCTTGTGAACTAACTGCATGTCTATGGCTCATTTCCTATTTAAATAGTACCTCCTACGGGTCAAAGAAATATAAATAGATGAGGCTAAAAATGAAATATAATAAAAGATGGATATTCAGCAAATGTGTCGCCAGTCCCTGCATTCACAATATGAACTCGATCCTATGAAAATAATAAAAACTATGGTTTAATTGAGTTTAATGGCAGTGGGGTAGAAACTGTTTTTTAGTCTGACTGTCCTTGATTTTATTGTCTTTTATTGTATGCCTGATGGCAGAAATTCAAACAGATTAGGATTTGGGTGTGATGAGTCACACAAAATGTTTTGGGCTTTTCTGAGACAGTGGGTGTTGTGAAGTTCCTCCAGAGAGGGGAGAGGGCAGCCAAAGATTTCCTGGGCAACCTTTATAACCCCCTGGAGTGCTTTCTTCTGCCATTGTCCAGCTAGAAAATCCCACACAGAGACAGGACGTCAGTAAGCTTTCTATTGATAGCAATAGAAGGACAACAGCAGCTACCAGTATTCCACTGAATCTGTTCACAAAGCAAAATTAATATTTACAGGATTATAACAATTGTTTTTTTGTCAGCCGTAAAGCCCCTGTATCCTTGTCTTCATATGATGACAGTATTGTGCAAGGAAATGGTTGTTATTCTGTGCCAGTTCCTGTTGTGTTATGCTCTCCATTGAGTAACATATGTGTAGAAATGTTCTTACTATGTCTTACTAAATAGGTGTGCATGCAGTGCAAAATTATAGTCACATTCATGAAATGGGCATACTAGTCAATTTTGTTCTTATTACTATGCATAGGTTAGTGATTCACAATCATTCTAGCTACACAAGCTACAGTCAGTGCACTGCCATGCTTTGGTTTTGCTATTTAAAGAAATATGTTTACCTTGATGTATTAAATGGAGAAAAGTGCTGAGGTTATTGTAAGATAAAAGCCTGACTGCTAAAGCGGAATAATTTTGTAACAGAAGAAACAGAAGAAAAATATAGTGTCCACGGACGAAGCCAGAAAGGGCACAAAAGGCTTGGACTGCAATAACTGAGGTGGTCAGTGTTTTGTCCCTTGAGACATAGGTTCCAGTGCAGTCAGAAAAAAAAAGAAAGGTTTGGTATCAAAGCTGAAGTAATAAAAATAAATAAATAATAGGAGGAAGGAGCAAAAAGGAATGGAGCAGGTAGAAAAGACAAGGACAGTCTGTCAACTCAAGATGAAAAAACCCACAGCAGTTATTGCATGTCCAGAAGCGGGATAGTGCAAAGGAATGAGGGTGCAAGTTAAGAAATCCAGCAAGGATGCAAATGCTAAATATTTAAAACTGAGATAAAATCACTTTTGCAGTGGTGAAACCTACAGTAATAGTGAAATCTAGTAAAACCTAATAATTCCAGTAAACGCAAATATACAATCAGCCAGTGTTATGGCAACAATCTGGTGAAGTTCAAAACAAGAATCAGAATGAGGAAGAAATGTGATTTTTGTGACTTTGAACATTGCATGTTTGTTATTGCCAGATGAGCCCGAGCCAGGGTTTAAAAAGAGAAACTATCCAGTTAACAGCAGTTCTCTGCATCAAACCTTGAAACCTTCTGGACTACAGCAGCAGAAGATGCCTTGTCTGATGAGTCTCCATTTTTCCTAACATTTGGGCGATAGGGTCAGAATTGTTAGACCACAGCTTTGGCATAAACAACATGAGAGCTGAACAGATTCAGAAAAGAAAATTCTGTGTGTGAAAGGTTTGTATGCATGGTTTAAGCAAAGATTTGTTTGTGTGCACTGTTTTTAAATGAGGCTCAGTGTCTGTACAATGCCACTTCCATTCCTGCCTCAGACAAATAAGGTATTGTAAAAGCCCATACCGAAGGGAGACATTCCTTTGCATTTTTTTTTAAGGTTGTTTAAATTCAAAATCTTTGACTGAAGCTATGTAATCCAATCTTCAAATGAATAAATAACATACTTCTGGACATGAAAAAGATCCAGTATTCTGTGGATTTCAAATAGTCCTACATTGTAGTACTATTAGATTTGTATTACAGTAGTATTATATTTACAAACATATAATTCAAACCATGTTTTTTTCCTCCTGCAGTGCTATTACTTACCCTTTACCTCCTGTCACCTTACATCCTTTGCTCATTATGCATCCAGGATGTGGAACCTCTCTGGCCTCTGTGGTTTAAGCGACAGGATACTCTGAGACAAATAGCTCTGTTTTTCTAGTCTGGTCATGTAGAGACAGATGAGACAAACAGAATCACTTAGCTAGCTAGCCAGGTACTGTACTGTCTGTGTACTGATTCACTTGACAGATGCACAGGCCGAGTCCACAGAGACTTATGTACCTCTACTTTTATCTAGCTTGCTCCAGACCTGCACAAAGTCACCTCCAATTCCTGTGTACAGTATGTGCAAGTGTGATTCTTGATTTTTTTGGTCAATGTGCATGCTTCTCTGCTCATGTGTGTGTTATTCAAAGCAATCCCAGGTGTCTCTGATGTAACTCAGGATAGTAAGCTTGCGGCTGGGAGACGCAGATAACTACCAGGATGATTGTGTGTGTGTGTGTGTGTTCAATTATTTCAATGTTGTATGCACTCTGGATGTGGCCTTATGTAGTTAAGCTGATTATAACTGAATAAGATTCACATTTGACCTTGTCATGGTGAAATGTTTTCTCAGGAAAACAGACCAAATAGCCCTCAGCTCTGTGTTCTTGCAGACCTAAGTATACCTGACAGTGTTCACACCAAAAGCTGTCTGATAGGGCTCTCTGAAAAAGGTATAAAAACCCAAGGACAGATCAGGTCAGGTTCCGAGTATGCATTTCATTAAGTACACAAAGTTATTTACATAGGACTATTCAAGAGCATGAGAAATGAAACAGAAAATGCACATTTAACAATTTCCAATAGCTGTGTTTTTGTTTCCCTTTATATCTTCATCACATCTTTATTAAGTAAGGTAACATTTTCAACCTTCTACATATTCCTTTGCTATAGGTCTTTAATTTCACTATTTAAGGGCTTAGGTGGGATTGGTTAGAAAGATATTAAGAACTTACTTTTGCCTGCACTAATAAAATACAGTTAACTTTTCCTCATTCAATCTTGCAAATTGAGTTGCTTTATAAAGTAGCAAAAGCTGAAATCAAACATCCTTAATCATCCAGAAATTGTAATATGCCACATCAGTAAGCCGTTTACTTCTGAGGTTTTAATATCTTCTCCTTGGTGTCTGCAGGAAATGAGAAAAATGTTTTGTTTTTTTTCCCCAGCAGTTTCAGCTGTTGTTGGTGAACACAGCTTTGTTAGTACTGGTACGGGCAATTTTGTATTCTGCTCTTCAGCTTTGATGGTTAAGCTGATATGACTTCCTACCAGTGAAAGCACTAGAAACTCAGCACTAGAATACCAATAAACTGAGCAAACAGGGGAAAACTGCAGTTTCTCAATTAGGTGGAAGGTGACACTTGGATCTGGTGCAGATCCGCTCCACGATTTTGGCAGATGAAACAAGTGTGTTAACGTGTAGTGGAGCCATTATAAACCTTTGCAGCACTTAGATCTTCTTCACCACACGCCCACGCATGCTTATCTGTGAATTTATAGAATGTGTGTATCAGGGGGAAGATTAAGTCAGCCAGCTTTTATTTTATTTAAAGTATTCTTAAGTGTAGCAGCGAGTGTATGTGTTGAACAGATAAAGATAAAAGGCAGGCCGGGTGGAGCAAATAGTAAGGACTGTGCTTTAAAGTGTTTTCATAGTGTTTCCTCTTCTTTCTGTGCAAACGTACGTTTATATGAGGTGTTTTGGAGTAAATGTATCTTTACAGATGTTAAGGGTCAAACCCTTTTGGCTGTAAAGGTTAAACTCAAATTCCCTACTCATTCTTTGATGTTTATCTACTCTCAGGCTTCTCCTCTTCCTCTCCTCCTGTTAGTTCTGCCACAGTACATGAGGAGAATCACAATTTTCTTTTCCATCTCCCATTTTTCTGCCCTCAGAAATGCCTGTGACCTGTTCTTTCTTTTCTATTCTTTCTGTCTGACTCACCCTGCTTTCTCCCTTTCACTTTACCCCTCCTTTCCCCTTTAACCAGACAGTTTCACAAAACCAATATTTTCTGCTGAGAGCGTGAATCCGTCATAGTCTGGTTTTTTCAGAAGGAATGTCGGTCTGTTCCTCTGCTTCTTACTGTCTCAGTATTGACTAGACCTACAACTTCTCTTTAGGAACTTGTAGGGGAATCAGAAATCTGTTGTATAAACACTCTGCTGGAGTTTGATATCTACTGCTGGTCCCAGAACAAATCCACTTGTCTGTTTCTCTCAGGAGAAGCAGATTCACCATCGCACAGCAGAGGCTGATTCCCCGTGGCCAATTCTGTTGTGAATTCACAAACTCAAATTCACTTCAAACAACTTTCCTGCTCTGGTATCTTGTTTCATCTTTCTTTTTGCTCTTTGAAAATCCTTCTTTTTCTTTCCCTTTCTCACATACACCCACATGCACACACATACATGCACTCGCAGAGCCCTGTTGCCAAACTTGATGGATTCCCACTTAAATTTCTGTCTGAACAGGCAGATAGAGTGCAGGTGTGTCACGGCCAGCGGAGGCAAGGTCATGGACAGCAAACAGGTGTGTGTGTCTGTGCAGGAGTGTATTTTCCTAGGCATGTGTGTGTTGTGTAGTGCCTGTGTGTTTGTCACTCAAGAGGCGTGTTTGACTACAGGCTATGATTTAGTTTTAGTGCTGACATTAGTGACTCTCTAAGTGCACCTCCAACAACAAACTACTACCTCTGCGCCCTGTAAATCCTTTAACTATGCTTCAGTGTGTGCAGCTTCTGTGTTTCAGGCCTTTTTCTGACTGATTTCTGTGTGTTTGAATGACAATTCTGCATGTTTCAGTTTATTATTGCATGCCATATATTCTGTTAATAATCTTTATTTTAGTTAAGCGTCTGTGTATAAGTGTGCAATCGTTCAAGCACTGGAACAGCCATGTGTCTGGGAATGTGGTTTGTTTGTTTTTTTTACTCAAAGAGCATCATGTAAGTCTGGTATTTCACTTTTCAGACAGAAACAGTTAAACAGTCTCCTTTTGTACGGAAGTCTACATTCGTGCTCATGGGGTGGTTTGATATCCACTGGGTGGAGAAACACTGACACAACACTCTCAGCAGGAAAGGTTTGTCTCTTACAGGAATCAATGGCCTGCTTAGAATAACCACATTTCATCCGAGTTTCACCCTCGGCTTTGCAGAATTTAAATCTGAGCCACGATCTGTGCTGTCAGGAGAAATGTAAGAGCAATATTTTACCTTGAAGAGACAAAAATGAGTTCTGGAGCTCCACACACTTACACAGATACATGCACATCCTACACACATCGAAATAGATCAAAATTATATATCACGATTTGCATTTCTGCAGACAGTTTTTGCTTCCTTCCCCATAAATTGTTCTGAGCACCACGGAAAAAAAGTTACAACAGGCATCAGTAACTTACAATAATATAAGAAAGCACCGTAGAACTATGTATGTAAACACTGCTTTGAAGTATGATTGAAATCAGATAAGATGCACCTCTTGACAGCACACCAAAAAAACAAAAAAATCAACTCTTGAAGCCAACCACTTTACTTCATTTTTTCTATTGGACCACAGATCCAGCATTTTATAGTCTTACAGCAACTCTTTGCCTTGTCACATATGGTAATGTGATTGTAACCTTGGCATTATTCACTCTGCATCCACTTTTCTCCAGATGGCTTCATTCAGCCATCAGCCCTACAAGGACGGAGAAAACCTGTAACAGAGAGTGAACGGATGATGCTGAAAACAAATTTGCACTAATATAATAATGGTTAGGATTTTATAGTTTAGGGCACATACTTAAGAAACTCTAGACAAACTGGAACCTGTAAGGGTCACACAGCCAAGCTTGTGATCTCACGTGAACCTTTCCTGACTTTCTGCTCTTTAAACAGTTACAGGGTTAAGTAACAGGCTACACAAGACTATAAAAATAAAAATAAAATGATTAAAATGCTCCTCTACATTACTCCCGTGAACTTTGCTGAGCAGTTTGTACCTTTTGCTTGAGATTTTATCTCTCCTGTGTTTTATGTCACAAACATCAACTGTGCCCTCTCTGTTTTCTCCAGTCAAAGTATCAACCTAAGGTTCACAGTGAAAATGCAGCAATAGCCTCACAGTGAAGCCACTTTGATGGGATGAGCTTAATTCACTATAATATCTTTGGTAAGAAGTAGATTTGTGTTATTATTTGATGTTTTTAGGTGCTTCATTGTATTATTTTTTTAATGCAACATCCTTTTTTTTTTTTACCTTCTTCAGTCACTGTTAACAGTGACTGAAGAAGGTAAAAACAACAGATGAAAACCAAATTTACTACAACTATTAGTTTTTCAAGCCAAGTAAATCACAGATAGAAAAAGAGTCTATAGATTTTTTATGTAAATAACAAAGAAAAGAAACAAATAAAGCTCTTAAATGTATTTCAGCAAGGCTCCTCTGACTTTGTGAAAGACATCATCTGTGTTAGTATACTAGCTAAAGAGTAAAGGTTTAGGTAAAGTCTGTCCATCCGACCGACTCTCCACCTTTCTGTTGCTCAGTGGCTCTGCTGTGTGTGTGAATACATGCTGAGTATCTTAAAGTGCATCACAGGTCATGTTTGGGCCTCCAGAAAAACTGAATGGGGTGGTACCATAATTCACTCATATTTTGTTGAGTCATTTCTGATAATTAAAAATAAATTGGCCAGTTCGCTCTGGAACTGAATTTAATGTGACGAGGAAATGTGCACAGGATCAGATGTTAGCTTGCATGCAGTAGTCTAATGAGATCTTCTTTAATTATTTTCACTCATCTGTTACACAGAACAGAAACTGCACAAAGCATTTGACCTCTTTTGCAAATTGGAAGATACAAAGATGACAAATAATGATTGAATCTGATTTTGGCATCAGTTTGTGGACACACCCGTGCATGTGTGTGTGTTAGAGCTGGCCATGGTGTTAATGTGAACTCTGCACCTTGGTCTGCAGCTCAGGTGTCACTTAGGAGTTTTTCCAAGTCCAAGTTATAAAGAAATCTAATTAAATCTAAATTATTATTTTTTGCTGAACAGATATTTGAATGGGAGCATTTCATTTAGAAGATGCATCACGTTAAATAACAGCTAGAACACAAATATCTGTTGACGCCAATAAAGAAATTGCGTGGCTACAGCTGTTGAGGGTCAAATATTTTTCATGGTGACTTATTCAAGACATCAAGATGAAGAGAAAACAGAGGAAACGGCGATTCTCTGGACTTCCTCTGCTTGTTTGGAGACAGCCTAACCCAACCAAACCACATCAGTGGGAAAGCAAACAGACAGGACTGAGCAGCAAGCTTTGGTTTGTGTGTCTGATGCACATCTTCTGCTATCAAAACGCAGAAAGACCAGTATGTGTGAGTGAGTTTCTTTGTTTACAAAATTGTTTTCATGTGTCTATTTGCATATTTTTTATTCATGTATGTGTGGATGTCAGTTTGTCTGTCTTTGTGCACAATCTACAGGCTCCTTCAGCCCAAAAGTGTTTCCTTGTGTCTGTAATTGTTATTCTGTAGCTGATCGCACAAAGGCCACAGGCGACGTTTAATACCTGTACAGCCATGTGTGCTGATGAGGGGCGAGATACGGTCAGCTGACTACGGATGTGTGTTTTTGATAATGTTTGTATCATTTACTCCGCCGTGGCTTTTTATTTGTAATGCATCTCTTGTTTTTGATTTTGTGCTTTTCTGCATCTGTGCATCAATATTGGTTGCATGTGTGTCTGTGTGTAACCTTATATAATGTGTTCTTGTGTGTGTGTGTGTGTGTGTGTGTGCATGTCCAGGGAAGGAAATGGTCTATTGGTACCTGGGGATCAATGAGCAGTGTTATTGCTAGCAGCAGCCACAGACAAACAGTTGAACACTGCGCTCATTCACAGCGAACAAGAGCTGAAGTGAGGTGTGATTTCTCATACTAACACGCGTGGTGCTCCTGCAAACACTAACGCAGTATTGCAAACAGTGGAGGTAGGTAACATTTCCACAGCAATTATATGATCTAATATGCAAACTTGGCTCTCAAGAGCCTATTTAATAATGAACAGACTTTATTTGGAAGGGATTTATTGCAAAATATTTTACTCATTAGAACTACTTCCCTTTGACTTAGCAGTGCACATCTGATCCTTCTTTGGGTGTCTAAAGAGCGACAAAGTGGTTTCCTCCAGTTTAAAAAGCGAGAAGATTATTTGATCTCTGTCACAGCTTCGAGACTGAATTTTTATCAGATGATCCTTTCATGGTGGAAAATGAAAGCCAGTCAGAATTTAGACAGACTCGGTTATATAACCACAACCACAAAGTCTAAAGTTTTACACATCCTCTTCCTGGCGGTCGTCATGGCAACATGGATTTAGATAGCGAGAGGGTCTTACATTTTCAATGATTTTGCCAGCCCAACCCAACGGCTTAAACGCATGTGAGCGTGTCAGCAGGACTGATGACCCTGAGGCTGTTAATATTTATTTATGTTTGCCATTTTTCTCTCCATTTCCCAGTTCTTTTCTCTCTGTTTAGTCTCACTCAAGCTGGATTCGTAACATTTGGTGTTTACTGTTCACTTAAGGCTTCTAAAGTTTGGTAAACTTTTGTTTCTGGGAACAATAGTAAGCCAGAGTCTTATAAATACTGTAGACATTTAACATTTAAAACATTTTGTACCAATAATTTAACAGTGCTTTTCCACACCGATCTCGGGGCTTTTGATGGCTCGGTCTCAAATTTGCTGCTCGTTTGTCCGAGCGGCCGTTCCTATCAGAGGCATTAGTGAGAGCTAAACATGCTCTTGCCACGGGGAGTTTTCCGCTGCTTTCTCAAAGGTCATTCTTTGAGAACAGATTGGAGGGAAGTGTGCTCTTTATCAGAGGGGCAGGAGACGGTGAGTCAGTGGATGCAGAGCTTTGATGATCTCATAAAACCAAGAGCCAAATCTCCTCAAGATTACTCAGATGTATTAGGTTTAATTAATCTCTTTGGGCCACATCTTAGATTTGGCATAAGAACACGGGTAAGACTGTGGCTACACATGAATGTACTCAGACTTATCATAATCAACAAATACATCTATTTTTAATATTTTAATACTCACGGGGTCTCAAGTAGCGTCTTGAAAACATGCTTTGGTGTCTTTGAGCCGTTAAGGGTAATAAACAATTTTTTGAAGCTATTAAGGACATGTGGTCATGCCCCAAATATCTATCACAAGTGTTTATATGCTCAGAATTAGAGTAACACACACACACACACACACACACACACACACACACACACACACACACACACACACACACACACACACACACACACAAATATTTTCTGAGATTTCCAACGAGCCATTTCCCAGTTAGTTTTAGCGTAAGATAAAGAAACCAGGGGAAACAGCTGAGCAAACCTCCTGATGTTGGGAGTTTTAGATTTACTGTTTTCTCTCAGCAACGTTAACTTGAGTCCAGTGTTTTTAAAGACATTGTGCTCTTATTAATTTTTTATTGACGTGACTGAATAAATATAACATAAAGCAGGTTCAAGTGGCTGCCCACTGCAAAGTACACAGCAATCTGGAGTATAAAAATACTGAAATTCAAAAAGCTGGATGGGGAGGATATGAAGCCAGGTGATAAGCTACAGCCAGATGGTGTGGATTTAAAGGATTACATTTTTATATTGTGGGATTAAAATAATATTAAGACGTGTAAATGTAAATAGGAGTCACAGTCAAGGAATTACTCATTTTCTGTGAGTAGTTAAATGTATCTTAAATGCTCTTTAAGAAAATTTGTTATCGGGCCGAAAATATATATCTAGTTTCCGAAATCAGTGTGTTTATCCATTTATCAAAAATAGCGATAGTTTGCAAGTCAGGGCCTGAAAAATAACTGTCAGGACAAGTCTGATGTAGATCCTGTGCTCCTCCAGCAAAAACAGCTTTTCTCTGTGTATTTACATGTTTGTGGCCAAGCCTAAGCTACCAACTATCCACCACATAAAGAAGGAGATCTGTGGGAAATCCTGCAGAATTTCCTGTTTGCGGTGTTTCTTTTGCAGTAACAACACATCAGTAGACTCTGTATACGCTCAGTGGGCACTAAATACAGTATGTGTGTGTGTGTGTGTGTCACACATTCTTGTTATCTCTATGTGTGTACGTGTTTGCATGCTGTGGATATATAAGCAGCTGCGTCTGTGTGTATTTTATGGAGGTTTCTGGGCTTTCTGTCTTTCATTTAGTCCGTTTCTCTACCCGTTTTTAAAATGCATGCAGTAAGTGGATGCACGTGTTATTGCACACATTCTATAGGGACAATCAGGGAACACGAGTAGTGTTCAGCTTCACATCGTACTCTTCCACTAAAAAAAAAAATTAAAATAACTAAAATGATAAAAAGCAAACTTTTGATGATATCTAAAGTGAAAGATCCTTGCTTAGTGAGCGACCAACCACAAACCAGAAAGAGACTGAACAGAACAAAGCTGGCAATGCAGCGAAAACAGACGGTGTCAGTTCAGCCAACAGCAAGAATCAGAGGCAGGGCAAGACTTTGTGCTGCAGCTTCAATGGAGACACAAGAACCCGCTTCCTTACCAAAACAAAAATCTGAAAGTCTGACACACTCTTGGGACAAAACAAAATTAAACATGTATTTCTTGGGGGAAAAAACGACAACTTTGTTGTGGAGGTTGAAAATATGTCAGGGCATGTCACTGCCTGAAGGCAAACCAGCTGGACAACACATCAAATTAGCTTCCTCTTTTTGATCTTTTATTTCTTTTTTCTATGAATCCCCTCACTGGTGCTGCACCCAGCTGTTAAGCTGGAACTTATTGTGTTGTATATTTCATTCAGAAGCACTTACGTCAAGGAACCGAACAGTTACACAGATACATATATTGAAAAGGAAATGAGAGCAGCAACAGGTAGATATTTAAAAATGTCAAAAAATGGCACATCAAGATGATCACTGGGTGGCAGTGGGAGCAGACCAGAAAAAAAAGCTGCTGTCATCAGCACATTATTGATAGTTTCAGGTTATAATGGCTTTGCTTTAAACCTGCATGTTTATAATTGGATTTCACTAACCACTGCTGCAGTGAATGAGCAAGTGATTGTAAAGCATGAATGAAACAGCTGACACTGACCTGCAAAGGCAATGTGATGCTCTGCAGCCATTTTCATTCTCTGTCAGTAATTTCATAAGGTGAAATGTTTATTTTGTTGAGTTGTGCCGTGTGCTGCCGTGCAAAATCTTCCCTATTTTCCATTGTGAATTATTACATTTTAAACTTCCATTGGCAGTACTGTATTTAATGCAACTGCTAAGATATGTAACCTGGACGTGTGTCCCTCTATCTATAAAGAGATGATCTATACTGCTCGCCCAAGTGCAATGTCTACAATATCCGAATCTAGGTTTGGGAAGGAGATTGGCGGTAGCAACTCTGTAAGAGCAATGAGACTTCCAACCCACATAACACGCACGACCACAGGTTTATGAAACAAAGTTTGCTTTATATATTTCCTTTTGGATCAGTTCCCTTTGCTCATCCTCAATGTAGGGATACCTTCAAATGCAGTAACCATCTCAAATGCATCACAAAAATAATTGAAACAATCAAAATAGATGTAAGACAAGAAACACAATATTTCAACACCCCAAAGAAAAGGAAAAAGAAAATAAAATAGCATGTGAGTGTCCAGTTCCTTATGGTGTCAGTTTATTCAGTTACCCACTGTCCTGGGTTAAGAACTGAAAACGACCTGAATCTCAGGCGGAGAAAAAGTAGCAAAAGAAAATGATAAGGTATCTCTCAGGTGGGCTTCCTTTTGTTTTTTTTTCCTACCGCCCTCCTGGTACGGCAGGCATCAACGTGTCGGCGTCCTGACACAGAGAAGGCCTCCACAGCAGCAACAGTGTCTTAGACCCACGATACCAGCTCCTCACTTGGCACCCATGGAACTGTACCTCAAAAAAAAACCAGTCTGCACACAAAAATGCAGAATGTTAGATGTCCACATTCCTTAAATGTCCTTGTTCCTAATGTCCTTGGTTCTTTTGAAATATTAAAATAAATTTGCATCTTGTGACACATTAAAAGTAAACACACCGGTATTACTGTGCATCACCCGCAGTTACAGTAACAGCACAGCTATTGCACGTGAACTGCGCATAACCACTTAGCTGGCCGTGGCTGAACTAGCAGGCCCAAGAAAGTAAAAACATTAGACACTCATAATAAACAAAACTGTCACAACATTGCAATACTATGAAAACACATCTTAACATCATTAAACACATTTACTACTATTCTGACTGGTTAGTTATTTTTTCCAGTGCATTGAACTGCAATAGCGGTGCTAAGTGAGCTAGGCTAACTCACCAGAATAGTTCAAAAAAGTTCGAAGAAATACTCCGACTCCTTTCAGGTAGGTACCCGTCTGTGGTTCACCGCTAACGACAGCTCTCTCACAAATGTTAATTAAACCTCTTTCCTCTCTTTCAACTGGAAAAAACCGTGCTCCGCGGCAGCATGGAGTTTTTCCTTGCCGTCCTTTTTCCTCTACACCACACCTTCACGCGCACGGAGCTGCAGATGGTGCCTTCAGGGCAAGCCCGGAAATTAAACTATCAGACAAGGACTACGATGCATTCAAAGAACCCTGTACTTCTGATTGCTGTAAATCTTACCAGGGTTACATTCTCCCCCTCTAGACTGCATGAGTCCCAGCATGCATACCTGCCCCTACCGGTACAGACACATGTGAAATAGCAGCCCCTAAAGCCTGAAAGAATGAACTAATGGCCAAGGTTAAAGGCTCCCCCAGCTCATCGTAGGTGAGTTTCCGAGGCGGACGTCTCTCCCTAGTAGAACGCCGGACACTTGCGTTCTCGGACTCTTGACTCTCAGATACTACATTGTCAGTGTCTGCAACTACAGGGTCTGTGGTGATGAGATCTGTGTTCTCTTCATCAGGTGAGATTTGTGTCACATCAGGTTCAGGAATATCAATGACAATATGGTCCGGAGTCCTACAGTGTGAAGTAGGATGTGTAACTGAACCACTATTCTCAGAGCTAACATAAGGAGTTCCTGGTTGAAGCTCGTGAGTAGGTCTTTCAGGTAAGTGTGCGGAACTTTGGGGCACAAAAGAAGGGGTGTCTGGGTTTAATACCCTGGAAACTGGCTGAGGCTCATTGAAGCCTCCTTCCCTCTGCAGGAAAGGACCCTTCGTGATGATTTCTGGCATCCATGTATTAGGATACAGTTCATCTTCATCACTGTACGACTCATCCTCCTGACAATCAGTGTCCCCTTGCACGCCTTTTGTTGTTTTGCCCCTCAGTCTCATTTTCCTCGATGCGTCAGTGGAAGAACTTTGCTCTCTGATCTCAGTTACAGGTAGGAACCCGCACGGCAAAAGAAGGTCTCTATGCAACGTACGGTGTGGCCCCTCCCCTGTCTCAGGTTTGACTACATAAACAGGACTGTCGCTAATCCGTCTGACAACAACATGGATTTTCTGTTCCCACCGATCTGCCAGTTTGTGTTTCCCCCTGATATTCACGTTTCTCACTAAGACCCTATCCCCTTCTAAGAGTTCAGCTGCCCTGACCTCCCTGTCAAACCTAGCCTTGTTCTTCTCTCCTATCTTCTTGGCATTTTTAGCAGCTAATGAGTAGCTCTCCTGTAGGCGTTGGCGAAGGCCCTTGACATACTCTGAGTGGGTCTTGTGACTTGCCATATCAGGTTGGATTCCCAGGACAAGATCAATTGGCAGTCTGGGCTGCCTACCAAACATTAGTTCGTAAGGCGAATAGCCTGTTGTACTGTTTCTCGTGCAATTGTATGCGTGGACCAGAGGTTTGACAAAATCTCTCCAATGATATTTGTCTCTCTCTTCCAGGGTCCCTAGCATACCAAGGAGGGTCCGGTTAAATCGTTCCACTGGGTTTCCCCGGGGATGGTACGGGGTGGTACGAACTTTGTCTGCTCCAATCAGTGTGCAGAGTTCTCTGATCGTCTTAGACTCAAAGTCCCTGCCCTGGTCGCTGAGCAGACGACTGGGGAACCCGTAGTGAACAATAAAGTTCTCCCATAAAGCCTTCGCAACAGTTCTGGCTTTCTGATCCCTAGTCGGCACCGCCACAGCAAATTTTGTAAAGTGGTCGGTGATGACTAAAATGTTTCTCGTGTCTCTATCATCCGGCTCAAGGGATAGATAATCCATACAAAGAAGTTCAAGTGGATAAGTAGCAGAAATGTTTTCCAAAGGCGCGGCCCTCTGAGGCACAGCCTTCCGCCTGAAACAGCGTTCGCACTTTTTGCACTTCTCCTCGATGTCTCTGGCCATTCTCGGCCAGTAGAACCTGGCACGAGCAAGCTGAAGTGCACGCTCAGAACCGAGATGGCCAACATCATCATGCACTCCTTGCAGTGCCCTCTCTCTGAACTGTTCGGGTAAGACCAACTGATACACCAGTTCGCCTCGCTCAGACCACTTCCTGTACAGGACACCATCCCTGAGTTCAAGTTTTTTCCACTCCCTAAAAAGAAGTTTGACATCGGGATGTTCAAGGTTTGTCTCTCTGAAACTGGGTTTTACAGCTCTCCTCACAAAGGTGATGACACGTGAGAGAGACGGATCATTATTTTGAGCATTACACCAGTCAGAGTTAGCCATGGATGGTAAAGTGTCCTCATCGAAAACATCAGGCACTACAGAAGGGTCGACAACAAGAGACTCCGCAATGACAGGCTGCTCTGAATGAGGGTGACGTTCATCTTTAACCATCACAAGATGACGTTGACATAATGCAGAGAACACCTCATGATCCATGTCATCTCCTGCTTCCATGAACCGTTTTTTCATGTCCTCTATTCTCTCTCTTTCTTTAGTGAAAGCTTCATCCTCAAGAGGCGGACCTTGAGGCCGCCGGGATAACCCATCTGCATCGCGGTTGGCCTGCCCTGCTCTGTACTTGATGGTAAACTGGTAAGTAGAAAGAGCGGCTAACCAGCGATGACCAGCAGCATCTAACTTCGCAGATGTCAAGACGTATGTGAGGGGGTTGTTGTCGGTAAGCACAGTGAAACTTGACCCATAAAGGAAATCACTGAACTTTTCACAAACGGCCCACTTTAAGGCCAAGAATTCGAGTTTGTGCGTAGGGTAGTTTCTCTCGCTCTTGGAAAGACCTCGACTGGCATACGCGACAACTCTGAGCTTCCCCTCCTGCTCTTGATAGAGCGCTGCCCCCAATCCATCGCGACAAGCGTCAGTATGTACAACATATGGTAGTTGTGGATTCGCAAAAGCAAGGATGGGCGCAGACGTCAGTTTCTTGATCAGGGTTCTGAATGCACTCTCACACTCCGAAGTCCACTCCTCACCGAGCGGTGCATTAGGGCTCACAAGAGTCGTGAAGCGTTCCCTCTTGTACACTTTGCCCCTTTTCTTTGGTGGATAGTAGCCTGCTGTCAGGCTATTAAGAGGTTTGGCTATCTGGGAATATCCTTCGACAAACCGCCGATAATACCCAGCGAAGCCTAAGAAACATTTAAGCTCTTTCCTATTTGAAGGACGAGGCCAGTCTCTCAAGGCGGATATCTTGTCAGGGTCAGTATGAACTCCTCGTGCATCCACGACATGACCAAGATACTTTACTGACGTCTTAAAGAAGTGACATTTCTCCGGAGAAAGCTTTAGACCGAAATCTTTAAGACGGTTCAGCACCTTCATGAGTCGTGCTTCATGTTCTTCCAATGTGTCTGAAAAGACAATCAAGTCGTCCAGAAACACCAATACCTCATTGAGATGCAAGTCACCGACACACCTTTCCATAAGGCGCTGAAAAGTGCTTGGTGCGTTCGTGACACCCTGAGGCATGCGATTGAATTCAAAGAAGCCGAGGGGACACGTGAAAGCGGTTTTAGGCTTGTCTTCTTCGGCCATCTCAACCTGGTAATAACCAGATTTAAGGTCCATGACGGAGAACCATTTAGCACCGCTAAGGGCAGCAAAGGTCTCCTCAATGTTCGGAAGAGCGTATGCATCTCTGATGGTTCGAGCATTTAGCTTCCTGTAGTCGATGCATAACCTGATAGAACCATTCTTCTTCCGGACCAAGACCACTGGGGATGCAAAAGGGCTCTGTGACTCTTTAATGATTCCTGCATCAAGCAGTTCTTTAAGATGCTCCTTGACTGCCTCCCTGTCACTGGGATGAATAGGCCTTGGCCTCTCCTTAAAAGGAGTCTCGTCATGTAGCCTGATGTGATGTTTCACTGCAGTGGTGTGACCATATGACAGGTCATCCACAGCAAAGACTTCTGGAATAGATCTAAGCTTGGTGATGATACGATCTTTCCATTGTTCAGATATTGGTGAATCATCAAGATTGAACTCGAGGTTGTCACTGTCAGGCTTATTGTGATGAGAGTCACCTTTCACTGGTCCAAGTGATGTGACCTGCTGAGCTGCACATATTTGAGCAATGATGCATTTTGGCTGCAGCGTAACATCATGGTCACTAAGATTGCGCAGGACGACCGGGACCTTGCAGCTAGACTTAAATGGAATATCCATCAGAGCAGCTTCAAGGAACACGCCACCTGGCAACCTGTGATGTTCATTGGGTTCAAGCACAAATGTGGTCTGACTGTTCCTTTTCAACCTGACATCACCTGTGATGCAGCACTTTTGTTTTGCAGGGATGGTGATGGGGTTTCCACCATGTAACCTGACAGGATGAGCATAGTTGTTGAGGTCATGGATCTGGGCAATATGCTGGAAGATCACTGCAAAATCTCTAGAGAAGAGTCTGCAAACAACCTCTGGACCATCCTGTTCAAGTACTTGTTCATAAAGTCGTAATAACACATTGGTACCAATCAACAGGGGGGTCCTGCTGTTGAACTGACACTCTGGCACCACAAGTGCTAACACGACTAGCTCCTCTTTCCTGCCAGGAACAGACAGCGGGAAAGTGACACGCGCTTCTATGTAACCAAGATAGGGGACCTGCTGTCCACCTGCTCCTTCGATTTCAAGAAGGGCATGAATTGGATGTATAGGTAAGTGAGACAGATGGTTCTTATGGAAACACTCGGACACTGTTGTAACTTGTGAGCCGGTGTCCATTATGGACTCACACTGTACACCCTCAAGAAAGACAGAAGCCGCACAACGAGGACCTACAAGCCCTGCAGGTATAGATCGCTCTGTGCAACGGTAGGTTTCAGTCATTGTGTGGGTTATGACTTTCTTCTGTGTTCCAGCACCATCAACTGATCTGTTGGGACAGGGGTTATCATCAACTGCAGCTCCTGGACGTCCCACAACAGGAGCTGCTACTAGTTTAAAGTGAATGGGGAAGCAGCCTGCTGAGCTAAAAACTTATCCTGCCTCTCCCGGAGTTCTGCATTTTTCTTGCGAACCAGTGCGGGGTTGGGTTCATTGGAGCAGTGAGCAGCAATGTGGTTGTCTTCCCCACACTTAAAACAAAACCACGGCCTCGGCATTCCAGGCACCTTAAGGCCCCTCTTCATGTTACTACTACTGATTGCAAAGCAGTCGGTCTTTTCAGTACTCTCTCTCTGATTTTGTGCTAGTTTTTCAACTTGCTTTGTCAGTTCAGCTATCTTGTTCTCAATATCAGAGGTTTCATCTCGCTTTGCTTTTACCACTAGGGGAGGATTACTATCATGAGTGAGGCTCGGTGGCTTTTTGTTTAGCTTTTCCAACTGTTTAGTTAGCTCATTTACTTTCTTTTCAAGCTTTGATGTCTCATTCGGCTTTGAGTTAGGCAGTGGGACAGGCTCACAGTCATAAGAGGGCATATCAAAAACATGGTGGGCATACATGTTAGCTTTCGAAGCACCTAAATGCTTTTTCATCCTATCTAGCTTTGTGGAACGGCGGTCTTCCTCAGTTCTCAGCATGAGGAGGAATTCAGGAAATGTTGGTGGATTTCCCTTTTTGCACTCTAACTGTAAGCCGATGATGATGCTCTGATCCCAACAGCCCCTACAAAACTGTCTGAGCAAATGATCATTGGAATTTCCAGCTGAGGCTCCCCCTCTAGAAATTGCTCTTGTGAGGAGGCTATGGAGCCTGTTCAAGTATGTTGATGGCTTCTCTCCACTATCTTGGTTAGAGCCGAGAAATGCCGCAAACAACTCCTCTCCATCCTCCACAACACCAAAAGCAGAATCAAGTTGAGTGATGTAGACACTTGGTGGTGAAGAGATGCCAAGAGGCTTCACAACATCAGCTGCTGGACTCAGCAAGCTCTCAAGAATCCTTCTCACCTTGTGAGCATCATTCAAGGAAGGATCGTTAAGGAGAAGATCAACTTGGGTGTGCCATGTTTCGTAGTCCACCTCACCGTTTGGCCTTGGCATCCGCCCAGAGAAGGTGCGCAACCTTATTTGTGGGGATGGTGAAGTGGTGGACTCACTTCGGATGACATGCTCCACAATCACTCTCTGGATCTGGGGGGGGTTAAAAACATCCTCACTGATGTGGACTGGGCTCGTTGGTAAACTAGCAGATGCACTATAAACATGTGTGGGCTCTGCAGGCTCATTTTGATCATTATTAGGTGTGTTAGCATTTTGAGCTGCATAGGGCTGTGTAGCATTACTGTGTACGTCATGTGATGTGCCCTGGTTCCCATGCAGTTCCTCCTGAAGCACATTCAAGAAACCTTTCCTGCCACTGCCTGCGACAGACTTTAGTTCGTCCAGGTATCTGCAAGCTATCTCCCTCCCCACCACTTCCTGACAAACATCTCTAATGGTCCTCGCAAACCACATCACAGCTGGGTCCTTTGGACTTGGTACGGTACCCAAAGTAATGGGGTCGATTCTAGAGATAGACCTGTCAGATGCATACTGGACCAGGGCTCTACCCTCTGGTTGTCCTGATTCGTCAGGGATCCTCACTAATTTAGAAATATCTCCATTAACTTTGAACACAGCAGTTATTTCCTCATCTGTGTATTCTGGTCCTATACCTGTTACATACAGGGAGTTTTGACCATTAACCTCAAAACGATTGCAAATATCCATACCTGACTCAGTGGAACAAATCTCAAAAAATCTCAAACGTGCGTAGTGTGGGGTGGAAGATCAGAAAGCTACTATTAACCAATCTCCTGGCTGGCTCGCCACTTTTTATGTAACCTGGACGTGTGTCCCTCTATCTATAAAGAGATGATCTATACTGCTCGCCCAAGTGCAATGTCTACAATATCCGAATCTAGGTTTGGGAAGGAGATTGGCGGTAGCAACTCTGTAAGAGCAATGAGACTTCCAACCCACATAACACGCACGACCACAGGTTTATGAAACAAAGTTTGCTTTATATATTTCCTTTTGGATCAGTTCCCTTTGCTCATCCTCAATGTAGGGATACCTTCAAATGCAGTAACCATCTCAAATGCATCACAAAAATAATTGAAACAATCAAAATAGATGTAAGACAAGAAACACAATATTTCAACACCCCAAAGAAAAGGAAAAAGAAAATAAAATAGCATGTGAGTGTCCAGTTCCTTATGGTGTCAGTTTATTCAGTTACCCACTGTCCTGGGTTAAGAACTGAAAACGACCTGAATCTCAGGCGGAGAAAAAGTAGCAAAAGAAAATGATAAGGTATCTCTCAGGTGGGCTTCCTTTTGTTTTTTTTTCCTACCGCCCTCCTGGTACGGCAGGCATCAACGTGTCGGCGTCCTGACACAGAGAAGGCCTCCACAGCAGCAACAGTGTCTTAGACCCACGATACCAGCTCCTCACTTGGCACCCATGGAACTGTACCTCAAAAAAAAACCAGTCTGCACACAAAAATGCAGAATGGTAGATGTCCACATTCCTTAAATGTCCTTGTTCCTAATGTCCTTGGTTCTTTTGAAATATTAAAATAAATTTGCATCTTGTGACACATTAAAAGTAAACACACCGGTATTACTGTGCATCACCCGCAGTTACAGTAACAGCACAGCTATTGCACGTGAACTGCGCATAACCACTTAGCTGGCCGTGGCTGAACTAGCAGGCCCAAGAAAGTAAAAACATTAGACACTCATAATAAACAAAACTGTCACAACATTGCAATACTATGAAAACACATCTTAACATCATTAAACACATTTACTACTATTCTGACTGGTTAGTTATTTTTTCCAGTGCATTGAACTGCAATAGCGGTGCTAAGTGAGCTAGGCTAACTCACCAGAATAGTTCAAAAAAGTTCGAAGAAATACTCCGACTCCTTTCAGGTAGGTACCCGTCTGTGGTTCACCGCTAACGACAGCTCTCTCACAAATGTTAATTAAACCTCTTTCCTCTCTTTCAACTGGAAAAAACCGTGCTCCGCGGCAGCATGGAGTTTTTCCTTGCCGTCCTTTTTCCTCTACACCACACCTTCACGCGCACGGAGCTGCAGATGGTGCCTTCAGGGCAAGCCCGGAAATTAAACTATCAGACAAGGACTACGATGCATTCAAAGAACCCTGTACTTCTGATTGCTGTAAATCTTACCAGGGTTACAGATACATTTGAATTTAAGAGAGAGAAAAATCAGACATGAGAAGAAGATGGGAAAAAGCAAGAGATAAAGATCCTGGAAATGGCATTCCATCCCTTCTAAATCTCCTCTGCCTTCATTCTTAATCTCTTCATCTCTGTTACCCTTTATCTTTCCCCCATTTTTATCTATGACTCCTCCCCTCCTAGGCTTCAGGAGCATTACATTGTCCTTTAATGTTGTGAAAAAGAAAGAGGGTTGGAAGGATGAAAGAGAGAAGATGTTTTTAAGAAGATCAGATTAGACTGCTTCGTCTCACAGCAGATGCATATGCAGTGCCACACACACACACACACACACACACACACACACACACACACACACACACACACACACACACACACACACACACACACACACACACACACACATATACACAAAGCAAGAGAGAGAGTCAGCAAGAATGCATCTTGCCAGAAGTCATGAACAGAGCATCAGATGTGATGTGATTATTACTGGATTAGGATAAATCCAGCATGTGTGTATGCACATGCCCACACTGTACTTTGCATTAGCTGAAGTGTATGTGGATGTGTGCTGAACCATATATAAATGTCCGAAACCCTGTGGAAGACAGCATTAATCCCTCGAGTCAATTATACTGACCTTACTTTTTATCTTTCTTTACAAGCTCCTCATCCTTTCAACTCTTTATCATGCTCTCTGTCTCCACTAAACCTCTTTCCGTGTCCTTCTTCCAGTTCTTGGTCATTTTCTTGCATGTCTCCTAAATCCACTTCCCTCTCAATGGCTCTCCTGCATCGAATCTCGGGATCATTGTGCTCTATCTGCAAAATCCCCTGTCACATCTGATCATTCGAAACGGCGTATAACCGTATCCAGAATACCACAGAACGATGGTGGGCATTCGATAATGGTTTGAAGACTCTGCACTGAAACTTAAATGAAAGACATTTTTATATATTAACATACTTGTGTCGTGTTTTTCTTCCTCTCTTGGTCCCTCTGCTTCGTTCTCTGGTTCAAAGTCTGAGTATTGTCTGAAGGAACTCTGCCTGGAAGCTGGTTATTATCTTAAGCCCAAAGAAGTACAATAATAATAATTCTATTGAACTCAAGCTGAATTTGAGGATTTCTCCACATCAGCGATTCACTGTCAGTTGTGCATGCTCAGCTGTCTCTTGGGATCTTTGCTAAAATGCATCGAAAAATTGCAGAGGATTTAGTGGCAATGTTTTCAGCATTTTCTCACACTTTCAGTGGATTTAGGCCAAGTACGCTGAATTTGATGACTCTCATTAATGCAAACAGAAAAGCCTCCAGCCAAGAGACGTCATTGTTTTGCCAAAATGTGCCTCCACTAGTTTACACGGTGTGGTTTATATCACTTGTATTAGAATTTCTACACCTCATCAGTCTCTATATGTACTCTGTGGGACTGTTTGCTTCCTGTTTTGGCAGAGAGGTCATACAGAAACTGTGCAGTGTAAATGACTGTTGTTTGTGTGTGTGTGGTTGGCACTGATCACTTCACACTTCAGTGATGAAGCACAATTGTCTTCTCTCCAGCTGGTCAAAGATTAAAGAGTATCCCTTCCACCAAAACACACATCCACTGTGCCCACTGACAATTGACGCCCACTTAGTTCACACTTGGTCTTTGAATGCAGCTTGCAGAGGGAAGTCTTCATTATTTAGCTTCCAGGGAAGAGCTAAGGACAGAGCGGTAGAGACAGTCTGTGTTGATCAAAGGTCCTGCAGGCAGGATATTTAAACTGAATCAATGAAAATTTGATTTTGCAAGGTTGATCTACAAAGCAATGAGTCTTCATCTTAACTGCTTCTTTGTTGTATTTCTGCTGTAGGATGTCTTACAAAGGAACTGTCAGGTATAGAGCAAGGTTGCTTAAATAAGACTATGGGGCAGTTTGACAATTTCTTTCACTGTTTACGCATCTAGCCTCATCTGGTATTTTAGCACTGTTAGGACAAAGAATTTTAGAAACACCGCTAAGCTCCTGGAATGAATAGAAAGCAGTGGTGACATGTTTGTTTCTTGACTTGGTCATAGCAGTAAAAAAAAAAAAAAAAGGGTTTTTGTGATTTCATCCTTTCCCATCACCTTCACTTCCTCTTGCAGTGGATAATGCTTTTCTTCCTGCTCTAATATTTCACTATTTTCTTTGTGTCAACTTCTAATCTGTGTTTACTGCCACAATTACACCCTACTTATAACTGCTGCTACTTTCATTGGAAATTCTATTCTCATTTTACACTGCTGTTTTTCCTCCACTGAATTTTCAACAAGCAGCCACTCTCTGTTTCCTGTTTACTGCAGCACAGGCATGCCTAATGTATGAGAATAGTAAGGGTGATATGTGTTTACAATCCTGTTAGTAATGACTCCCATTGAGCAATGTGTGTGAATGTAAAGGTGGGGTACAGTAAGCTGGATGGATTCTGCCAATGCCTAGGCCACAATCTCCCCAGCCAATTACACCGATCAGGCATAACATTGACCACTGACAGGTGAAGTGAATAACACTGATTATTTCTTCTTTGTGGCACCTGTTAGTGGGCGGGATATATTAGGGAGCATGTGAACATTTTGCCCTCAAAGTTGGTGTGTTAGAAGCAGGAAAAATGTGCATGCATAGGGATTTGAGTGAGTTTGATAAAAGGCCAGATTGTGAAAGCTTGACAACAAGAGGATCTCCAGAACTGCAGCTCCTGTGGGGTGTTCCCAGTCTGCAGTGGTCCGTGTCTATAGTGGTCCAAAGAATGAACAGTGGTGAACCAGTGACAGGATCATGGATGATTGATGCACATGGGGAACGAAGGCTGGCCCGAATAGTCCAATCCAATAGACAAGCTACTGTAGCTCAGTAATGAAATGCTGGTTCTGACAGAAAGCTGTCAGAATACACAGTGCTTCACAGTTTGCCGTGTATAGGGCTGCATATCTGCAGAACAGTCAGAGTACCCATGCTGACCCCTGCCCAATACCGAAAGCAGCAACTCAAAGAAGGTGGGTTCTTCTGATTAATTACATTTTCTGTTACATTATGTGGAAAACCCGGTTACCTGGGGAACACCTGGAACCAGAGTGCCAGGGAAGACAGCAAACCAGCAGAGGCAGTCTGATGCATTGGGCAACGTTCTGCTGGGTAAACTTGGGTCCTGCCATCCATGTGGATGTTACTTTGACATGTGCCAGCTAACTAAGAATTTTTGCAGACTATATACACTGTTTCATGGAAGCGGAATGATAGCTGTGGCCTCTTTCAACAGGATAATCCTATCGAGCATCTGTTGACTGTGCTGGACAAACAAGTCTGATCAACTGAGGCCCCACCTCGTAACTTTCAGGACTTGAAGGCTCTGTTGCTAACCTTTTTGCACCAGATACCACAGCACACCTTTGGGGGTCTAGTGGAGTCCATTCCTTGACGGTCAGAGGATTAACACACTATTAGGCAGGTGGTCATAATGCTATACCTGATCAGTGAATATTCACTTTTACACCAATAGTTGTTTTGAGTACACACATGTGATAGCAGTAAGTAAATTTTATTTATAAAAACCTGTAGTCCCAAGGCACTGTACAATCAGGATAAAAATGCAATGAATAATCATAGTTATTGAAAAATAAAAAATATAGTTAATGGCAATACAAAAGTCAGTTAAAACATTGAATGAAATAAAATAAAATAAAAACTCAAACACTTCCTATCAATAAGAATCTCAATAGAAAGCTGAGTCCACAGACTCAGCTGAATGAAGTTGAAGTGGAAGATTGAAAGTCGGTGCCACAGACTGAAAGGCTCTGTCCCCGCTAGTCCTCAGTCTTGTACAAGGATCAAACAACAAATTTCAAACCTGGACTGAACACAAGAAGCAACAGTGTGTTTAATAAGAAGCTGAGATAAATACTCTAGAGCTTGTCCTTTTAGTGTTCTGTGTGCAATTTGTCTAATATTGGCGAGCTCATGCAAATTGTAGGCTCAGTTTGTAGCCACTGCATGCCACACATTGCATGCCAGGAGTGGAATACAGTGTGGTTTTGTGCTGCTGTTGTCCATCTGTGTTCAGAGATGCTCTTCTGCATACCTTGGTTGTAATGAGTAGTTATTTGAGTTACTGCTGCATTCCTCTCAGCTAAAAGCAGTCTGGGCATTCTCCTCTCACCTCTGACATCAACAAGGTATTTTCACTCGGACTACTGGAAAATTCCAGTATCATCAATTTCAGAAAGATGCCATGTTCAAAGCGTCATAAATCATTTGCCATCTCCATCCTTATGCTCCAATTGAACTTCAGCAGGTCATCTTGACCATAAGTACACGCCTAAAAGCACTGAGTTGCTGCCATGTGATTGGATGATTGGATATTTGAGTTAATGAGCAGTTCGAAATCTGTAACTAGTGAAGTGGTCAGTGAGTATAAAAGGAACAATATAGGCATAAAGTTGAAATTTTACTATTTTCAAGTGTTTTACGATATATTTAGCAAAAGCTGTAAATAGTAAAAATGGATACATTTAAAAAATGGAATTCAAGAAAAAAGTTCAAGTTCGCCTTGTTTCCATTCTTCCATTTCAGTTCGTTCAATCTTGTTGTTGTACACTGCAGATGATGTCAAAAATTATTTATCTGTAGCTTACAGCAAAAATAAATTGTTCATCACAACTAAAAAGAGTGGTAACACGTGCAGTAAGCCAAAACAACAGCACTTTAAATTGCAACCCTTTTAACTCCTTTATTTATGAAGCTCCTCGCAGGCAGTGCACTTTGGGAGTTTTAATCTTCATCATGACTGCTTTCTATGTCATGCAGTGCCAGTGCGCTGTCATCTGTTGCACAGACGCTTGTTCTTGTTCTCACAAAACTGTCTGTTGTCTTCTGAGTATATTTAGGTGTGTTAATGAGGCCACCTTCCTGTGTTATTGGCCAGTAAGCTAAACTACAGGTTAACAGCTTTTATTGGGCTTTTACCATAGTGCTTAGGTGTCTGTGCGTGTCTGGAGCCAAGGACAGGTTCCCTGCGGCGTCAGACTCCTCATTAACCTTCACTTCATCCTTCTGTTCCTGTCTTTCCTCTCTGTGTCGAATCCAACATTCCCGAGTACCTGTGCCTCTCACTTCTCTGCAAGCGCCAGCATCCACATCAAAGAATATCCTACGTGGGAATTTACTCGTTCATTAAAGATTTCTGTCTGTTACACATTGCTTTTTTTCTCCCCAGCCGTTTAATCCCTACTCAAATACATTTTCCCATTAAAAAAAAACAAACGGTTTCACATGTGTTTACCAGGTTTAGTCTGAATAAAATTTAATTTTTACACACCTCTCAAATGATGTATACTTTGACAAACATAGAGTAAGCCCGTGAAAGAAAAGACTGTCGATATTAAGGCAAACAGCCTTACTTAGCTGCTAAATGAAAGCAAGTATAAAGCCTCATATAAAGCCACAAAATGTTAGATTTATGAAACTTTTGATCTTGAAATAATACTGTCTTTGACAGGTCACATATAAAAACCAGATATTGAGCATCCATGTTTGAGTCCAGCTTTAGAAAAAAACTAAATAAAAAAACAATGCTGTTCTGATTTTTGGAAAAGTGTTATTTCCTCTCCAGTGCAGTGTTACCATAGTAAAAAACACATTTCTGATGTGTTTTCACTCCATCAGTTTTGCTGTACAGAACATCCCCTCAAGCTGAGTGGAGTTTAAGTGTGAGCAAGATTGCCACTATTGTGACAAGAGTAGCATCTTTACTGTCTTTTATGGCTGTCTCTCTCTGTCCTTCTGTTCCTCACACGCTCTATTTCTCTTTCCTTTTACCCCACCTCGCCCTCACCCCCCTTCTCTCTCTCTTTCACTGCTTCTCCCTCAGTCTCGCTCTTCCTGCCGCTGTCAGATGGGAATGACAACCATCTGCAGCCCTCCTGCCCCCTGACATCTGGAGATGGGCTGAGAAACCGCGACAGCAGCACACAGACACGTGCCTGTGCGCACACACACTGTCCTAATGCTAGTAAAAATGTTTCTCCAGAAAGGAAACGAGACAAGGAACGGGGTATGGGGTGGGGCAGAGGTGAAGAAGGAGAGAGCAGAGTGGAGCTCAGAGATATGGCTGACGTCTAATGGCATTAACATATCATGCTGTCATTATTCAGAACAGATTTTATTCCTCTCAGGTAGACAGTAATGTGAGTTATTGTGGGAGAGAAAAAAGTGAAGGTGCATTAATGAGGACTCTATGCCTATATCTCCTCAGGGTGTCACTTTCAGAACTATTTCTGTCAAACAGGCTGTCATATTATTTATTTATCTATTTATGATTACATGTTCCATATCCAGAATTATGTATTGGTTTAAGGGTAGTGCAAAAAACGGTGAAAATAAGAAAAACAACAACATTATTCTAAAGAGATATATGAGCAGTTTAAAGGTGAACGTGATTTCAATCCTCCCTGTCGTCTGCACCTTATGTCGTCTGCACCTTTATACTTTAATGATTAGGGGTGCTGCCATCAGTGCAGTCCTCACATGCTCGTCTCCGGATTCTTCCAGTACAAAAGTTTATTTTCCATTTTCAGAGCCAAATTCTGCTGCATTATGTGACGCGTGGCTGCAAATACATATATGCAAAGCAATTACTCCTGTGCACACTTACAGTCTGAATTTATTGTGTATATCTGAGTTCATCTTGTTCAGATTTAAGACAGCATTTTCTGCCTTATCAAGCAGAAAATTTCCACCCTATTGCATGCAGTTTCTTTTAAGCCCTCATACATATTTATAAATTGAACCTTAAATAGCTGATTTTCGGACCACTTGAAGGGAGTGAAAACATCTGTGAGCAGCTCACTGACATTTTTCTACAAGAGTTGGAATATTGTTTGCAACTGTAGTATTCGTTTGCAATTGTGTGTTTGACTAAGTGGTGAATAAAGGTTTAGCGTTCGCTTTAAGCGTTGTTTTTAATCGCTATCGGCCACTGAGGGGAAATATCTGCCGTTTAGCTGCTAAACGCTCCACTTTGCTCACCAGCTAGCCGCAAGCCGTGTCCATCTGCTGTTTGGCAGTGGGAAGGTAGTGTGGGGTCTTGGTGGAAACAGCTGCCTGCTCCAGCTGGATACACCGCTGATGAGAGAGAACTAAAACAGTAAATGCTGCTGGCAGGAAAACTAAAACAATGAGTTTGAAGATGCTATGCTCCATAAAGCTGAGTGGAACTGCAGAGTTGAATAATTAGCTTTGGGTTTATCACCCAAAGTGCCCATTTTCACACACACATACAGTGCCGAGTCATTTGATCTATAATATTGATTACAACAGCTTTAATATTTTTCAACTGGCTCTAAACAAATTAACAAAAAGTGCATTATAGAACAACAATATGTCACAGTAGACATGCCTATGCACTGATGAGCCAAAGTGCTGTGATCGCTTTCAGATGCAATAATTCAGAAGATTATCTTGTATTAATGCCATGTGATGGTCCTGGTATATCTAAATCTCATCGTATTGCATGCATTTACCATCTTTGGCCCAAAATCTCAGCTGTAGCAAAGTTTGTGATGAGTACTGACCTTGTGCCAAGACAGGAGAGACCCTTAACTGGCGACTGGACGATGTGGAACGAGCTGGAACCAAGTGCTGAAATTGAGGCTTAATTCTACTTTCCAGGTTTGCGAGTCTGCTAAGGTCCACTTAGGTCTGAAAGATAAAAATATCATCATCAGATGGTGACCGTGAGGGTCTGTGTGGACATCTGTGCGTCTGTTTGGTTTTCTGACTGTGGGAATTTGTTCCCCGAGAATTTACATTAGGATGCAAAACCTGTACACGTACGCCAGGCAGTGGATATAAATAAGACGTCAAAGAAGAATACCAGGAATGACTACTTGGATTTCTTGATTCCAGCTTTTAGTGACAAAATATAAGCAAGGCTTCAGGCTGACTCTCAAACAGCAAAAATCACAGTTGTTTTTGTTTTGTTTTTTTTAAAAATGGCCACTTGAGGCTACCTTCAAAATTTATTAAATCCTATAAACAAGAAACACTTGCCACCCCCATGTAACACTTATGGAAACCCATGCCATTAAGCTCCCAGCACACATATAGCTTTATACTCAGGATGTTTTAAAATTCTGCAATTACTGAGTTAGCGGAGCGCTGCTCGCTTTCACACAGTTTGTGCCTCAATACTCAGTAACCCCGCTCTCTATCTTTATGTCATCTGCCACTGTATGCCTGAGTTGGTTTCTAAACGCTTCCACTTTACAATAATAACACTTACAGCTGATCCCAGAATAACTAGGAGGGCAGAAATTTCATGAACTGACTTGTTGTAATGGTGGCATTCTTTCACAAATGTTTGTAAAGGCAGACTGCATGGCTAAGTGCTTGATTTTATACACCAGTGGCAATGTGATTGAAAACATCTCAATTCAAAGATTAAGAAGTGTGGCCTTATTTTTTTGTCCATATAGTTTAGAAAAGACAGAAACATCTGCACTGGATGGTGAAGTCCTGTAAAGCTTCTAGTGGAATATTTTTGTCATTTCTGTCTTTATGATATGAAATTGCATGTGATGAGAGACGGGGTGGACCTGAGGAAGCAACTCATGAGTCACAGGGACCTGCCTTAAATCATACACTGCTTTATTGTCCTTTTTGACACGACCAGGGACCATTTTATTGCATTTAATATGACTCGAAACCACAGACTGTATGTAAAAAATGGACATGGCCATAATATCACCCATTGGGTTCCAGTTTCCAAACTTTAAAGCGCTGAATATATCATTACGGCTGCTGCCATGCTGGAGTTGATTTTTGGACACAGGAGTTACCATATTTGGACTAAAGTGTCTAATTGATCAGCTAACACTAATAAGCTTTTTTTTAGCAAGCTGTAACAGTTAGTAACAGTAATGACATGTTACAATTTCACTCACCAAAACTCAAAGCTCAAACGTCTTCGATTGCACTACAAAAAAAAAACACATGTTATTTGTCTGATAATTACAATAAAACACTCCAACCAGGCATGAACAGCACAAACACAATCCTCAGACTCAATTCAGTGACTCAGCAGCCTAACAGACACTAATCATCTGCAGCTCTCTCTGGCAGGAGACTAATCAATCAAACAGCCATGCCTCTAATTTTAGCCCTTAGCAGAACAAATATTCCCCCTCTGGACAATTGTATGGATAGTTGTTTTTTGTTTCTTTGGATAGTTTTAAGTAGATAAGTAAAATATGCATTTTAGGACTGTTTTGATTTACAGGTGGATGGTAGGCATCTGTAACAAATAGCTGACTCACTTCTGCTAACTGGAGTCACTAAACTGGACCTCTCTGCAGTGTTTGTGGCGACGATGCCTAATGGTTGGCTCTAATTAGCACCAAATTAGCAAGCAGCTGTGACTGTGTGCATACAGCCTGTGAATCCACCTCACTCAGCATATATATATATTTTCTACGGGTATTTAGAAAGCACATATCCTTATATACCACAATGACTCTGAGTAAGGATGAAGCATGAAAATCAACAGCAACATTGGTAACTTTTTTACTCTGTAAGTCACTTTCCAGCCTTGAACTTAGTCTGAGCACAGTGCCCGCCAGTATGATAGATGGCCAACTTAGTGCCTGAACTAATTAAGAACACAAGCTCTTGAAGTGGTATGAAGGATAGAGTCGTCCAGAGAGTTTAATCAGCGTCTTTCATCTCAGTCATTCTTATAGCTAATTCAAAGGACAAGCTCTTGTAGGAGATGAAGGATCATATCTCTACTAGAACAAAATTAAACCGAAGTCTCCATCCTCCTTAATGTAAAAAACGCCCTAGCTAAGGTTGAAGTGAAGCAGTTGTTTACAAACCCTCAATGTGCAGTAAGAGAAAAAGGTCAAATCATCTTTACGTGTCTGCTTCAAAGATAGTTTAATTAAGACAATCGATATACAAAAAAACAACAACAACAACAAAAAAGATTATAAAGAGCATGGTTTTAATCATTATGTCTCGTCCAGACAGAAACTGTGCAGCTGTTCAGGAAAAAATAATATCAAACAGCAATCGTCTGAGTTTCATTTTTTTCAGTTTTGGGCTGAAGAGTCATTCAGTACCACTGAACTGAAAGCTGTTCTATCGTATTCAGGATTCAGCTGTGTTGAGCCTTCGTTTAGTTTAATTCATTACTCTGTTCGTTTGAAACCATTTGATGAGCTGCTATACCCATCAGTGCTTTCTTTTGCTAATTAGCAAACATGCTACAGCCCAAATGTTTATTTCTTTTTTTCATTGCAGTGACACTTTTTTGTCTGTAACCAGGATCACTATGTCTCTCCACTGGCAGCCTGTATTGCTTGCTGGGTAAGAGGATGGAGGTTGAGAGGGGGTGATGTGTATAATTACAGGATTACAAAGGATTTAATTAAAGGCGTGAAAAGGTGGCCTCAATGTGAAACTACACAATGTTTTCGAAATTATGGCGACATGATCGGAGCTGAGTAGACGAGAGAGTTGGAGTGAATGATGAGAGTGGAGCAAAGGTAATGAGATAGGTGAGAACACCAAGGTGTAATCAATGAGGTCTGAAAACAGTCAAATAGGAGCCAACGTGCTCCACAGTTGTGACGAGCAAGTTGCTTAAAGTTAGTGGTGAAGTGGTTAATGAATAATATTTCTGGATGCTACTGCTGAGAATGCAGCATAGAGACCAATCCATGAAGCAGAACAGAGCCTGGTGTCCTGACATTACATGAGAATAAACGTCTAATCTTCAAGTCGTAGCAAAACTCTTTTTTTTTTGCTTTTCAGGTGTGATTTTATAACATTTTTAAGCTATTCCACAATATCACAGTGGTTGTTACTCAGCGTGGCATCTCATTTTGTTGTTGCAGGATAATCAGTACAGTGTAGTGAATGCAGGCATATATTATGTTATATATTATTATATAAATCTAATCAGAAGGGATGCATTTGTGTGATGCTCAGAAATGAGTTGAATTAATGTTTTCAAGATGTTTCAGAGGAAGACGAGACCTTGTAACGTTAGGGAATTTTAATTTGTGTGTGAAGGTTCAATGCAAATGTGTTCCACTGAGATAATTACAGATTTGGTGTTTGATCTGCAGTACGGCTAATGTGCTTGCTCGGGTACATTAGTGTATGCTTATCCAGAAGGTCTATGTGTGAGGAAAAAAAGAAAAGAATGTCTCGAGAGTGAGAGAAAAGCATTTCTGCGTGTGCGTGTTTGAGTGAGTGTTATGACAGTTCTTGCTTTTTGTTGTGCATATCATTTTCAGTCTGCAATCTGACACTAATGTCCCTGAAGTGCTTGATTAATCTTGTGTTGTATCGCTAGTTATTTATGATGTTTTGTTTTCTCGTGGTCTGTCACTGTCTCATATATAACTCGTGAGCTATTATTTTTTGGAGATCAGTAGGCTGTCATTTTTGGCACTCTTTGAGTAAACTAATTAAATTACTATACAGTTTCTTTCAGATGTAAGGCAGGTGTTTGCCTAAAATGATATTAATGCTTCAGAGCGGGCTGGACAAATTAAAATGTATGACTATTACCAATCATTTAATTAACATGCCTTATATCCAGACGCTAGAATTTCAGGGAAACACACTTTTCTGTATTTTTAAACTGGCCTTGAGAAATAGTTCTCCATGCTTTCTGAAGATCTTTTGTCCTTTTTCACCCATTTTCAGTCCAGTCCTTGATGTGACTTGTTAAGTGTCTTAACAAAGAAAAATTCCACACATTACAGTCAACATAGCATAGAGAAATTTTTAAATCATATCTTTGTTATTAGCAGCCTCTCACAAAACATGACAAACATAATTTTCTCCATTTCTGTAGGTGAAATTATGAAAAATGCTTTATATTAACACAGTTTGACAGGCATAACACGGTATTTTTTGCACTATAGGGGATTTCCAAAGAGCCAAAACCCTGACATATTTCAGCCTGGACTACAGCACAGACACCTGGAAGAAAAGTACCAGGCTTAAAAAGCCATGTACAGCAGATTAACCTATATGAAAGTCATGTCTTTGACTATGATCCCTAACAAAGTGCATACCTGGACAAGTAAGAGTACACTCCACCTTGAGAGAAAAATGCACTATGGATCACTGTCAGTCATGGATTGACCACCGCAGAGCCCGGAGCTGAAATTTATTGAAAAAGCGTGGGATCATCTTGACAGAGGAATGGAACTAAAGGCAGCCAACATCCAAAAAAGAGCTTTAAATGTCCTTTAAGAAACCTGGAGAACTATTCCTAAAGATTACTTAAAGAAATTCCTAGAAAGCTTACCGTAGAGAGTTCAGGTTTTGTTAAAGTATAAATAATATCATATTAAATATTGACTTTTAAGCTCGTTACTCTGTTTTGACCTTATTTACTGCATGTTCATTTATGTTTGCAAATTTCAATCAATCTTTGCACCCGTGTACCATTTTCCTAGCAAACACTGAAACATTGAACATTGAAAAATGAGAGGTGGTTTAAGACTTTTGCACAGCATTTTATTTTTGTAAATATATAGATAGAAGCTATTGTTTTAGTAAGAATGTCCTCACACCAGAAGCCGTATGTCAGCAAACATCTGGTGGTAATGGTCATCACAGAGAAGCACAAAGAACAGATTTTCTTTTATAGCATCAATTTCCACTTTTCTCTTTCACCAGCCATTAAAAGTGTGACTTGCTACATTTATGTAGAGGAATTCTTCAGTTTTGGGCATAAAAATAAACAGTGCCCACCCCCTTTTTTAACCACTGGATCCCAGCTGTATCCTGTCAGTCCCAATTGCAGTCAAAGTGATATTCTCCTTTATAGTTTTCTCCTCAGATATTTTATCTGAGTCTTGAATGTCAACATTTGAGCTGAGTTAGATCACAGAATAGCACAGTTTGTTTTTACCCTTCAGCCATGAGTAGGAAACAAGGCTTGAAGGGCTCAAGGGAGCCGAGAAAAACCTCTAAAAAGTCACAGTTTGAGCTAGTTAGCGCAACAGCTCACTCACACCCTCCTGTGAATGGATCTCAGGGTCATGAATGGTGAGCTGCATCAGTTAGAGTAACCAACTGTCTAAGAGCTGAAACATGGTGACTACACAGTAAAATACCACAATATTTTTTTTATGATTTTTTTAAACTGGAACCTGGATTTAATCAACAGTACTGATGAGGTTTTTGGTGAGCAGAAGAAACTGACCCCTGAAGGATTCTGAATCTCTAATGACGAAACAGACAGTGATAAGAGTCCCATATTGTAGGGTTCAACTGAAAGGTTAATACAGTAGCATGTGTTTAAAGGTGGCTTAGCTTTAACAGAAAGAATAAAGAGTACGTTAATTTATTTCTTTATTAGTTAACAAGCTTAATGACTTCTGGTTATAGCTTCATAAATACAGATCCAATAAATACTTTTAAGAATCACAGTCTATAAGAAACACACCAGTAGACAATTAAAGGAGTGACAAAGCAAGACAAATGTTTATTTTACATTGAATAAATAATACATGCTGTTTATAACAATGTCGTGATGTGGAAGCAAAGCAAATTTCAGGTCCGTGTTCTCTTTAAAATTCTACTCATAACTATCCCAAACATGCTGATAGATGCCATGTGAAATTAAATCATCTTTCATAAGGTGGCCATGACTAATTTATGGGCCTAATTAGAGCAAGTTAACACAATATTAAGTTATTTATGTTGTGTCTCTTACACAGTGTAATGAAATCTTGCGTAATGAGCTGCCCCTGACTGAAACAGCTATGGAGCAAAAACACGAGAGAAACAGAGTGACATATTTAGCAGTGTGAGGGAATGAAAGAGCTGTGATGGAGAAAGGAGGAGAAGAATTTCCCACGCGAGCCTTTGTTACTGAGGTCTTTTCCTATGACACTTTGTATTTTGGTGTTTAATGCAGGGGTGCATTTGTAAAGGACCTCAGGATATCAAATGACATGTTAGCTTTTTGTTTTACTCTAACCACATCTGGATCTGGTAGATCCAGCTGCCTTCCCCTCAGCTCCCTCAACTTCTGCTTTTTCAGTGATGACTTTTGTCTCCCTAAATATATACAAAATAATGATGACCCTGTGTCTGCTGCAATATATTAATAATATGTCTTTAATAATATATATAATTTAAAAAAAAAATCTTTTTATCCTTTTGCTTAGTTATAGTTTCAGACTATCACCCCTTTGCAACACATTGAGTTTAATTTGTTTGCTAATAATAAACCCAACAGATTAGAAGCAAAACTCACAATAGGTCACACAAAAGTTATAATATATATACAAATGAATATAATTGACTGATTTAATGATCCCCTACTTAAGTCCATACAACAGCTACCTGAGTGGAGCCTTCCTATAACTGCCCACTGGGCGGCTAAGCTCCACCTCTCATTTGGCCAGACAGGCCTTGACCCCATAGAGTGCTGGAGCCTCAAATTAATAACAGACCAGTGCCACATCTTTATAGAGCAGCACACCTTTAAAGTCAGACTACAGGAAGCTTAGCTGTCATTCAAACCACAGATCTGAAAAGTTTACAAGAGAGTTGGCCATAGTTAAATTATGTTTTACTGTCATGTATGTATTCACTCACTGGTCACTTTATTAAATACACCTTGCAAGTACACAGTTAGACTCCCTCTTCCTTCAGAAATGCCATAATTCTTCGTGGCGTAGATTTAACAAGGTGCTGGAAACACTCCTCAGAGATTTTGGTTCATGTTGGTGTGGGCCAAAATCGTTTTGTTGTTCTGGTCAGCAGGGTAGGCTGTGGCTCAGCCGATACGAAGGGTCCAAAAGTGTCCCAGGAAAATATCCCTCACACCATTACAGTGCCAGCAGCCTGAACCGTTGATATAAGGCAGGATTTATGGATGCTTTAAATTTATGCTAAATTCTCACTGTTGTATCTTTGTATTCCTGTCAACTCAAAGCACTCTGAGCAGTCTCCTTTGACCTCTTGCATTAACAAGGTGTTTTCATCCAGAAAACTGCTGCTCCCTGGATATTTTCTCCTTTTAAGCTTCAGAGTAAATATGATTGTTCTCGAAAATCCCCGTAGATCAGCATCATCTGAAATACTCTGGTATCAGCCACCATGCCACCTTCAAAGTCACTTAAAACACCAATCTTTCTCATACTGATGCTTGTTCTGAAATGAAATTAGTGGAACAGGTGTACCTAATAAAGGGACTGGTGGATTACATTTATCAGATAGATAGATAGATAGATAGATAGATAGATAGATAGATAGATAGATAGATAGATAGATAGATAGATAGATAGATAGATAGATAGATAGATTCATTACACATACATATACATATACAGGGAGTGCAGAATTATTAGGCAAGTTGTATTTTTGAGGAATAATTTTATTATTGAACAACAACCATGTTCTCAATGAACCCAAAAAACTCATTAATATCAAAGCTGAATGTTTTTGGAAGTAGTTTTTAGTTTGTTTTTAGTTTTAGCTATTTTAGGGGGATATCTGTGTGTGCAGGTGACTATTACTGTGCATAATTATTAGGCAACTTAACAAAAAACAAATATATACCCATTTCAATTATTTATTTTTACCAGTGAAACCAATATAACATCTCCACATTCACAAATATACATTTCTGACATTCAAAAACTAAACAAAAACAAATCAGCGACCAATATAGCCACCTTTCTTTGCAAGGACACTCAAAAGCCTGCCATCCATGGATTCTGTCAGTGTTTTGATCTGTTCACCGTCAACATTGCGTGCAGCAGCAACCACAGCCTCCCAGACACTGTTCAGAGAGGTGTACTGTTTTCCCTCCTTGTAAATCTCACATTTGATGATGGACCACAGGTTCTCAATGGGGTTCAGATCAGGTGAACAAGGTGGCCATGTCATTAGTTTTTCCTCTTTTATACCCTTTCTTGCCAGCCACGCTGTGGAGTACTTGGACGCGTGTGATGGAGCATTGTCCTGCATGAAAATCATGTTTTTCTTGAAGGATGCAGACTTCTTTCTGTACCACTGCTTGAAGAAGGTGTCTTCCAGAAACTGGCAGTAGGACTGGGAGTTGAGCTTGACTCCATCCTCAACCCGAAAAGGCCCCACAAGCTCATCTTTGATGATACCAGCCCAAACCAGTACTCCACCTCCACCTTGCTGGCGTCTGAGTTGGACTGGAGCTCTCTGCCCTTTACCAATCCAGCCACGGGCCCATCCATCTGGCCCATCAAGACTCACTCTCATTTCATCAGTCCATAAAACCTTAGAAAAACCAGTCTTGAGATATTTCTTGGCCCAGTCTTGACGTTTCAGCTTGTGTGTCTTGTTCAGTGGTGGTCGTCTTTCAGCCTTTCTTACCTTGGCCATGTCTCTGAGTATTGCACACCTTGTGCTTTTGGGCACTCCAGTGATGTTGCAGCTCTGAAATATGGCCAAACTGGTGGCAAGTGGCATCTTGGCAGCTGCACGCTTGACTTTTCTCAGTTCATGGGCAGTTATTTTGCGCCTTGGTTTTTCCACACGCTTCTTGCGACCCTGTTGACTATTTTGAATGAAACGCTTGATTGTTCGATGATCACGCTTCAGAAGCTTTGCAATTGTGAGACTGCTGCATCCCTCTGCAAGATATCTCACTATTTTTGACTTTTCTGAGCCTGTCAAGTCCTTCTTATGACCCATTTTGTCAAAGGAAAGGAAGTTGCCTAATAATTATGCACACCTGATATAGGGTGTTGATGTCATTAGACCACACCCCTTCTCATTACAGAGATGCACATCACCTAATATGCTTAATTGGTAGTAGGCTTTCGAGCCTATACAGCTTGGAGTAAGACAACATGCATGAAGAGGATGATGTGGACAAAATACTCATTTGCCTAATAATTCTGCACTCCCTGTATAGATATATATTTTTATCATGCCAGCTTTACTAACACAGGGGAACTCAGAGAACATGTACAGCAATTAAAGAACCAAAATGCTGAAAAAAAAAGAAAATTGAATAATGAAAAACAAGAATTGAGAGTTAATGAAATGCACAGATTTTTCTCTCCCAGGACTTTCAAAAAGTTTTTCTTTTCATACATGAAAGACAGCTGAAAAAGAATACATAATGTACATGATTTGAAATTATGTATCTGTCATGGTCCTGGGTCGTTGACCCAGCGTTTTGTGTTTTGTGACTATTTCCCTCTGTTCTAGTTATTCTGTGTCCTCCCCCCTTGTGTCCGGTTCGGGTTCTAGATTTCCTGTTTTACTTTGTAGGTCTGTGTCTCGTTATGCCCATTAAGTTCCAGCTGTGTCCCCTCCTGTGTGCCATTTCCTCATTACCTGGTGTGTGTATTTATAGTTGGTGTCTGCCTGTGCTCCTCGTCGGCTCGTCTGCGTTCATCCATGTATCACTGCGTTCCTCCGTGTAGCTCTGCATTCTATGGTGTTTCGTTCCTGTCTCTGCGTCTCTCTGCCCCGCACCCCTTTTGTATGGTCTCAGGTTTGTCTTTAGTTTCTCCCAGTTTAGGTTTGTAATTGCTCATGTTGAGTTGCCTGTTTTTGCCACCACCACCACCTTGTAAATAAACATCACTCTGTCATCAGTTCGCTGCATCTTGGGTCCTCCTTTTCCTCCACACCACACGGCTCCCTCCGCCAGCCGTGACAGTACGAGCCGACCAACATGGACCCAGCAGCATTCGCACCTACCCAGGAGTTTCGGGAGGAGGTAACCGACACGGTCGCAAGGTTGGTAAACCTGTGGCTCGAGCAGGAGGAAGAAGAGTTCCACCGCGCTGTAGAAGCCAGGCTACAGCAGCTACTCTCTGCACACTCCTGGCTGCTAGACTCGCTTCACCCGCTGGCACGGGACTTCCTCCTTCATGAGCTGCACCTTCGCCCTCCAGCCGCTACCGCTTCCCAACCCAGCCCGCCGGAGGTTTTGCCCGGCCCGCCGGAGGTTTCGCCCGGCCCGCCGGAGGTTTCGCCCGGCCCGCCGGAGGTTTCGCCCGGGAGGAAGCGACGATCGCGCCGTCGGCGCGTCGCCCCACAGCCGAAGAGTAGGACTTCGGAACTGCCGGCTGTGGTGAGTGGAAAAGACACTCCGTCTGTTTCGCCAGCTCGAATGACTGTTTATTCCGGGGCTGTGTTTGTTGAGCCAGCTGCCCAGCAGGTAGCTCAGTTAGCCGCCCAGCAGCCACTAGCTCTGTTAGCCACTCAATCGCCACCTCCATTACAGTCACAGCCAGACCTATTAGACACTTGGTTACAATCCATAGCTCAGTTGGCAAGAGACTCATCCGCCTTATTATCACCTATTCAGCCATCATCTTCACCAGCTCCGCCTGTATTACAAGTCGAGTCCATCCAACCGGAAAAGCACTGTTTTTCACTTGTTCATGTCAAGCAGAGAGACACACCACATAACGCAGTTGTCAGTCCGCAACAGCTGGCCAGCCCAGCGACTGTGACGCACTCCAGGGCCTCCCCAGAGGCTGGGTCCCAGCCCCCGGCCGACTCTGGACCCCTGGAGATTAAGAAGCCAGCTGAGGACTGTATCCGGCTGTCGCTGCCTGAGCTGGGTCAATGCTCTGTGCAGCTGCAGTCTGCCTTGTGTTTGCCAGAGGCCCGTGCGCCTGCTGGTTCTGATCTGTTCCTGCCAGAGGCCCGTGTGCCTGCTGGTTCTGACCCGTGCCTGCCAGAGGCCCGTGTGCCTACTGGTTCTGTTCTGTGCCTGCCAGAGGCCCGTGCGCCTGCTGGTTCTGAACTGTGCCTGCCAGAGGCCCGTGCGCCTACTGGTTCTGACCTGTGTGTTCCAGGGGCCCCGGTGCCCACTGGTCCAGAGACTGTTTTCGCTGGGGGGCCCGAGGAGCCCGTCCAGCCTCCTGCTTCGCCTGCTGGGGGGCCCGAGGAGCCCGTCCAGCCTCCTGCTTCGCCAGCTGGGGGGCCCGAGGAGCCCGTCCAGCCTCCTGCTTCGCCAGCTGAGCCTCCTGCTTCGCCAGCTGGGGGGCCCGAGGAGCCCGTCCAGCCTCCTGCTTCGCCAGCTGAGCCTCCTGCTTCGCCAGCTGGGGGGCCCGAGGAGCCCGTCCAGCCTCCTGCTTCGCCAGCTGGAGGGCCCGAGGAGCCCGTCCAGCCTCCTGCTTCGCCAGCTGGAGAGCCCGAGGAGCCCGTCCAGCCTCAAGACTCGTCAGCTGGAGGTTCAGGAGAACCTAGCCAGCCTCCTGTCTCGTCAGCTGGGGGGCCTGAGGAGCCCGTCCAGCCTCAAGACTCGTCAGCTGGAGGTTCAGGAGAACCTAGCCAGCCTCCTGTCTCGTCAGCTGGGGGGCCCGAGGAGCCCGTCCAGCCCCAAGACCCATCATCGCCACCAGCTGCAGCCTCTGTGTCTCCATCCTCGCCAGCTGCGGCCTCTGTGTCTTCACCCACGCCGTCGCCTGGTCCAGCTACTGCTTCACCCACGCCTGGTCCGGCCTCTGCTTCACCCACGCCTGGTCCGGCCTCTGCTTCACCCTCGCCTGGTCCGGCCTCTGCTCCAGCCTCGCCTGGTCCGGCTCCAGCCTTCGTGTCTTCAGCCTCGCCTGGTCCGGCTCCAGCCTTCGTGTCTTCAGCCTCGCCTGGTCCGGCTCCAGCCTTCGTGTCTTCAGCATCGCCTGGCCCGGCTCCAGCATCCTCGTCAGCATCGCCTGGTCCGGCTTCTGCTTCAGCTTCGCCTGGTCCGGCCTCTGCTTCAGCATCCTCATCAGCTGCCTCGTCTGGTCCAGCCTCTGCTTCGGTCTCGTCTGGTGCTGCGACGGCCACGCCACCTTCGGGTCCCAAACTGCCGCCTCGACATCGGCGGTCATCTGCCAGGCCGCTGGTGGAGCGTCATCGTCACTATGGACGACCTCCTAGACGCCGCCGTTGCTGTCCGCACGGTCGGCCGCCTGAACTGTTTCCTCGTCACCGCCGTTGCTGTCTGCACGGTCGGCCGCCTGAATGGTTTCCTCGTCGCCGCCGCTTCCGTGTGCACGGTCGGCCCCCTGAACTGCCTCCGCTCCGCCACCGCTGCCTTCCACTCGGTCGGCTTTCGGAGCTGTGTCGCCGACGTGGCCGGCCTCAGAAGATAAACTGTCCTGGACTTCTGAGCTGTGAGCCTCTGGGCCGGCCTCCTGAACTGTGTTTTGTCCTGGTACTCCAGCATGTGTGTTTTTGTTTTGGACAATTCCCTCGGTCTGCTGGAGCTTGTTTTGTTCGGTGTTGGTCCCTCCGTCCTGGGCCCCCGCCGCCCGCCCTGGGTTGGTCGTCTGTTTTTGTTTTGGGCTGTCTGGAGCCAGCCCTTGGAGGGGGGGTACTGTCATGGTCCTGGGTCGTTGACCCAGCGTTTTGTGTTTTGTGACTATTTCCCTCTGTTCTAGTTATTCTGTGTCCTCCCCCCTTGTGTCCAGTTCGGGTTCTAGATTTCCTGTTTTACTTTGTAGGTCTGTGTCTCGTTATGCCCATTAAGTTCCAGCTGTGTCCCCTCCTGTGTGCCATTTCCTCATTACCTGGTGTGTGTATTTATAGTTGGTGTCTGCCTGTGCTCCTCGTCGGCTCGTCTGCGTTCATCCATGTATCACTGCATTCCTCCGTGTAGCTCTGCATTCTATGGTGTTTTGTTCCTGTCTCTGTGTCTCTCTGCCCCGCACCCCTTTTGTATGGTCTCAGGTTTGTCTTTAGTTTCTCCCAGTTTAGGTTTGTAATTGCTCATGTTGAGTTGCCTGTTTTTGCCACCACCACCACCTTGTAAATAAACATCACTCTGTCATCAGTTCGCTGCATCTTGGGTCCTCCTTTTCCTCCACACCACACGGCTCCCTCCGCCAGCCGTGACAGTATCAGCAAACTTCTCTCCTCCTGGAGCTGTATACTTCCTGAATTCATGAGTCAGCACTCCAGTAGTTGACCTAGATAACACCAAACCCAGGAGATTAGACAGCACTGATGACCAATGTACTTTCTTAAAAAATCTCACCAAGAGAGACAAACAGAACCAGAATACAGAAAAGTTCCTTCAAAAAGCTTTAAGATGCCTTTACAAATAGAATTTTATTTAAATTCATTTAAAGTTTACCAATAATCAAAATAGTCAGTTTAAAAGTATTTAAATCTTTGGAAGTTATTATAGCTTACATAACGTCTGCATATAGTTTGCACACCTGGGTGTCACATTTTGCTGGGCAACTCCTGTCAAGCTCTGTAAGACTGGATGTGCTGCAGATGGCCATTGCACTGCAGTACTGTCATGGCTGATTACTTTGGTTCACTGTTGTGCCGAAAGGTGAAACATCACTCCAATCTCAGGTCGTGTCTGTCCTGGAACAGAGCGTCTTCAAAGATAATGCATTCCCTGCACCCATCGCGCAGGTTCTGCTCTGCAGTCTGCAGGCTTCGATCTGTATTGCATTTAAGCATTCCTATGAACATCGTTATGGTGTGAAGCTGCCACCATTGTGCTTTACTTTACATTTACTGGGATTTGCCAGACATAGTATTTGGAGTTTTGTCCAGATAGTTCAGACTTTAACTCATCACATTAAATTACTTTTTTCCTCTCATGTTCTCAGAGTCTTTTAAATGCAGTTTGACAAACTCCCAGCAGCCCAGGTCTCTTCTACGGAACCAATTTGGTTGGAAAAATTGCCTTTTTTAGTAAATGAAAATTACACTTGTAAGAGGTTAAGTGTGCAAAAGTGAGGGGATCTAATTTTTATCTTGAAGTGACTGCAGGCTGTGGAGTGAGCAAGCAATGCATTCCTTAGTAACATGCAAATGAGATCTTTTTTTTCCAGCAATGACTGGGTACAAATTAAAATTACATACAGTATATTCTGGTAGGGCTCCTTTACTTTGACATTTTTGGTGTTGGCAGGCATGATGATGAAGGATTTCAGTTTCATCTCCAAGCATTTGGTGGACAGATGTGATTGCTTGGTGCAGGGACTAGGGGGTTTGAGGGAAATTGTTAGGTCTAGAGAAACACACTTTGTGGTAACTCTGTGTTATTGACAGGATGGGTGTCTTTTTTTTTTTTGTATGACCTGGTTTTGTCTAGTGTATTACTGCAGCTTTCAATTCAGCTCAGAGAAATTTGTCAGTAAATACCTCAAAACTCTTGGCCGCCAGCTTCTCGAACTAAAATATTTATTTATTCTTAGAACCAGGGGCCTGAGAGCGGTAAATATTATTTTCTGTGTGCCGATAGCACACAAATAGCATCGCTGATAGCATCCTTTATTTCCTCACTTGTTAAATACAGAAAATTGGACATTTGAGGTAAAGATGCCATGTTTCACTTTACAAAACTGAAAAAACACAAAAACCAAGCCTATAACTGGTGATAAAAAAAAAGAAGCCAAGGGACGGGAGCTAATTGTTTATGCAGCATGTAAACCATTTACTTAATAGTGTGGGTCATTCTCCATAAGCCAAAAGCATAGTGCCTTTAACCCTCATTCTCTTTGCTCCTCTTTTTTTCTCTTGACTCCCTTCATTCATTCTCTTCCCCCAAGGAGCCTTTATATTACATTATGTCTTCATTCCTTACTTGTTTCCAGTTAGACAGACAGTGATTCATTTATTATGGTCCAATACATTCCAATAACAGTGATAAGTATTGTAATGAAGTGAGCTGGGACTGGGCCTAATGCTTTTTACAGTCATATTACAGCTACAGGGAATCGGTGCAGCATGTGAGAGCTGCTAAGCTCTCACAGGCCAACACTGCCTGCAGAGACAAGGGTTATAAGGTGGTGAAGACTGGATCATCTGTTGAAAAACATCAGAGGGAATTTTGCTGGTGAATGTAAAGCATCAAATCCCATCCACTCAGATGTCTGCGGATGTTCACTTGTCGACTGTCAAGCCAGCAGGTATGAACAGTCATTCAGGATTAGAGCAACAATCCATTATTCAGGCAGCTGATGTGAATTCTTCAAAACTTTTCAGTGGTGACCTTATTTGCACATCTGCTGCTGCACTTCAGTACTGCTGCCCCCTGTGGTGAGTAAAAAAAAAAACAAAACCTTTCAGTTGTGCTGGAAAAGTTTATTGAGAGACCTAGAAACTCAAGCAGTTTTTCTGTCCAGGGTAAATAAGGTGATTTTTTTCTCTCTCAGAAATATCGCTTTAATGACCTAAAGGAATGCAAAGAGCCTCTGCCAGGCGTACTCGCTTGTCACTAACTTACTGTGACAAATGGGGGTGGGGTTACTTAAAGGGGACAACAGCTGAGGAGCATCAGTCTATTTTTGCTGTCCCTTCATTTAAGTCTCACAGAAGGAGGTGTAATCGCCACGTGGTGCCTGAAAATTAGATAAATTTTTAGTGGAACTTGAAAATATGGAACCACATGTTACCAACAGAGGATCTCCCAATTAAGCAAGCTGCAGTTCAGCTTCTGCTTCAGTGTCCTTGAAAAAGTTGTGACACATCAGATGGATTAGAATAAGATGTAGATCCTAACCCAAATGTGTACATCAGAGACAGCCTAAGGGCCAATGAAGAGACAGAGGTCATGTCTTCTGTGTAATTTTTGGTATCAAGGGGTGCGTTTAATGGTTCGGTGAGGGTAATATGGTATTTTGTGTGCTCAGACTTTTTTCATTGCCCAATATCTTTGATTAATATTACATTAAATTTAGTTAAATACAGAAGTTTACTATTTTTTTCACCAGAATAATCTTCTGGCAGAGTGGAGAAGCCATCTTAATGGCAATAGGTCAAAATCATATTTACTATAATATAGTAATAAGGAGGCTCAGATGGATACCTCATAGTTTGTTTCTTTAGACTCTATCCTATTAATGAGCTTATTTTTGATGTCAGATCAAATGACAATATTTACTGTTCACAAATTTCCACATTTCTGCAGCTTAAATTTAAAAACTGTTCAGACAGTAAGATTATATGAAATAAGTAAAAGCCAGAAGCCCTCTCGAAATTAAAATTATATAGAAAAAATGACCTAAGTTAAACTTCCTAGAGAAGTTATAAGAGCCTTTATCCGACATAAGAGTTTGCAAATGAGTTTTGGCGTTATTTTCTGACAGCTACACGCATTTGAGAGGAGCAGCAGCCCGAACGCGGTAACTTGTTACCTCTGGGTTTCCAGAGAAAGCCCCTCCTTGGATGGACCCTTCTCCCCGAGCGTCACTCGGTGCACTTCAGTCCAGTCCCCCTTTCCAAATACACATCCACTGTCCCATACACAAACACACGCTCGCACACATTCACACAGCGCCAGACGCTTATGCAAATAGTCCGCTTGCCGCTCCTGCCGCTCTACTTTTGTAGAGACGCATGAAGAACTCTGGATGTTGTTAACATACTTTAAAAAAAAGTTTTGTGGAGTTGGAAAAAAAGTGATATTACTTTTCAGGATTTTCTTGGCTCTCTTCTAAGGTGATAACTTTCTTGGGAATTCACTCCAAGTATCGGACCTGATGGGCGGATAAACTGCATAAATTTGCTTTTAAATTTCCGAACCGTGCAGCTGGATTAAAGTCAGCGTTTGATGGTCAAAATGAATAATTCCATTAAATGATTAACTCCCCCGGACCGAAGGATTTCAAGGTATGTTGTGAAACGCGGTAAAAGAATCTATTTATCTCCAATGCTTCTTGCTCATCAGCATGATTTACTTAAATTTTAACTATAGGTCGAAAAGCTTTCTCATGTTTAGCTCTATAGTTGGTCTGTTGAATTTAAATGTTTGGCGTTTTTATGTTAATTTTGCGATTGGGTGAGAGTAACAGAGCGAGCGAGGGAGAGGGCGGGAGTATTTCTAGCCTCCTAATGCGCCCTTTGACTTAAACCTTCATTCATATATCGCATCAGCCACACCGCTAACTACTTAAGCACACGCATGCGCGTCTGTATGTCTTATACTTAAATATCTCACCTTTAAGACAGGTGCGGTGTTCCAGCATGGCTCTGTGGCTTGAGTATAAGTAAAAGTGTGAGGAGTAGCACTGTGGTCTCTACTTAAAAAAAGGAAAGAGGTTATTTTGACAGAAGTTGTTGGAGAAATTTTGGTGCTCTTTGCTTCTCTCCATTATTCCTGACTTCCTTTTCCTCTTTTGCAGTGATAGTGTACTGTCTCCTCTAGTAAATGAAAATGAATCGGGGAGTGAATGTGCTTGCGGCTTTACTGGCTCTCCTGATGCTGGCACTTGTTGTGCCCACGAGCAAGTCCTGCCCCAGGACCTGTAATTGCTACCAGGCCAATGAAGTCCACTGCACCTTCCGCTCACTGCTCGCTATACCTCCCGGTCTGCCTGCACACACCAGACGCATAAACTTAGGGTATGGAAACACACATACATCCAAAAGAACAAAGTATGCTGCTCACACATATGTAACATATCAGTGATAACGAGCTAAAGCTTTTTTGGGTGTTTTTTATTCTTTTTTTTTAAATCAGTCAACACAGGAAATTTTTTTTTAAAGTATACAGATGGTGTTTTGTTCTCTGGCAGGTTTAACAGCATCAGGAACCTCCATGACAGGTCTTTGGCTGGGTTAAGGAGGGTGGAGCTTCTGATGCTTCACAGCAATGACCTCCATCATCTTCCAGATGCAGCGTTCAGAGACATGAAATCGCTACAGGTAAACAGGAAGAGGAGAAAGACAATACTTCTGACCTTTCTCACTGGGGTTAGTGAATCTAATTAAACAGAGAGTGGGCAGTTTTATATATAAAACGCCAAATTACAACAAACAGTCGCCTCAACACCCTAATGGGTAGGAGAGACAACATTTTGTGACAGTGGAGATAAAAAGTTACGATACAGTAGACCAGTAACATCTGAAATACTTGTAATTAACACTCTTAATAACACTCTAACTATGAGAGATTAACATTAAAACCGCTTGTCAAAGAAGGTTTCTGTTACTGATAACGCCAGTAATGTATGATTATCAAGATAAATAGTATTTGTCAAAAAGGTTTGGTGTAATTTAGAAACGACGCTACACTGATAAATGTGCCCAAATCCTGCAGTCATACTATTAATATTAAACCGATTCATTAGCTAAAGCTCTGATCTGCAAAACTAATCTAGAATTAATCAATCAAAGCGAACAGTCATCATTTCGTAGATTCAAAACGTCAGCATTTTTTTCCTAATTTCTTTATAAGTGATGCATAATTTAGCAATCATCATTCGTTTCACTGCTTGGTGACAGGAAACACACTGGACATTTGAGAAGCAACCTGAGGGCAGAGTTAGCAGTCCGTGGGGAAGTGATATTACTCAACTAGCAATTGTTCCCTTCATCTCCCAGGCAGATGCTGATATATTTGCCGTTCTGTGGTAATAGGATCCATATTTTCATGTGCTGACGTCTTCACATGCTTGATCCGTCAGCAGCTGGAACTCTTCCAGCTCAGTAGCCTCCCCAGAGGGCAGATTTAACGTAAGCCTCACAGAAACAAAATTCCACAACCTGATTTTCATGGTGCGCCTTCTTAAATTTCTGGCGGGATCTTCACACATGGCTGGAATAGCAATAGATTTCTTACAGTTTCCTTTTGGGGAAAGTGCTAAATTTTACATTTGGATAATGAGAAACCCCGCCAGTTCTAGGATATCCTTTTAGTTTGACCCGATGCACAGCATGAATATTTCATCTGGATATGCTGTCAGCAGTAGTTTTGTAAATGTTTTAACTATTTTCTTGAAATCTTTGCTTGTATTTTAAAAAAATTACTCAGGATAAGTTGTTTCTACTTGGATTTTTACACATCTCTTTATTCTCATGTTATAGACTCATGTTGCCAGCATGTGGTGTCCAGTAACCGACTTTTCTTTTCCTTTTAAATCAGCCTTAGATGTCTGTCCTAATCCTCCATTCCTTCTGCTCATTTCATTTCCTTTATTCCCACAGATACTAAAGCTAAGCTATAACAAGCTGAGAGAGATCTCTTCATCGCTGACCTTCTCTGGCCTGACCTCACTGCTCCGCCTGTATTTGGATCACAACCTCCTCCAGCACATCCACCCCCGGGCCCTGCTCCAGCTGCCTAGCCTCCGGCTGCTTCGTCTACAAGGAAACAGGCTGCATCAGTTGCACCCTCACACTCTATGCACATTGTCCCTACTGAATACATATTACTTTTCCACACTCAGGTGAGCTTGTACACTTCAAACATTCAATGTAATAATCAGTGCGAGGGAAATCTGGTTTTAAAAGTATAACCAGATTTAGTTCTGCTGGTAGTCCTGAGAGTGAGGGCAACACAGTAATTGTTAACTTAAATTCAGTCCAAGCAGCCATCTGCTTTGATTCAGACTCTGCTTTCCCTCTGTTTTCATATCAGTTTTTTCTTCTTCCCTTTCTTTAGACACCTGGACCTCTCCAACAACAGTCTAACCACCCTGCCCAAAGACGCTTTAGCAACAGCACCTCTGCTGGAAACTCTTATGCTGCAGGCTAATCCGTGGAGCTGTGACTGCAGGATGAACTGGTTTCTTTCTTGGACTCTGGCTCACCCAGGTGACTGCCATTCCTGAAAAAATCATTTGTTTACACTTATTGTTTTGTCTCTCTAACGTGTTCAGAAGAAGAAATAGATAAGGTGAGAAGGAACATTGGGAACGGGCTGAGAAACAGAAGATTGTTTTGTTGATATTTCCACTTTATAAGCCGAGACCGAGAGCTGCATGCCAAAACCATTCATTTTAATGCATCTGGTTTTGTTATCTGAGAACCTTTGGCCACTACCGCCCTCCACCTGCTTTTTGTCACAAATTATTCATTGTTTCTCCCCATTATCTTCCAGTGTGTTTTGTGGCTGTTATTGAGATGTGAGAGAAAGCTAGGCCGTGAAATGTGTCTCATTGATATGCCAGACTTAACTTGCCATGACTAATCCATGATGACAGCACTGATGTGTGTCCACTGAAATATAGGCTAATGATTCCTGTGTAGTAATGAAGTGATGCATATTTCTGATTTGTGTGTAAATTAAGTAACCATACCTAATTAGTAAGAGATATAAAGTGTAATGAATGCTTAAAATATGCTGCCATGACTAATAAATGACTATAATATGCAGTTATATGTTGAAAGAGCTAAAACGTGCTATTGTGTATTTGCATAGCTGCTATGACATTAGATATGGTAAGGCTGTCTTTTGTGATATCATTTTCTCTGTTTCCCTCTTTCAATTAGGCTTGATGAAATGTCCTGGTGGCCCACAGTGTCCATTATGTACATCCCCCAATTCACTTCAAGGGCAGGGCTTGCTTGAACAGACTGCTTTAACGTGCAATTCACCAGTGATCCCGTCTCCAGGAAAAGAGGCACCTTTAGGGACAGAACCCAGTGAAATTAAATCAAGTGAGACCTTCAGAGAGCCCTTAGGCAGTGCCTCACTGGGTTTGTCTGACCAGCAAGGGTACAGTGTTGATCTGAGTTGCAACATCACTCAATCATCCGACTCCCAAGATATTGATCCTCCTCCAGATCTCTCCGTGTCCTCATCTTCTCCTCTTCCTCTCGCTCTCTCGCTCTCTCTGGAGTGCCCCGTGGAGAGACAGAGCTATGAGAAACTTTGGAGGATTCTGGCTTACTACAGCGAGACTGCAGTTCGCCTCGAGAGGGAGATCATGCTGAGTAAATCCCCAGCGTTGGCCTACCGCTATAGGCAGGCAGCAGAGACAGATGGATATTATCACACTGGAGTCAAAGCTTCTGTTAAAGCCAGGCCTCAGTGGTTAATGCAGCCAGCTATTAGCATTCAGCTAAACAGAGCGCAGTCTAATGGACATAAGGTTCAGCTTATATACTCAACAAGAGTTTCTGCTCATCTTGACCCTACCTCTCAACTCTCATCATCCTCTGCTGCTTCTCACCCTTGGGTGCTGATTTCAACTAATCATACTACCACAGCACTGGCAGCAGTAGCAGGCAGTAAAGTACAGCTACCCTGCCCAATTCTCACTTCTGGCAACCCCAAAGCACAGTGGATTCTCCCAGATGGATCTGAACTCCTCTCCCCCTCCAGCACCCTAGATGGCAGGCTCCGGGCTTCAGGCTTTGTTTTACTGCTACAAAATGTACAACTGTCAGATGCTGGGATTTACTACTGCGTTGCCAGGGCTGGAAGGGACGTAGATGTTCTTCCTCTGCATCTGGCAGTGGAGGAGTCCTCTGTTCCGCATTTAGGAGAGCAAGTGGGGCCTCCTGTCACAGGGACAGTTGGAGAACCTGTCAGTTTGCCTTGCAGGATGTCTGGTTCACCAGAGCCTTATTTAAGCTGGATTTTGCCAAATGGAAATGTGGTACGCCGAGGAACTGCTGTGCCAGGTGGACTCACCATAGAAACAAATGGGAGTCTCTATCTGCCTAACCCCTCCCTGAGGGATGGTGGTCATTACCGCTGCACTGCAGTCAACCACTATGGTAGAGATGCTCTGTCAGTGCAGCTGATATTAAATTCACAGCATATCCCTGCACTTAGGACTTCGTTTCCCAGAGGACCACAGTCTGCTGCTGGCCGGTCAACCAGGATAAGAGCTCCTTTATTACGTGACATGAATGAAGGATCAGGGGACGGAGAGGAAGTGGAAGAGGCGACTGTTGGAAATAGAAAACGCCCAGTGTCGTTTCAGGGACCCCCAAACAGACGCTATCCGATTGGAAACCCACGAAGACGTGGGCCTGTAAGAGAAGGCTCCCGGAGACGAGGCGGTGCAGCTTTTTCATCCACAGACCAGAGAAGAAACCTCTTTGAGAACAAACGTAGAGTTAGCACGAGCAAAAAAAAGATAGATCCGCAGAAATGGGCTGACCTTTTGGCTAAGATACGTCAAAGGACTGCTCTCGCTAATCGTGGCCAACTTATCACAACAGAAAAGCCCACAGCTGCACCGGTCCAAGAAGCTGAAGACAGAGTCACGATAGAACACGAGGAAGATGATGATACAGATAGAGGTAGAGGTCAGGCAGCAGGAGTGGAAGCAGAAACTGAAGGGTCGTCTGTTGATGATATAGTTCTTCAGGAGGAAGAGTTACAGCCCATTCAACCTGTTAACACAGGAAGCCCGACAAAAACAGAGATAAAAACAGAGACTGAAACAGACTCTGAGACAGAAGAAGGTACAGAGAGGTCAACAGAAAAACAGATAGAGAATGAGACAGACACACTCAGGCAGGCAGAGATACCGGGTTCACAAACACAGACAGCAGCAAACGCAGTGACACGGAAAGAACCGGTCACATCTTATCCAGTGTCAGGAACAAATGAAATTGTCCCAGAACCAGTTGAAGGAGATGAGCGAGAAGTGAACCCCAATCCATCAAGAACGAGACCACAGAATCCCCGACAGCGGTTCTTCCCTAATTTGGTGCCAAACTCCCGCCCCCAAAGACCTCGGAACTCACACAGGAAGATTGGACAGCGGAGACGAATCATCAACAGGCCCAGGGTGCAACTTTTGACCCCAAACCAACGTCCCCTGGAACCCACAAACCCAATAACCCCTGCTGTGACACCTGACACCACTACAAATCAAATCAATATGTTGTCACTGGTCTCAACAGCCACATCTGCGGGAATTTTGTCGACACAGAGAGACCATATTAAGACTGCTCCAAACGATGTTGCTCTGAATCTTTTTGGCTCTGCTTCATCATCTTCCTCCCCCTCACAGACTCCCTCCCCCTCGTATACAAACAGATACACACCTACAGCTATAATGACTCACTCAGGCAAGAGACCAGACAGGGAAGAGATACCAGACAGTGAAGAGTCCACTCTTTTCAGCACACCAGCACCCACTCATTCTAATTTTGTCATTTCAGAAACACATGTGCCAGGCACACATACCTTAGCACACAGTATACACAAACACACAGAAACACAAACAGCCTTAGGCAAGCATATTGACACACCCCCAAACAAACACAGTGAAAAGCTGGGGAAGAATTTTGTGAGCATACTATATCAGTCTTCCTCTCCAGCAACTCACTCCTCCCTTGTTTCAGTTTCCAGTGCAGCTACTGCAAAAACCATAACAAATCCTACAACTGCCCCTAAAAAGGTTTATTCTAATGCAAATGCCAGCAGCTCTAAAAGTACATCTTCTGCTATGACTAATGAGTACAAGCTTCCCACAACAACTGCAATTAATCCTAGGACTACAAGTTCCACCATATTTGCTAGGACTATTATTCCAACATCTAGCACTACCAGACATACTGCAAGTGCTTCTACCTCTGCTACACCTATTCTTACACCTACTACTCCCGCTACTATTACTGTAGTTGAACTCTTTACCACTACAATAAACCCTAATAATAATGCTTTGATTTCAACTACTACCGATACTAGCACTACTACTAGTAGTTCTTCAAACTCATTCATTGTTACGTCCCGATTTCTTAACCCTCCATCTACTGCTACTGCTTCTACTACATCTGAAACTACTAAAACTACTACTACTACTACCACTACTCCAACATTTACAGTTTCAGCCAAAATTCACTCAACTTCTAGGGCAGCTACGCCTAGCACACTTTCCAGTACCGCTGCAATAATGACATCAGCAAATACCAAAACATCATCCCGGGAGAGGCCAAGCATCGACCTAGCTGACCCCAGAGAGAGGCTTGCCTCTGGTGCTCCAAACCAGAGTCGGCCCCCCACTGACTGGAAAAACGCCGGCGCTAATTCAATTCCAGATTCACACAGCAGCAGGACTAACTGGTCCCCTTCATTCCCTGTGGCTCCTGGGGTGAGTCCAAATGAATTCAAATAACATTTCTATTTTATAGGTAGTGCTACCCAAAATGGGCTTTAAGGCAAGCACACACATACACACACACACACACACACACACACACACACGCACACACACACACACACACACACACACACACACACACACACACACACACACACACACACACACACACACACTACAAAGAGAATAACAGCCAAACTAGGACCACCATTTGTTCTTTTCTAGTGTTAATTCAATTGCAAATTAATGTTTCCCCATTTTTACTTGCTTTTAGTCATTTAGTAATTTATGCAGTGGGTAATTTCTTTAAGTGCACTTTTAAATGTAATTTGCAGTTTATATACACACAACTCACATTAACATTTCTTTACCAAGTGAGTGCCTCTGATGCTCCAAACCAGAGTTGGCTGACCCAGAAAAAAACAACACACACACACACACACACACACACACACACACACACACACACACACACACACACACACACACACACACACACACACACTACACCCAACTCTGCAAGCCCTTGGGGCAAAATCTAGATCTCCAAACAGTCTAATCTCTATCCACATGACCTGCAATTAAAATTAAAGGATGTTTATGACAATTCTACAATTTCATGGATTCTCCAGAGCTCTGTCAGAGATCTAAAGAAAAAAACAAAATTAAAAACACGTGTTCCACAATCAATAGCATTATGTGTTGTTATGCATTATGTGAGTCTAATCCCATGGGATTTAAAGTAATCAATTGTTAATTAATTTACAGGCCTTGTTGGCAAGCCTCAGTAGATTAAAAATCTCAGTCCACCAACAAAAACTCTAAGTCTGAGATCACTGTGAAGCTATATTATATATCTTATTCCACAATATCACTATTTAATAAAAAAAAAAAAAAAAAGAGCAATAAGAAACATTTTACAAACTGGCAGTTTTTAATTAGCCCCTGTGAATCAGACTTTTCATGCTGATTCATAACTTCACAAATGTGTTTTAATTGGCCTGCTTGCTGTAGGTTGTTGGAAGCCCTCCAGTCACTGGCTATTTAGTTAAGAAAATGAAACTCAATGGCCAACCTAATTCAGGCCAACATAATGAAACATTTTAAACTTGTAAAGTTTAAAATGTTTCATTAGTGAATCCCAGATATCTTTAAAGGTTTGAATATTTTAAAGGAGTCAAATTCATTATCCTGTGATTTAATGTGCTCTTGTAGGCTCCAGTCGTGAGATCCAGACCAAGGATTGCAGACCCGCACGTCAGGACAGTGTCATTCCCAGCAGAGAGCACTGCCAGGCTGACTTGTGAAGCTAAAGGAGAACCAAAACCCACCATCACGTGGATTAAAGTCGCCACAGGTGTGCACACTGCAGCATGCATTTATTCTAACATACCTTAAACAAAACACCCTGAGCTATGTCAGTGTGTAATCCAGTTTACCGCCACTTTAAATCTGTTGCATAAACTCAAATCATGGAACAGGCTTCATGTTTATTCTTTTAATTTTGCTGGAAAACGCAGCAGTGCTTATTTCGCATTCACCAGTTTATTGCATATGTGCATGTCTGTATGGTATGGTCTAAAATCTATTGACTTTGCATTTAAAGCAGAGTAATTAAAGGTTTACACTCTGAGGTCACTAATGCTAAAGGAAATAAGCGTCAGCTTTAATATGTGCTATGAATGAATACAAACACATTTTACTGTGATGAAAAAAAACCCCATTAACAACCAGCATATACACTGGCATGGACACAATAGGCTTTTCTCTAGCTTGCCATGTGGGAAAGACATCGCAAGCAAGTAATGGAACATTTTGTGCACTGCATCGCTGACTTTACTTCATGCTGTGCCATTTGGTGTGCCCCCGTTCCTCCTTTCCTCTCTGTCTCTTTCTCACCCTCTTAACGTTTTTCCTCACTCTCTTTGCTCGTTGCTTCTCTTTGTGTGCGTCTGTCTGTCTTACTCTCTTGCTGTATGTCTTTCACTCAGGAGCGGTGATGTCAGTCCACTCCAGAGCTCAGCGTTTTGAGGTCCTGTCAAATGGCACCCTTGTTATCCAGAATATTCAGCTGCAGGACAGGGGCACATACATCTGCAGTGCACAAAGCATGCTGGGTCGTGATAGGTGAGGTTACGGATATATGTTATGCATACAGTATGGTTGTGTAATGACAACAGGGCACAGTATTTTAATATTAATGACATCAGCCTACAGTAATGTGTAATTAAATTACTCAGCATAATGTATATTGTGGTGCAGTTATGCTTGTTGAGTCTGTTGTTATAACAGCAAACAGTGACATACGCAGTAATGCAAACCTGTATATATAAAGTATGATTTGGTGCCTCTTATGTGATTTCTGATAGAGTCATGCATTGTGTGTTTGCCTTTGCATATTTCATAAATTGAGGGGTTTTTTTTGCCTGTCTTCTTCATGGCAGGTTGCTAACGACCCTGGAAGTTTGGACTCGCCCCCCTCGTATGCAGCTGGCTAGTTACAGAGAAGCCACCATTCATCAGGGCGGAGAAGTGCACTTGGAGTGCCAAGCGGATGGTGTTCCCGCCCCTCTGCTCTCGTGGGTTCTGCCAGATCGTTCTGTCATGACATCTGCTGGCCCCTCCACCAGTCGAATCAGCGTGGACACGAATGGAACTCTTCATATCTCAGTAACTTTACCCAGTGACCGAGGAGTGTATCGCTGCGTGGCCTCCAACTCAGCTGGTGCTGCCAGCACCTCTGTGCGTGTACACGTGTCCTCGTTACCTCCGGTGATACAGCAACCCAGAGAGGAACACCTGCTCTTGTCTCCGGGGAGGCCAGTTTATGCTCACTGCTCAGCCCGAGGTGCCCCTCCACCAACTCTCCGCTGGCGAATCCCAGATGGGACCCTTGTTCGCCCATCCCAGTTTCTCCACGGCAACCTCTTTGTCTTGACCAATGGGACACTGCATATTCGAAAAGTCGGGCCAAAGGATTCTGGGAGCTATGAGTGCACAGCAAATAATGCTGTGGGGACCGATAAGAGAACAGTGAAGTTAAAAATTGAAGGGGGAGCAGAAGGAGAAAGAAGACAGGGAGAAGTAAGTCATAAAGGAGTAAAAGCTGTTGCTACTGAAAGGCCACCTTCTTCATCACTCATTAATGACACAGGTCTGAGTATCTCTAACCAGCCCTCAAATCCATTTAGCTCCTCTAAATCTCCCTTGGAAAAATCCAAGACGTCGCTCACCTCAAGCTCTTCTCACTCCTCATCTAACCCTTACCGGTCCTCGAACTCATCACCTAAATTTAATAAAACAGTCACTGCCTCCCACACACACTTTACCAGTGTCAAAAAAACAAATTCTTCTTCCCTTTCCCCACCCTCCACGGGGTCAATAAATAAGAATAAAGTCTCACCCAGTATAACCAACACAAGAGTTGCTTCCCCTACAGACAGGAGAGCATCTATTGTTTTGAATCCCTTGCTCCTCTCCCCTTTTAGCAAAGCCCGTATTATTTCTACATCACCATCTAGTTCTACTGTCCCACAAGGGGGGATTTTACAGCTTCACTGCTCCGTAACTGGCAACCCAACCCCTATCATTATCTGGAGGACCCCCAGCAGGAAGCTAGTGGACCAGCACTTAAGGTACTGGGAATGTCCACATTTGTATCACTACATATGTTGTTGATTTTAATAGTACTTCATCTAATTTAATTATCTACGTTTGAATGAAAGTTTTGACCGGCGTTTGAAGGTGCATCCTAACGGTACCTTGTCAGTCCAAGCTGTAACGGAGAAGGATGCTGGAGACTACCTGTGCATTGCACGGAACAAGGTCGCAGATGATTATCGCCTCCTGCGTGTTACTGTAGCTGCGAAACCCGCCACGATTGAACCAAAACAACTGCTCACTCAGATGGTGTCAGTCGGGAAACCACTGAAGGTGAGCAGAAAAACAGAAATGTAATTAAATTGCAATTCTCAGCCGCTTCTGATGCAAAGTTTGTTTGATAAATGCACACAAGCGATTAATATTTTATTTCCAGTCTGTGTTTCTCACTCAATTTTATTTGAATCTGGGTTGTTATTAAGTTGTAGTGTTTGCACTGCATATTTCCCGTGAAATAATTCAATTCATTCATTCATTTGATGCTGTATTGTTTAAAATGTCTGGCAAGAAATGTCTAAATCTGAACTGTCCCTCTCTTATATAAGTTTACTGTTGAGTTTTAGAGTTATTTCGTGCCAGGGTTGGTACATTTGAGTCCTAAAGTTCAGGTTTTAAGTTGGGATCTAAAAATGTTTTATATTATTTGGGTCAAAAAAGAAAGAAAAACCTGCCGACGCATAAATGTGCAGCTATGAATCATCAGCAGTGTTTTTCAGCAGAAAATAAAGCACACATCAATATTTAAAGGCTTGGTGAAAAATGTCAAGAAAAAAAAAAACAAAGCAAGTGTGGGATTTTTAAAAATAATTATTTTAATTTAAAGATTTATGAGCTGTGTTTTAGTGTGAGTGTGAAATTTGTAGTGGCTTAGATGTGTTTTAGAGTGCAGCATGTAGTTGTTATTTATCATTTATAATGTTTCTTACGACTTCAGCTTTCATCCCAAACAAAAAGTCAACAACCTTTTAAATCATGCATCACTGGAACACTGATCCTCTGCAGGTGGACTGCCAGGCATCAGGGCTGCCTGACCCAGCTGTCCACTGGACCTTACCAGATGGAACCATGGTGAACAGCGTGTTGCATGGGGAAGACAGAGGAGGCCGAGAACAACGACTAATAGTGTTCAGCAATGGGACGTTACTGGTTCCAGCAGTAAGCGCTGGAGAAGGAGGAGAGTATACGTGTTACGCTGAGAATCAAGGCGGCCACGACACCATGAAGGTAAGACAAGTAATTTCTTCATCATTTTAATTAAAAGTCTTTGTCATGAGCTGCATGAGTTATGAGTGCTTTCAAACTGAAGCTTTTACACAACTAAAAACACTAAACAATTAAATCATCTGTTCATCCTTTCAAGGTCAAAGTAAAGGTTATGATGACATCTGTTCCAACTTTTACTGATGACAGAAGCTACCATGTCATGAAAGTACGCCAGGGAGCAACGGCCCGAATTCCGTGCCGAGCCACAGGAAACCCTACCCCTACAGTGACGTGGTTCAACCCTGCAAACCGTGTTATCCCACGAAGTTTAGGATCTGGTTATTATTTTGAACGAGTAGTGGTGGTTTCAAATGGCACTCTGGAGGTGCGAGTAGCTCAAAAGATCGACACGGGAAACTATACGTGCCAAGCAAGCAACTCAGCTGGGGAGAGGAGCAGGGTGGTCAGGCTTGAGGTGGAGACGCCTACCTATGGATTGCGTGGCCGAGTGGAAGGTGGAGGTTGGAGCAATAATAGTGGAACTGACACCAGATCAGGGGACAACATTAACAATGGGGGGATAATCCGCTATGGATTGTCTGGAATCACAGACAAGCTGCATAACAACAGCAGCAGCAATGACAACGATAATGAGAGGATAAGAAACATTGTACCAAGCAGTGGTGTTAATTTGGCAATCAGTAGCTCTAATCCTGTCCTTAAGAATGATAGTCAAAATGGATTTAACGGACTTGTGAGTGGAATTACAACAAAACTGAGCAGTAGCGTAATCAGCGTGGGGGTGAACCGTGCTAGGAATGTAAGCACTAAAGCAGATAATACTGGAATTAATATGAATAGACCTAGTATTATACACAACAGCAACAGTGTAGGTAACAGTCGCAGCACAGTTAGAGAAGGTAGTGCTGAGAGAAATCCTGCACGGAATATCAATGAAGTCATTGCAGGAAAGGCTAGTAATGACGCTAATACGAGCGGAGAAAATGGCAGGTTAAGTGGTAATTTGAGAAATGCTGGAGGCTTTAGTAGCACTGTGTCTAATAAAGCAGTTGGGACAAGCACACACAGAGGGGATGATTTTAATAGGAGCGGTAATCTAGGAAGGACTGACAGCAGAAATGGTGGTGAGTTAAGTAGTAATACTGATGCTAAAAACTCCCCCAACACAGTACTGGGTGTAGCAACGGCGGTGAAGCAGCAAGCAGTTAAAGGTCAAACTATTTTTTTGCCATGCCCTTCCCAAAATTCCCGTCAGTCGCGTCTGTTCTGGCTTCTGCCTGGGAATGGCATGTTGCCATCTCCCTACTATGGCAGTCGTCTTACTGTGCACCGAAATGGTACCTTAGAGCTGCGGGGTGTTCGAGGGAGTGATGGTGGTGTCTTGGTTTGTGTAGTGAGAAGTGAGAAAGGAGAGACAACAATGCGGGTGGAGCTGGAGGTGTCAGACCAGCAGGAGGAGGTCAGATCTCCACACAGGGTAGAAAGGGTTGGTTTAACAAAGGTGCCGCTCTCAAGAGGGTTAGTGGAATCAGAGCAGTCCTTAAGCTCAAAGCCAGCGTCACCTGTGCTTTACCCGAGAATCTCAGTTACTGAAAAGCCTCGGCAAAGTGCAGCGAGATTGCCTTCACCACCTCACCCAGTTGGCCCCCCATCCTCAACTGGCACTGCCTCAGCGCCCACTGTGATCACCCAAACAGCCTCTCTTGTGAGCATCATTAATGGAGAGACCCTTCACCTGCCTTGCCCTGCTTCTCAAACACCTGGCTTTACCCGCAGCTCATTCACATGGACCATGCCCAGTGGCAAGGTGCTGTCCCAGGGTGAGAGTGATGATTCAGGCCGTTACTTAGTCCAAGAGGATGGAGCATTAACAGTGCAGCAGGCCTCTGTGTTCGACCGTGGCACCTACACCTGCAGATCCACGAGTTATGACTCTTCCTCAGTTTCAGTGATCACAGTTCCTGTTATTGTCATCGCCTACCCTCCGCGCATCACAACAGGCCCCTCCCCTGTGACCTACACCCGCCCCGGTGTCGCTGTGGAACTGCCCTGCCTGACCATAGCAACACCCCGGGCGACAGTTACCTGGGAAACACCAGACCTGATGCAGCTGAAGGTCATGGCTCAGCCTCGCATTTATGGGAACCGCTATCTTAGCCCTCAGGGTTCTTTAGTGATACAAAAACCGACAAGCATGGATACAGGATTTTACAAATGCACCGCCAAAAATGTGATAGGGGTGGACACCAAGGCAACCTACCTGCATGTTATATAACCGGATGAGATGACAATACACGCATACACAATGTCATGTAATAGAAACACAGAGACTTCACTTCTTTGTACTGGTGTATAACCTGTTTGAGTGCTTACACTCTGTGTCCCTGATGCCCAAAGAAACTGCAAACCCCTGTGTGGGAGATACTGATAACTCTCAGAAAGGACACATTGCTGATATACAGTTTATGTCTCATTTATGTATTTGAGGTTTTGAATCAGGGGTTGAAAAACAGGTACAATGTTTCATGCAGGTGGTCTACACATTTGGTGTCTCACTGGTGTAAATCCTGTTTTTAATTAGTGCTCATTTCATCATTGTGGCAAAAATGCTGCATTTTTTCCTGCAGAAATGGTCTTGTTTCTCCACCGTGTGCTAAAATGTAAGAAAGGGGGAATAAGAGCAAAATGAATTGTTCACCAATACAATAACATCTTTTCTTTCTGTGTTTATTTGTAAAATGTAAAAACATTTTCAACCCTCGTGTGAAAGATCAAAATGCGCTATATCCATTTAACACCGGCTCATTATTTAGCTTTATTACTTTACATTTCTGCTCTAACACTGAACAACAATGTACTGCACAATGTAGTATAGCAATTTCACACTATGCACTGTGGCCCTCGGCCTTTTTAGACATGACCTTACCAAGGTGCATGTTAGCAAATGGATTAGACATTAAAAAGTCTTTAAACCAGCTGACTCTCTAGTCCAAAAACTGTGTAACATCCATTTTGCTCCATTTTGCATTGATAATAACACAGGTTAGTTCACTGCTGGTGAGTCGCCCTCCTATGAGTGGTTGGTCTGAAACTGGAGCATTTCCAGTAACGAGAGTACAGCTGATGTAAGCCGTCTTTATCTCTGTGCTACATGTGATAAACAGCAACTTTTTTGCAATTTATATGTTAAACCGCTTATCTGCCGATAACGTTCTGCCAGCGACGCCACACAGCATCGCACAACATGTCAGTTTTTCCTTCACAACTGTTTCCATTCACATAGGTACAAATGTAATGTCACATAATATGATTGTGTTACATCTGTTGTATATTTTAAAAAATGTTCTTCTTGGGTTTAAAAATGTCATTTTAAAATGTTGTATTTTCATGTGCTAACTAGGTTGGATTTGTTGCGGTGGTCTATATGTAACAAACCAGGAAAAAGAATCGTATTTGGCGCCATTATTTGCACTGAACTGCTTTCGTTAAAGCGTTCACAGGCATGTTGATGGAGGGCTTCAGTGTTATGATCTACTCGAAAAAGCAGATTCTTCAGGACTTTGTACTCACCTTCTGATTCCATTACATTTTCACAGCACTAATGGAGCCGAACATATGGTACAAAACATTTATGTTTCAACAAAAGCCAGTTTTTGAAGAGTAATGTTCAGGATTATTGTGATATTAACTACTGTATAGATGTCTGTCGGTACAAGCACCTGTCTTACGCCTGTGCACAAAGCCAGGAGGTCATAGTTATATGTAGTCACTTAATCATTTTTTAAAAATATTGTCCTTAAATTATTTGCCTTGTACAAACTCTGTTGTTAGACAGTCTTAAAGGGAGAATTATTATTAAATATGAATATGTTTGAAGTCTCACTTGCCAGTGATGAATGCTTCCTAGACTTTTAACACCTTCATTTTATAAATAAAAATGGGAAAAAATGAAATGTCAGTGGTTGAGTTTTGTTCTGAAAAGCAGCACGGTGCAGACAAAGAGCGAGTGCTAGTTTTTGGAGTTAGAAGGAAAAAAGAAAACACCTCGTGGGAGGGTGGGAGCGCAGAAGGAAACTTTTCCTTGAGTGTATGATGAGAACAGAAACTCCTTATCCGTGGCTCAGCTGTCAGACGAGGAAATGGGGTCTTAACAGTAGATGAGACACATGTTGATGACATCATATTCGCCTCTCTGGGAAATGCAATAAAACTCCCAACAGCCTGCAGAGCAGCTCCACACGCCACCATGCATGAGCTCACACCTGGTGTTTACACTGGGAGTCCAGTAAATAGGCGATGAATACTTTTGATTAATCCTGACCTTATGTACTGTATATACGAGCAGTGTGACGGTGCACTATATTGGCCATTAGTATAAAAAAAAGTTATTGGCAGGCAGCTAGAGTAAGGGAAAGCGAAGGAGTGCGAGCAAAATACCTCTGAACTACTGCCAATGCCAAAACTGACGAAAATGCTGCACCAAGTAATTACTGCATGTTTTTTTTCTCTGGGCTGTCAACACAGCGTTCACACCATACTTACAGTATTTAGACTATTTTCACCTTTTTCAGCTGTGCACCTCTTCTGCGTTTCTGTTTTGCATCGTGCTGTGAGGCAAAGGTTTATATCAACGCCACTCCCAAACCACAGATTGAAAAAGGTTTTTTTTTTTTTTACTTGCATGTTGCCATTTTTAATTTATATAATTTAGCAAGTGTAAAGTCACAGCACAGGACATGTAACACAGTCTAGCACTATCCCTAGCCCTTGAGACTAAGGCAACCCCATTTGGTTACTTTAGCACTCCTACATAGTCCACCAGTTGGCCCAGGGCAAATTTTTTTTATATATCTTATTTTTCATGACACAGGATTGTTAAGCTGTGGTTACGAGTTAAATCAAGTCCAGCTTTATCTGAAAAGAGTTTTTAGCCTTTAAAAAGTTCCAAATGTTTTTTCCTCTCTTTTTCTTTTCCTTTTCTTTTTTTTTTTTTAGCCGTAGCCTTAATGCTCTGTGATTAGACCATTTAGTCCAAATGAATACAATCAGCCCAAACTTGTCGATACTATTAGTCAGACCTGAGAAAATCAGAGCTGCTGAATAATTGAAGAGAAATGTTTCAAACAATGCGAAGCTGAAGCTTATTGATGTGAATTAGTCCACTGATCAAAGGCACCACTGATTAGAATCATTGCAACGCACCACCCAATAACTTGGGGAGTTTGGTTTGAGTTCTGTGTCTAGAGAAAAATAAAGGGAAAAGGACCAACAATAGAATTTTGTTTTGAGCTCCAGTACTGAAGAAGCCAGTTGTTTTCTGCGAAACATGTTTTGAATTATCTTCTTTATGATGCTGGAGAATTTCCATCCACTGTGGCACTTTTACTTAATGGTTCCATGTTTGTGGTCCCTTTTAGCAAATAATTTACTGCCAATCTCTTTTTGTGCAATTGCAAACATACAAGCATATAACTAACTAATTAAGCATCACCAAGGCATTCTATTTTGGATCTACTTTAGTTGCACTTTATTCTCTGAAATGACAAGATTACAGTGTGGCTACAAAGCTCTCGACTGGATTGAAATGCACGCAATCCTGACGAGAAGAACTGTAATGTTGTCATTTAACAGCATGCCTGCAGTAGCATCATTACTACAACTGTCTGTGCATGTTCCTCAGATGCGAGGCTGATCTGATCAACTGCAACTGCAATTTATGATGACAATTTCTCGTGTTTTATTTATGCTAATAGCATCATAGGGATAATATCTCAGCCCCATCAATGTTAATGAAACAATCATCAACTACTAACTAAAACACACTTTATAGGCATCAATATTGAACCCCTCACACTCCCACTGCTGTACTACCTGGGAAATTCAAACGTACACAGAACACTTTGTAATGCAGAACCACTCATTGCTGCTACATCTGCTCACATTTTACATATTCACGTGGATGGTGTCATCACAAATTCGTCATGCCAGCTGAGTCTGGCATACTGACAAGACGCATGTCATGGTCCACCCAGCTTTCATGTTTGAATCACAGTGAAAAGACAGACAACAGCTAGTCATCTGTTTCTGCGTTCCTATTTCTCATTGTGTGTGTGTGTGTGTGTGTGTGCATGTGTTTGATTAATGGAAAACACTCTCACAAAGAAAAACTTTTCCTTTTAATGAGTAAAGGCTCCTTCTCTGAAGGGTTTTTCTCACCGTGATGGGGAGTCACTTATCTGAACCACATGCGGAAGATATTTCAGACTCAGAATCTACTCTGCTACACAACTTGTAATCAGTAACGAAACGGCTGCATTACACCACCCACTGAGAGGCCTCAGACAGCTTCATTACTTTCCTGTCTTTAATGTTGCTTTAGAACAACAATACACATTGGAGTGAAAAACACATTTTGTTTCGACGCCTCATTAGGCTGCCCATCACGAATGTGTTTTTCCATTTTTTCCCCTTAATTTTGCCGCTCTAAAGGAAATAATAATGATATGAATGTATGAAAATGTTCTGAAGTCTTTCGTTTCAAAGCAATAATGATTATATAACTGGAAATAATTGGAAAATTATTCCTGCATGGAAGAGCACTTGGGAAAAGCGTCGCTTTGCACATGACAACTTCACCCTGTGGCTTTGGATGAGTGATTGCTTTTTTTTTCTTTTTTTACATTAATTCAGCTTGATGAGAGCTAGATGAGCTCTCTGTAATGTTATGTTAAAAGGGCAGCTCATCTAATCATATATGACTCTATCTACACTTATTATCTGTTATTTCATGTGTAAATTGGAGTGCCTATAATCTGTCATTCATATATAGTAGGTTTTCCATTGGGTATGACTCATATCCGCCTGCATTTAATAAGCCAGCAGGATGACTATTTTACTAAGGATCCACCTGTGCAGTAATGAGCTGATGGAAAAGAGAGATTAAGCTGAAGTGTGTGGGAGGAGGTGTACTGTAGCAATTATCTGGAACTTGACTTTGATTTTGTAATTTGTGCTTCAGTCAGCTGTTGTCTGATAGATTTCATAGACGTGACTTAATAGGAACACAGATGGTGACTTACAATATGAGGGTTACGACCAGAAATTTTCAGATTTTGAGCGCATAGAGCTTATAAACGTATGAGATTACAAAATACCGAGATTGAGAGATTGCAAAATATTATTATTTCACCAGCTGTTTAAATAATGATATTGACTCATAAGAAGTACCTCTGTCAGCAGAATACACTCAAAACATACGTCTAGTCACACATACTTCACACAGTGAAGTATCACTTCGTACAGCAGGCTCTGTTTACAATAGCGCTTGGGCCCATTAGCAACTCATGCTAGTGTTAACAAACACTCTGTCCGCATCCACAGTTTTCTTGGCCGTATGTTTCTGTTGAGTCGAAAAGACATTCTCAGAAAGAGTGACCAGCCCAAAAACTGTGAAAAATAATGGGATGTGACTTCACTGCATACCTGACCCATTTTAGCAGTTTTGTTTAATTCCTCTGTGACTTTAGCACTGAGGAAAAATGATTCTTAATAAAGCAGAAAATTATGATTCAAATAAAGTCCTTGAGTGTTTTGACCCACTGGCAGTATTACATCTAAAAAACTTTATTCCCTTTCTAACAGCACTGATGCGACTTCAGAAGAAGCAGCACACCAACATGACTGTGATTCTTCTGAAAGCAGCTGAGAAATAATTCATCCAGCCAAGCCCATCAAAGAGCTTAGCAAGGTCCAAGGCCATGTGTTCTCAGTGTTGCTCAATTGAAACACATTTAATTCATGCAGAGTTATGCTGCCTTTTAAACACTTCATCTGAAAACACTGAACCTACATCTGCACTGCATCATCCCACATACCACATACAACCAAAAAATGTTATACTCATTCTCTTTTGGCTTATTAAGCCCTCCCATTTCCTCCAAAATACCTACGTTTAAGAATCGACTTTATAGCTTTTATCCATCACTTTATTGAGCTAAAATGTCATAGCATTTAATATTTTGTAGTTATTTCTTAAATTTCTATGCTTTAATATCCTAAAGATAATGGACATATGGCAAATGGACAAAACCATCAGGCCACATACTAATTACACCTACAGGAGCAGCTCAACCATAGAAACCCATGCCTTGAAGCTACCGACACACAGTTTTTGCACTGATGTTAATGTCAGGGGGGTTTGGACCTCAGCAGTTATTGAATCAGCAGCGCACTGGGGATTTATTTCAACACTCAGGAATCCTTTTCTGTAACTTTATGTCATCTGCCATTTTTGTGGCTGAATTGCTGTGATTCCTAAATGCTATATTGCTTTGGCAATAATACCACTTACAGCTCCATTTACAACCTGTTGCAATGGTGGCATCCCATTATAATAACACGCTTGAATTCTGTGAGCTCTTAAGAATCACCCATTCTCTCACAAATGTTTATTAATGCCGACTGAATGGCTAGATGTTTGATTTTCTACACCTGAGGCGATGAAACTGAAAACATCTGAATTCAAATATTAAGCCCATGAGCCGCCCCATTTGTTGTACTGCAGTGGAGTTTCAATATGTGTTAAATAAAGACTAAATGCTATTACATGATTCAGGACTTTGCCCTTGGTATGTTATCGCAACACCTCCTGAAACTGGGTCATTACATCTGTATTGCATATGAATGTCAATTTCATTGCTGTTGATGCTTAAATTTTATCTTACCTTTGAAAGTAAGTGTCTCAAATATGTAAATCATACTTAAGGGAGAAATCAGACAAGCCCAAAAGAAAAATAATCCGTTCAGAATGAAACTGAGGTGCTGGACTGTAACACAGAGTTCAGGACGGTTCATGTCAGCATTCATTTGAATTCAACTGAGAGCCAGTGACCTCAGCATCATATTTTTACACCATGGAGACAAACAGTTACAGTATCCATCATGCGCTAATGCTGAAGCCGGACTTTGGGTGTATTACAGCACACACAGCAGCTGTACATGTGTGTTTGTGTGTGTTTGAATGGTTTTGTAGAGTATATGTGATATGACTGTCACGTGTAAGCCGATGCAAAAATGAGAGCGTCTGACTGGTAGGGTGTGTTGGTCAGCTGTTAATGATGCTGTCATCTCAGGGAGGCTCCTTTCTCAAGAGAAAAGCTTACTCATGGACTAACTGGCTGGCCTACTTTTACTGAAAACTGGATCACTGCACGAAACACACACAAACAAGCACATCCACAAGGGCCCAGTAATTCTGCAGTATTTTGCGCTTACACATGCAAATTTTGGTCAGGTGCAAACCACAAAATGGTAAATGCTTTGCTTTTTTGTAACGCCCTTTACCCTTAACACTTGTAAAAAGTGCCTCACCCATTCACCCATACTCACCAGCATTAGCAGAGGTTTCATGCAAGATGTTAGCTTGCCAGCTATAGTAGTTTTGTATTTGTTGTCTCGGCCATAAACACCTATGCACGTGGAGAGGCTCGGGGATCGCCGGACCTGCTGTTACACCTTTGATCTTTGTCTACTTTTTGATCAACATGTTGCCAAGACAACTGAGCTCAGGTTCAGTAAATCACCAGACCTGAACTGAATTTCTTTATTTATTCTTTGAATTAATTATTGGTTTATTGCTCTGTTTATGCAGTTCAGGTCAGACTCCCGAAAGACCAGCGGCTAAATACAAAACTAACAAAACAAGCTGAGAAAACAGATAATGATGCATCTGCTCAACAGAGGGCTAGAGACTGTTTTCAGCTCTCAAAACTAATCTTGTAATATGACCGCTAGTTTTTAATATTTAGACCCTAAAGGGCAATTCAGGCTTACCCACATTATTTATTTTTCTCTTCATGCAATGCTGAAGTCCAGTTCTGGAAAAAAGCTAAAAACAATAATCATTTCAATAGCCCAACCTTCCTCCCACTGTGTTTTGTGTATTAAGGCCTGATATTTAGAGCAGCGCATTAGGACATTTATTTTATTTTTATGGAAATCCGATGATCTTTAGTATGCAGATAAGATGTGTCCATTAGAGGGACAAAATTCCAAAATGTAAGTAATACTAGGGCCAGAGTCAATATTGACACTGGTTATCAGTGCTTTTTATTAATGTTACTGTGAAGGAAGGAAATTTGCTATACAGAAGAGAATGGTTAGTTGAAAGTATGAGCCGCATACTTTTGAGAGTGCTATTATGTGCTTATTTGATTGTTTTATTTTAAGGATTTAATTGTAATTTTGTAAATTAATAATAAAATAACTGAAATAAATAGTTTGTCCTGCCCACAAAAGTGCTTGGGATGCAAGGCAAACTTGGGATGAGTGTTTATTTTGGAGGAACTTTGGCCCACTCTTCTTTACAACTTTCGTTCATTCACTGGTGTTTACAAGATTTCGTTTTTGCGAAGCTCTCTTAAGGCCCCAACACAGAACTCTAGACAGGTTGAGACCATTGCAGCACCTTAATTATTTGCTTTTTTTTCAGCCATTCTGTGCTTGGGATCATTTTCCTGTCACACAGATGGCCTAACATTTCACTCCAGGATACTGTGGTATACAAACAAGCTCATAATCACAGAGCACTCATGTCTTGTGACTGCAAAGCAAACCCAAATCATGACTCCTCCACAACTCTGCTTGTCAGCTTGCATGAGGTGTTTGTGCTGTTATACTGTGCCAAACATCTCCACTTTGGTCTCATTTGTTTTAGAAAGAAGCTGCTTTCCCTAGGCAACCTTTTCTTGTAGGACACACTCTTTTTGTAATTGGACTGTTACAAGCTTTAGCACATAGCTATCTGAGGTGTGTAGAGTTTGAGAGACAGCTCTAGAGTTTTGTTTTTTTGCAGTTTCACAGTCTGATCTTGGCTTGAATTTCAAGGGATGTCCACTCAGGGGAAGATTTTGACAATGTGTTAACATGCACTCGAATGCTACAGACCAGCAGACTGCTGGAAACTTCTACTTTCATAGAGTTGGTCACACTTGCTGATAATCTATTTATCAAGTGCATTTGATCAGCAGCAGAACTGACCCTCTTAATTCCTATGAATTCCTCCAGAAGCAAAAATAGTACTTGTAGTATTTCACAGGACTGCATAGAGTGCCCTTAAACTTTTTTTTTTGACCATGTTCTTTTGGAAGTATCAAGCCCACCATTTTGCATCCGCCTTTGTGGTTTTGTTTACTTGGTCAATATTCAATTAAATTAGATTAAAATCCTGGTTTGGCACAATGTCGCCAACCAAAAAATCTACATTTATTAAGTTATATGCTACTAAACAATAATTGATCTGACAAGTAGTACTGCTTTTCAAGTCCCTATACCATCTGTCTTGTTTTGATTGTATTTTCAGACAAAGACACTTTTGATAGAATATTTTTGGCATATGAACCTATGACCAGGCTGCAGTTTTTTTCTCCCTTCTTGTGTTTCAGTTGTATATTGTAATAATAATGCACTATTGTTACAAAATCCCACAGCCCACCTGGACTTGCCTCATGGCACACCATTTGGGAATGGTGGCGTGCCATTGTTCTGCTGTAGCGTTGCATATTTGGTGATGAAATGATCACAATCGACTAAAACAACACAGATTTACAGCACAGAATTAGATAAACACAACAAAAAGAATAGTCTGGAAAAATACGGGTCAGTGAGATGTTATAAATACAGATTATTTATTATTTTCTTTGTGAAGTAAACCAGTTTGAATCAATAAGTGTCACTGCTTGGCTCGCTGTGTCATATCTCAGCCCTGTGAAAGACCTCAGTTTCTCTGCAGTAAACTGATTAAGGCGGGTGCCTGGGAATATTGCAGAAGGGAGTGTTTCCATTGTCAATATAACTCAGCAATTTAGAAGAGAAAACATAAACTTTCACCAGATATGATAAATTCTGTGTCACGCTGGGAAAGGGACTCTTTCAAACAAACAGATGCTCTTGTGGTGTGGGAGAGCCCATAGAAACAACCATGCAACACACTCTAGGTTGATTCATGGCTGGAGAACTGCTGATTTAGTACTTAAAAATGTAATATTGTGGAAATGCTGCTTACACCCCTTGTTGCAAAAACACCCACCCACCCACACACATGCACACACATACACATTAAGCTCTTGGTTTGGCGCATGCTGTAATTATCAACATAATTTGTAGAGATGACCGTTTTTTTTTTTCCGGATGACAAGTTGAACCCACGCTATTCACTTTGTACCTTGCCACCCAAGACACACAGAAATGCACAGCTGCACACGAAAACTAGCACACGCTCATCAGGTGTCTGAGATAATGAGGGTCTCTCAATTCAGCAGCAGGTGAGCTTGCCTTAGGTGATCGGGGATGGAAAAGATTAGCGGAAAATAAGAGGATTAAAAAAAGGGGGAATAAAGGAATGCAAGAATAAGGAGACAAATATGAGGAGGATTAGCAAAGCCAATAAATAGACAGATGTAAGTCACTACATGTGAAACAAACATGGGTGATTTATGAGACTGTGTCAGAGGATTCTTCGGAGCAGAAAACAATAATGATTAGACAATGTAAATGAATGCAAGTAAGATGGATGTGGACAGTTGGCAGAATTGATGCTTGTCTTGAAATTGATATTGTTATGACTTATATCTGTTCATAATAAAAAGAAATATAATAATAATTCATGGTGTATCTTTACAAATGCATTTCCTACAGCACTTGGTGCCAGTGTGGCTCACCAGGTTGAGCTTGGTGACCCATATGCTGTAGCACTGTTGTGGGGAATTGCGCATGTGCTGGGCTATTTGTTGCATTTTTTTCCCTCTACTGTCGCTCACAGCTTTACTGTCCACTGTTCTGTCGTAATAAAGGCTAAAAAGCCCCCCCCCCCCCCAAAAAAAAAAAACAAAAAAACAACAACAACAACTACAGCACTAATTCATGAGAGTGTTTGTTCATGAAAGACACTGCTGACAAAGACAGTCAAACACTACTTGTCTGAACACTTAGACCTCTGGAATTCATTATACTGCTAGTGCTATCACATCAAACAGATGTAGAGAAAGGTGGGGAATTGTGGAAATGTGGACCGTGAGACATAAACAAGACAAAATAGGACTAGAAGGCAAACTGGGGGCAAGGGGCAGAGGAAGAAAATACAGTGCTGAGAAAGGAAGGTGGATGAGGATTAAGTGAAAGGACAGAGAAGTGGAGAAGCAGGAAGAGATAGGGGGAGGAAGGAGGCAATGGAGAAACATCTGTTTTGCGTCAGCAGCAGGTTACAGGCTGATAGTAGGCCTTCAAGAGACTGAATAGAGAGACAATTATAGGGGCGAAAAAACGGGGCAGACGAAAGAGGAAAAAGTGCAAGGAGTGTGGAAAACATTACACAGATAGAAGTGTCTAATTGGAGGAGACAGACATTATCATAAGCTGCAGACCTCTAAGGGCATGTCTTATCTCGTGTGTGTGTGTGTGTGTGTGTGGGGGGGGGGGGGGGGGGGGGGGGGGGGGGGGAATGATATATCAGAACTGCGAGTCGAGGCGCCTGTTGATGTGTGTTGTTATATGTATCAACTAGACCTGAATATTGTTATTTCTCATTAGGGAGGATATTTTTGCTCCGACTATGTTTTATGTTATTGTGTCTGTGTGTGTGTATAGGTGTGTGTCTGTGTGTGTGTGCTGAGGGAGAGAGAGACTGAAAGACTCAGAGATAAGAACAGACAGATAAGAGAAAAACTAAAAAAGGAATATCTATGAGGAGAAGAAACCATAATAAAAGATGAAAGCGAAATCTCTGCGTGGGAGCAATAAAAGACTTTGTGGCACACAGAGGACTGGTTAGTATCAGGGAGCCATAATAATACACAGCCCTGGGGAAGCAAGGGGCTTGTAACACAGCAGTTTTACTGTACCATTTGCCCGATGCCCTATAGAAACCTTCAAACTCTAGCCTTTTCTTTTACACTTCCCTAGATAATATCAGATCAGAGAAAATGGTTAAAAAAAACCTTGAAGTGTCGAAATTTTTTTGGAAAGGTTCTCTCTGGTTAAAACATTTTTTCAAGGTTGCAGCTAATTATTCACTCTTCACACTACAGTTTAGTTCAGGACACTTCTTCATAGGGCTGTGTCTTATACAACAACAGTCAGGTATCTTTATATTAAACACAGCAAACCCTTGTTCTATTATACCCTCGGTAATTTGACTTAATACCATTTTGTGAGAGCTCAACAGCACCGTTTTATTTTTCAACCAAAGTGTGGCAGTGAAGCTGTGAAAATTAGGTTTCTTAAAATCACAATAAGGACTGAAGAATTCTGGCACAGGCCCAGACACAGTAATTATGCACTTCTCTACTGAAAGACAAGAAAGGAGGTCTTTCTAATGTAATCTCTTCTTTTGGGATGTAAGTCAGGGTGAGAGGCAGAATAGAGGGAGACAAGAGAAAGAGTCAGAGGATAGAAAGACAGGCAGTGCCATTTCAGACTCACAATAAAGGCTGGATAATATCAATCCCCAGTTATGGTGATGTCTTCTTATTCCCTAGTCTGTGTCACAGCCTACGTTTCTATTAAAGTCAATGAAGTAATGCTCTTCTCTGCACAATGACTTACAGAGAGAGCTTCAGATATGCCAAATATACCTTCGTTCCCTCGTGTCTGTCTTAGCTTAAATGTTGCAATACTTTACTGAACTGACAGGCTCTACTGCACTGCAGAAACGCAGTGACTTATACATCTTATGGAACATATAATATAATAAAAGATGCTTGTAAGTGTTTGCAGCTGAAGTAGAGTATGATTTGCAGGGAACTGGATGTCTGCATAGAAAATACAAGCAAGCAATTCTGTTTTATGAACTTGATTAAAAATACAGATTACTCCTGTGTGTTTGCATTTATGTATGAGCATGCATGTAATCAGTATATGATATGAAGAAAACCAGCCCGGATCCTGTGTTTAATCTGTGATCTTTGCTGGGCTTATCTTTGTTTCCCATGTGTTTAATGTCAGTAATGAGTGTATATTGCTTGTAATTTAGGAAACCATATCAAGGTACCCTTCTCGTTCTATATGAAAATATTTTCTGCTTGTGAAAATCTGAATTAAAAAAAGAATGCATGCCCAAAATGGAAATCAGCTAAAGTCAGAGTCATGCATGCATACATCCTGTGTAGAGCAGACCAGACTTCAAAAGCGGGCATTTATGGTACTGTGTTTTATTTTGTGTGGGTATCTGCAGAGTGGACATTCAACCTACTCAACCGACTCAGATGTACAGCGTGTAACTCATTGTGGATGATGCTGTGCATAGTTGGAAAATGGATTGGTTGAAGAGTTGGTAGCTTAAAAAATACATTACAGACATAATATTAAAAACAAAAACAAAAACCCAGCATGAAGAGCACAAGAGTGGCCACAGCCCATCCTTTTCATCGTATTTGAGACTCAGTTTCACTTCAGCTCTTTGAATCTTGTATATTTCCAAGGCTGGCTGAAAGACTAATAACTGCACAAGCAGGAACAGCCCACAGACCGGTTGTTTGTGACACCACCTCCTGTAAACAGCTACAACAGGTAAACAACGGTCTGCAAAGCTTGGTGTAGGCTCTGCATACGATCAGCGCACAGCCATGTGTAAGCCAGAACATTGCGCAGAGTAAGGCGTTCCTCACAGTTAATGTATTCTATAGTGAATGTACAATGTTGTCATGTCTTGCTAAATATATAGTGATAGACAGTATAGTAAGTATACGCCTGCATAGTTCACCCATGGTGTCTAATCAGTGATGCAGTGTCATCAAGAAGAAATGGCAGCCTGTCAAGCAGGATTAAGAACACATTTCACAACAATAACTACCACAAGGAGTTTATTTATTTGGAAAAATATGCTTACGCACAAAAGTGTGTGTTTGTAATTACTTCATATTGAACCAGTATTCATCTTTCACATTTTAATTATGAGACAGCAATTATATTATTAATAGTGCAGAAAAAATAAGCCAAATAAAATTCATTCATTTTCATGCCAAGCCTAATTTATAATCCTCTGCCTGGAGAGCACAGAGTATTGAATGACTGAATGATTTCAGACACAGCCAAGACATTAGGCGCACAAGCTAACATGCTAGCATTCACAGCTAGCACTTGTAAGAAACAAAAAAAGGAGGAGGAGGAATATCACCAGTTTTTTTTTAATGTAGAATTGGAAAAACATTTTTGACCAGGTGGTGGTGCCAGAGTAAGTTAGTAGGGACTTGCCAGATTCAGTAAAGAAGGAATGCAAGAATGTGAGCGAAACATGAAAGCTAAACCAGGTTTTTATGGCGCTTCCAATATCAGCATAAAAAGCAGAGATGCTTGCCTCGTGGTGGAAGTGAAAAAAACAGAACAAATAAAAAAAGTTGGTGCTTTAAAATTTCATGACAATCATCTAAGGCTGTGCTTTTTGAGATATTTCAATCTGCACCAAAGTGGTGGACTCAGTTGGCGGTACAGCCTCACCACAATGACTTCGAATAAGAACCAAAATCCACAACTTCAGAGACAAGGCATGGCTAAAAGTCTTCGCCGAAGTAAAAAGATCAGTTACACAGGTAGTAATAAAGTAAACAGAGAAGGCTCTGCAAATTGAGAAAGCTGAGGCAAAACCAGGTAACTGACCTACAGCAAAAACAAACTAGAAAACTATGTGAACACTGCTGGACCACTGACTGCAATCAACAATCTGGCAGAAAACTAAGGCAGCATTTGCTGCTTAAATACACAATGATGCAATTAGACACAGGTGAAACACATTAGTGTTTGAGTACTTAGGATTGTTTTGTTGTACTTTTTATATTTTACATTTATATTTATTATTGAAACTTGCACCAAGGGAGTGGCACTCCAATTTCGTTGTACTCTGTACAATGACAATGAAGGCTATTCTATTCTATTTTATTCTATTCTATTCTATTCTAGTGCCGAGCAGGTAATTGTACAGGAAGGATAGAGAGGGCAGGAGGAAGGCGGGGTAAATGTGAGGAACAAATTATACACAGAATGAAGACAATGAAAAAATATGCAATAACAAGAAAAAAACAGAACATAGTGTAAATAGTGAGCTTAAAGCTTTCATAATAATAACAAGAAATATCCCTGCATTAGATCTACAAAACACACTGTTATCCATACTAGCGTGAAAAATCAAAAACATTTTTGTATCAGTGTGTCTCCACACATGGCCTTGCATCTATGCCTAAATTTGTTCAGGCATAAATACGCCTTTAACTGTGCATGTGTATCAGTATGCAATAAATTAATATGAATAATAACTCAGTGGATGCTAAATCATGCTTTACATGTGCCCATGTTAAACTGTGATCTCTGTGATTTTGTGCAAAAGGAGACTACTCGTGTGTATATGTGTCCATCTGTGTATGCATGTCTGGGTGGCAGACATGCATACACATGCATAGGCAATGCCACGAGATATTCAACAGGAGAGGTTTGTGAGTCAGCAAACCTGAGGCTTTCTGACTCACAAACCGACGACTGGTGGGTGGTGTTTGTGTAAGTGTGATGTTTATGCATGGGTGCGCAATCGGAGTGATGTGTGCGAAAAAGCTACATGTTCGTGTCCGACATGAGACTATGTGAAAGGGCAAGGGATGAGATTGATGATTAGAAATGACTGGATGTGTTAAATAATTGTCAAAATGTTTCGTCTTTCTTGCTCTGTGCACGTTATGCACCATAAGACTGATTGCAGTTGTATAAATACAAACTTTAAATCATTTCTCTCTTATCCGATGAGCGCCATATGTCCCCCACAAAGATTTGGTTCATGACCATGATTTACTGCCAAAATATAATCACAAGCCAAAACCTTTCATGAATTAAAACTAAATAGGTTAGCCCAACCCAAGCTACAGGAAATTAGTGTGATGCTACAAAATAGGGTTATCGTGCCATGTCGAGATGCTTTTGCAGATCATCCTAAAAAGTTTCTTTTTGTAGATTAGCATACCTCTCGTAGAACATCACATGCTTATAGCCAAAGGAGATTAAGGACAGATGATATAGGGTAAAAGAAAGTATGGAAAAAAGGAAGAATCCACTTACGAAATAAACTAACAAATGAATGAGGAGGGGATAAAATAAAAACAGAATGCACAGTTAAAGAGAAAATAGGGGGTTGGGAAGGGGATAAAAGCAGCAGGACCTTGAAAGACGAAGAAGGAGGAAAACAGGGGAGTGTAAATATCTCCTAAAGCGATTTCTTCATATTTAGACAGACAGACAAACAAAGGAGTCAGCCTGCCAACTCTGCTTACCAGACTGATTCAGATTCACTGTCTGCTGCCGACTTCAATATGCTGCACAGATCAAGTGTTCCTAAACATTTCAAGTTGGGAAAATTCAAAACATATATCACTGCTGTAGGATCTGCTTTTGGGACCTTAACATCTGGATGATGAGCTAAATCTACTCTTTGACCTCAGTCACTTCTGTCTTAAGAAATGTAACCCTGAAACTGAAATAAGGCAGGAAACACACTTACACTTAAGCATATTATACTTGTATAATCTTCTTACAAGTTAATAAATATTGTTCTATAGTCACTGCATTTCAAGTCATTTCAGGTTTAAAGTTTAAAAAAAAGAAGAAGAGAGAAATCAATTGATTTATATTCCTTGTACTTCCTGGTGGTACTTTACACTGGCTAGCGTGCTCACTTAGTCTCAAGGGCAGCGGGCAATTTTTCAGGTCTTCGGATATCCATATCAATATTTCCTCTTCCGATTGTTTTTCACCTTTTACAAATGCAGACAAACAGAAAAGTGTGTTTGCTTGTATGCAAATAATGCCAGTAGCAATAGGAATTGGGCCAAAGGCTGCTATCAGCTCCAGGTTTTTGAAATGATCAATTTTCAGTGATAGAGTAGCTTTTTTGTTGTTGTTGTTGTTGTTTTGTTTTCTTTGTGTTTGTTGAAGCCGCAAGTTAATCGAATTTTTATTGAATCTAATATTAAATAAAAAAGATTGGGCAAACGGTAAGCATTACTCCACTAAACTAATAAAAAAAGTGTGCTTGCATCTCCCAGTGAGATTTGTTCAAAACATCAGAGGAATTGGAAACAGAAGAGCAGAAGCTGAAGAGATCAGCATCGTAAAGTGTTACATTTTTTGCATTTAATTTCATTTTTTGTGTTAACACTTTATAATTTGCTACATATTAAATGTAAGCTGTTGGTAATCTGCTAAATGTAATGCAATTACAAATAAAGCTCATGTTGTCTCCTTTTCATATCTGGTACCTATGATTTCTGAGAAAAAAGTGAAGATTGATCTTAGATCATATTATTTATTTATTCATAGCTTGGATTTATTTTTCTTTTTGAATCAGATTTATTTTTTAAAAACTTTAATTATACAAATTCGTGAAAGAAAGCACTTTTTAAGACAGAAACTTCAAATCAGTTCTTCATTATGCAGACCTGACCCCAAACATGTGATTTGCTTATTAACAATGAGTGTACTTTGTTTTTAAAATGGATTCTTATCATTTATATCTGCAAATGGATCAGGTTAAAAAACAGATTAAGGTTGTTTTACAGACATTCATTATCCTCAACTACTTTTTCTCTGCAGGTTCTTGTTATATCTGTTAGTATGCAGCATTGTGCGTCGCTAATCACAGTCAACACAAGCTGATGATTTTGGTTAGTAGGTAGTTGCCCGGTAACCTGATGGCATCACAATATACAATTGATGGCAATTTTGTGGTTATAAATTAGATGTTATTGTTTAATAATTTGCTGCTATAGATTTTTAAATGTTAAAACAGGTCATTAAAGCTGACATTATGATGTCTGATATAGACAAGACCCTGCAAGAAAAATGTGAAAAGTTTGGTTGCTCAATTCCTGATTGGAGTTGTTCTCCAAAAGGAACAAACACACAAAGATATTTTGAGAATTAAAATAAGATTAGAAAGCTAATATGAAATGACGGAGTCAACATCACTTGGGAAAATAGATGGATGAAATGCATTGCTCCAGAACTTGTTCTGAGCCAAACTATAGTGCAGTATTAAGGCTTGGCATGTTTACATTCTGGGATCCCGAGTAAGGCATATTTGTTTATATTTTAATCAGGTGGAATGAACTTGAGTGACTTGTTTTTTTTTAATTATACATTTGTAACTGATTTAGTGCCCATGTATTTATGATGAAGAAGAGTAGCCGTAATTTGATTAGTTTTCAGATAGAGGAGCTTTGTTGAACACTGAGTAATCGCTGGTATAGCAAGAATGTATATGAAATGACTGACTCACAAAAGCAGCCGGTTTGACAGCAGTAAAGATCATCCAGTGAAAGGAAACTTTTGATGTTTGCTCTACAGAGGTTGTTTCGAGATGAGATTTAATCAAAGTTTGAGCAAACACTTTTATCCTCTGTTTCTCAGAGATTTGATTGACATTCACAGTAATTGCAAAATATGTTTACATCTAAGATTGCTGTGTATTAAAGTGCTTAGCATTACATAACTCTGAAGGGCAATCCAGCATGAAATCTAACCTCTTGTTTATTCACCTCAGTAACACAGTGAGGTTGCCATTTTAATTTGTTGGCAGTGGTTAAGTGTCCTGTGTTGAAATCACTGATTGTAGTATTTAGTTCAGAACTATGACATGAATGAATGTACGCGTCCATTCAGAGCACTGTAGTAACACTTCAATGCACGTGTACGCTATCCAGCTACTCTTAGTGCTCTGCGTGCAGCTGTACTTGTCAGTGTAAACACATCTATGCACACAAAATAGAATGTGTAAGTATAAAAGTATGCAAAGTATCTGAGGGATTGCAGGTTTTCTGCCAGATAAATTGCTTGTAAGATATAGCAAAACACCGGTGTATAGTATATGAACATTCAATTACACGGATGATAGCATTTCACACTAACCAGGCTTAAAGATCAGACAACTGGAAAACATAGAAATAGGAGTTCTTTAATGTCAGTGTGGAAATGCAAGTACATGCTGTGGAGAGAATATTTTGTGGTATGTTTAATACTGTCTATAATCTTTGTCAGAGGACCCACCAATCCACCATTCAGTGAAACAGCAATTTAACGAGTGTGCACCATTGCATCACTGCAACATGATGGATGGTTTGACAGGTGATGACAGATAACAGAGACACCACCCTTTTGTCACCCAATTATTGGGTTTAAATTTCTTCATTTTAGGAGAAATTTAAATTGTAAATGTCAAGACAACTTTATGATGTCACTTTAACACAGATGAGGTCAGTTGACATTGTTGCTGTAAAACCTTTTTTTTTTGCAAAAAAACCATCTGAACTAGTATGGATGGAAATGTGTCGTTTGTATGATGAAAAATGTGGTGATCCGAGAAGAAGGACATGCTGAAATAAAGCTAATCCATTTACAATGCGACTCCAAGTAAATTCATGAACAGCAATGAATTTTTTCTTACCTCAGTAGTATCTAACTGAACAGTGGAATTTAAGGTCCCACCCTGGTAGTTGCACAGTGAAGCTCAGTACTATTAAACTAGTTTGCAAGGAACGCTACGCAGAGTCCAGAAAGTTTTCCCTTTATTTGAAAGTACATACCATCTCAGCTTCTCTTTGAAATCCACACATATTTTACTTGGCTTTTCCTCTCTTTTTCTTTAACATGCCTTTTCCTTTGGGCAAAGTAGCAGTTCACCGATCAATGATGTTTGCAGCAGATGTGAAAAGGTAGAGGTGTGTGGGTGTCAGAAAACTACACATATAACAACACCACATAAAATATACCTACTCGTTACCAGGTCTTACGATTACGAAAGAACAACCTACACTCAACAAAAATATAAACGCAACACCTTTGTTACTGCTCCCATTCCCCATGGGATGGACGTAGAGACCTAAAATTCATTCCAGATACACAATATAACCATCCCTCCCAAACAGTGGTCACAAATCAGTCCAAATGTGTGGTAGTGGGCACATCTGCTATATTGAGATAATCCATCCCACCTCACAGGTGTGCCACATCAGGATGCTGATCTGACATCATGAGTAGTGCACAGGTGTACCTCAGACTGCCCACAACAAAAGGCCACCCTGGAATGTGCAGTTTTTTGCACTATTGGGGGTCTGGGGACCCAGAACCGGTCAGTATCTGGTGTGACCACCATTTGCCTCATGCAGTGCAACACATCATCGCGTGGAGTCTATCAGATTGTCAATTGTGGCCTGTGGAATGTTGGTCCACTCCACTTCAATGGCTGTGCGAGGTTGTTGGATATTCGTGGGAACTGGTACACGCTGTCGTATACGCCGGTCAAGCACATCCCGAACATGCTCAATGGGTGACATGTCCGTTGAGTATGCTGGCCATGCAAGAACTGGGACATTCTCAGCTGCCAACTGCCCTGAACAATGTGAACCATGATTCATCCGTGAAGCGCACACCTCTCCAACGTGCCAGACGCCATCGAATGTGAGCATTTGCCCACACAAGTCTGTTACGGCGACGAGCTGGAGTCAGGTGAAGACCCCGATGAGGACGATGGGCATGCAGTTGAGCGTCCCTGAGACGGTTTCTGACAGTTTGTGCAGAAATTGTTTGGTTGTGCAAACCAATTGTTCCAGCAGCTGTCTGGGTGGCTGGTCTCAGACGATCTTGGAGGTGAACCTGGATGTGGAGGTCCTGGGCTGGTGTGGTTACACGAGGTCTGCGGTTGTGAGGCCGGTTGGATGTGCTGCCATATTCTCTGAAACGCCTGTGGAGACGGCTTATGGTTGAGAAATGAACATTCAATGCACGGGCGACAGATCTGGTTGACATTCCTGCTGTCAGCATGCCAATTGCACGCTCCCTCATTGCTTGTGGCATCTGTGGCATTTTGCTGTGAGACAAAACTGCACATTCCAGGGTGGCCTTTTGTTGTGGGCAGTCTGAAGTACACCTGTGCACTACTCATGATGTCAGATCAGCATCCTGATGTGGCACACCTGTGAGGTGGGATGGATTATCTCAATATAGCAGATGTGCCCACTACCACACATTTGGACTGATTTGTGACCACTGTTTGGGAGGGATGGTTATATTGTGTATCTGGAATGAATTTTAGGTCTCTACGTCCATCCCATGGGGAATGGGAGCAAAAACAAAAGTGTTGCGTTTATATTTTTGTTGAGTGTAAAATGAACAACACATGACACATTACACATGACATATTTATTTAGCAAAAACTAGGCCAAAATAAAGAACTGCTGACTGAAAATCAGAGAATACCCCATGATTCACAAGCTTGTTAAAAAAAGTCATACAGAAAGTATGTGTAACATCCTTGCAGAAGAATTCTTGTCCACTCTTCTTTACAATGTTGCTCCAGTTCATTGAGGTTTGCAGCCATTCCTTTATGCACAGCTCTCTTAAGGTTCTTAAGGTGGAATGATGACCTTTAAACTGCCAGAAGTGTAATTTTTAATAGAGGCGATCACACTTGTTGATGAACATTTAATCAAGTGCATTTGATTATCAGCACCTTACTGCTGCTTACCCTCTTAATTCCTTTGGAAGCCATAAGGATATATTGTTTACACACATGCTTCTGCATTTTAGTGTAGCCTTTGTTGAATTAACAACGACTCGATATAATACTTAGAGAGCCCACAATAAGACAAAGCCAAAATCAAGCTGAGACTGCTAAAAATTGACTGTGTCATCCAAACACACATATGGCTATTTCCACTGTGCCATGCATCTCTATGTTGCTCCAAAATATAAATGCATCGCAAAATACAAATATAGGAATGTGATTTATTTTGAGAACGCCCAACAAATCTGCTCATATTTGAGTTAGAGTTGGTAAAACAATAGTAGCCATATATTCCAGAAATCTACTGAACCTTTTTTAATTAAAGGAAAGTGAATGTGTGGCATCTTCAGTAGAAGTGAACAGACAAAGAAGAAAAGGTAGAGACAGAATGATGCATGGGTCTTTTGTTGCAATTTGCTGAAATTAAAAAAGTTTAAAATTACATATATCTTATACTTTAATATTAACCACGAGTTTTGTACCTAATTAAAAAATTATAATGATTTTGAAACAGAAAAACAATGCTATTCTGTCAGTACACAGTACCATCAGAAACAGCAAGACACTGTCACAAATTGTCCCTGATGCATCTTTTGGAGTGTGTGCACAATAGTTAGAAAAGCCATGCTATAGGAACGGGTGACTGTGGCTTGCGGTAAAAAGGTTTGAGCTTTGAGTGCTCAGCTAGAGCAGAAAAGTGCTATATGAGTACTAGTCCATTTACCAGTTTGGAAAATGCTGGTCAAATGGATTCTTTTAAAAGGGAACGACAGCCCAAAACAATCTATTTTCTTGTTCCACTAACACTTGTGCATACACGCACGTGCACATATGCACATACTCTAGAGGCCGTTTCCATTGAGTTGTCAGAATCGGTAAGAAACAGGTGGGGTTCAAGCCTGGATCATCTGAAGAGAGAAAATGAGGCATGACCCATGTGCTCTGCTTAATGACAGCAAAATCACGACCTTACCCTGCCCCTGCCTTCATCATTCTTTTCATCTTTCCTTGTTTCTAATTCTTCCCATCCTACATCTGTTCATTCCCCTTTTACTTTCCCCTCTCACTTCAGCACCCTTCGTCTCCTTTATCTCCTCTCACCCACTCCTGGCTGCCTCACTCACCCTCATTACCACCATTTTCCTCCCATTGGAGTGACTCAGCAGTTTTTTGACTGCCATCTCTCTCACTCATCTGGTTCTCGCTCGGGGCATCACATTCTCTCTCTGCGTGTGCAAAAAAATCTACTCTCAGAATCAGTTTTATTGGACATAATTAAATGCAATATTGCCAAAGCATGTTGCACAAAGTTTAGAGGCAAAATATAAGAACCTGGAATATAAGTTGTGCGCACAAAAAAAGAAAATTTAACATGTGGTAAGATTTAGTTAAATAATTTTGCAAAAGTATGGCTTCACAGAGGCTGTAGTCTGCCTTTACGAGTTTCAGATAGCAGAACTGACACGTTCTTTCTGGATGGTTTGTTTCCATGATGCCAGGTTTGTGTATCTTGAACAATCTCAATTGCCAGTGTGTAATGTCTCTCTCAGTCTCTGGCTGCTTATAGTATTCATTTAATCTGTCTCTCGGTATTATCTGCTCAGCTTATTATTGTTTTCACCTTGTGAATTTGTGCATGTGTGTGGGTGCCATTATGGCTAAATGCACTCTGGGCCAGCACAAAGGTGGTTTTAAACACTTTGGCAGGTTTTTATTTCTATTGGCAGATTTTGTCAACCTGATTTCCTTCCAACTGAGAAAGATACAGATAGTAAATGTGTACATGAAGGTCGGGTTTGATGATGGCTGTGGTCTGACCCATATCAACGTAGTGAAGTGTACCCTACTAATGGAGGCCAAGGGGGTCACTGGCCACCTCTCATTCATACACTCTTTATCTGGTGTATAAATATGAAATACTTCATGAGATTTAACTAAACCTTTACTGAGTAGTACCCTTTTCTCTCTGCCAACCTGGTACAACTAATCGCCACATGACCATATGCCCAACCCATCCTTAGTTGGGTGTTGGTTGCTTTGTTTCCTGCCTCACAACTATTCTATTTAAAATCTTGTTTCCATTAGATTTTATGATGATACTGATGAAGGCCACATGCTGAAAAGTGCTGGTCTAACAATAAGGTTGTTTCTTATACTAAAACTGTTGCTGGGATTCTTTGGGTTTTTTTGTTTTTGTTTTTGTTTTTTGCCAGAAACCCTTTTAGAGTTATTTGATTTACACCACCATCAGGCTCCCCGTGTCCTTAGGTGAACTTTGTTAACCTGTTTGGAAGCGTGCATTTTCAAAAGGGACAAATACTGTGAGCATAGCAGTCCATCAAAGACCACAAAGGGGCATCTCAGCAATGCACTCAGGTTCGATGCCCCTGAAAATTAGAATGGGTTAAAGAAAATCTCATATAACTGAGATATTTAGATGCTGTTGCTGTATGTTAAATGCACTTTTCTTTTTCTGTGGTTAATCCAGAGTGAATGTGGGCTACTGTGAGGCTGTGCATTGCCAAAGCAGCTGGTTGAGGGGACTCAACCTTCTACTTTTAGTGTCGCAGAGCTTGTGGGATCACAGGGTTAAAGTTTTTGCAGGAATTATATTGTTCTTTATTGAAAATGAAATTATGATTTGTTTGCCATTCACTGTTTGTTGTACTTTTCTTGGTACTTTTTCTATTCAGACCTTTTGATTTTTCAGTGTTGATCTGTAGCCAGGTTCAGGTGTTTGCTCAATCTCAGAATGAAAATATTGTTGTCTGGATAATATTAAATCCGTCTCTGGTGAGCCCACTTCCCTGATTTACAGTCAAGGCACAGCTCTGGCTGATTTTTTGCAGACAAAACCTTCCACGAATTGTCGTGAGACTGGGCTCTGTCTAGCCATATCTCTCTATCTCAACTCAGAACAGAAGCTTCTCCTGCTTTGTAACCATCTTTTTCCTCCTGTCTGTACTTCTCCTTTCTAACTCACAGATAAATCACTCATGTCTTTCAGTCTACTTCATTCCTGCAGACTCCCTCATCTGGATAAAAAAAACCACACAATGCTTGCTGCAGACTGAAGCCCTGGTGTTCCCTGCATCTCTCTAAAACATCAAATAACTGCCCCCTGTGCAGTGGACTTCATGTTCTCATTGGATTTTAGCTTCTCTTTTCCCTCGAACTATTATATTTTTCCTCCATATATCCCCTCTGTCTGTGACTCCTTCCCCCTTCTCGTCATTCCTCTGCTTCATCACCCCTTCTTCTTTTCATAGCCAGAGGGGCTGTCTCCATCCCAAGCTGTCTCCCTTCATCTTTCTCCTCCCTCCTCACATCAATATCCCTCAATCTCTCCTTCTCCCCGTAAATAGAGTGACCCTTCAGAGTGCTGTCGCCTCTCTGCCTCCAGACTCTTCACCATCTCTCTTACTCTCTCTCTCCTGTGGGTAAACATGACCCATGCTTCGATCATCCTCTTGTCATTTTGTCATTATTATGCCCTCTGAACTCCTCTTCATCTCTCTATATGTCCTCTCTCTTCGTTTCTTCGCTCCTTTCATTTCCCCTAGAGAGAATGACCCACACATCGAAACCAAATACTCAAAAAGTACATATGCTTGTTAAATATCTTTCAAATAAGAGAGCTTCAGCTCTTCTGGGAATGTTGTTGCTAGGCCATAAGATCAGAACGGATGCTCCACTTCATCTCTCTTCGAGCCAGTGAAGTTCTCACACATAAAAAGAAGGGAAATTCTGTTTTATTGATCTTACCTTATGCACAGTATCTGTTGAAGCAATAAAAGGTCTTCCCAAACCTATGGGTGTAAGATTTCACTATTGTCCACTATTGTCTAAGATGTTATAGTAACACAGCACTCAGATTACTGGTAGTGGGCTTAATGTGAAACTGAACCAGTAGCTTAGAAATAAAGCGGTATTTTACCAGATGACGGGCTCTGTGGTAGTTTTACTTAGGTTGTGTATCTGAAGTGTTTTCCAATCAGCAGCGGCTTATGTATGAACCCAGCAGTATTAGAAAGGCTTGTTCAGATAATGGGTCAGCTGCCATAGGTGTAATGCTGATATAAAACATCAGGTTGTTCAATTTAAAACAGTTTCCAGAACATAAATGCTAAAATGACTTGGTTTCAGACAGGATCAACTGAGAGGCAGTACATGATAGGTAAGGAATCATACAAAGCTATTCAAGGGTATTCACATTTTAAAAAAAAAAATTTTTTTAAATCCATAAGATTAATCTATTAACCAAGGTCTTTAAAATAGTGAAGTAAAACGTTAAATTAGAGTGGCATAAAATATAGTTACACAATACACAAAGGGACTGACTGCAGGACAAGGGTTTATATATTGTGTAGATTTCACTGTATATCTTGAGACCCTATGTTATACTATACGGACAAAAGAACGAGGTGAGATTTGTATTTGTTAGTCCCAGAGATGGGAGATTCACAAGAAATAGCGCCGAGCCAGCCAGGAGTTGAACCTAGAATCTTCTGATCCGTAGTCAGACGCGTTATCCATTGCGCCACTGGCCCTACTGACGCACTGGCGAGGTGTGTTTTTTTTTTTTTTTTTAGCTCAGCTGCAGGGGCGCGATAGAGTAGAGGGTTCAGGGTGTGGTGTCAGGAGAGGCTGACCCACACAGCTGTTCTCCATCACCTGGTCATGCTTTCCTTACTTCAGTAGGATGCCTGGACCCGACGGGGAAAGCTGCGCTACAAAGCAGCTGGAAAGCTAGACGAACAAGAAACAACTTGTAAATAAAGTCATTCACGTGTCCCTAACGCTGCGTGCTTCCGGTCATTTCTACCACAGTCACACTTCTTAATCTTTGAATTCAGGTATTTGCAGTCCCTTTGCCACAGGTGTATTAAATCAAACACCTAGGCATGCATTCTGCTTTTATAAACATTTGTGATAGAATGAGTTGTTCTTAATGGCCCACTGAAAGTGTGGTGCTGTAACAGCGTGCAGCTATTGTAACAAATGAGTTCGTGGAATTTCTTCCCTTCTAGATATCCACAATCAACTTTAACAGGTATTATTGCATAATGGACGCAGCTCAACCAGAAAGTGGCAGACCGCATAAAGTTACAGAGCGGGGTCACCGAATGCTGAGGTGTAGATTATGTAAAAGACTCAACAACTGCAGAGTTCCAAACCTCCTCTGGCATTAACATCTGCACAAATACTGTGTGCCAAGAGTTTCATGACATCCAGTTTTCCATGGCAGAGCAGATCCTATAGGTGTGATGTGTAGTTGGCCCAGTCCATATATAGCCTATCTCACTGTCTCATTTCCACTCTTTGTAGTCTTACAAATATATAGGACTACTTTCCTTTAACTGGACATTATCCCTAAAATTAGAATGATGCTGAAAAATGCATTCATTCATTAATTCTAGCCTGAACAATTGTAATTCATTATTAGCAATTTTTTTTTAATGTTCTTTAGAAAACCCTTCACTTAGTCCAAAATGCTGCAGAGTTTTCTTCCTCTTAAATTCAATTTTTTCCTTCCTACTATTGCAAAGCCCTTACTCAGGTGGCTCACTTAATACTGTAGGGTCTTTTATTTACAATATAAAGTGCTTTGAGGCAACTGTTGTTGTAAATTGGAGTTATATAAATAAACCTGAATTGAGTTTATCTGTCCCTGTCTGCTTTTGAAGAGATCAACCTCTTCTTACGATCTGTGACACTTTTATTTCAGCTTTCTATCCTCCACCCTTGTGAGACCTTGAGTTTTAGGTCAACAAGTCACAATTTCTTTTCTCCCATCCCTTTTTCACTCTTACCCACAAAATCATTACAGTACTTTCTCTCCTATTACATGTTCATCTTTTTGTCATTCTCTCTGGTATGACAAAGGCTGGCCCATACTTCAAGAACAATTTCATTCTCTTTATTCCTCCCTCTTACTCTTTCCCTCGCCTTTAACTCTTCTATAAAAACATTTTTTGTTCATTTTGTGTTCAGCCGGTCCTCCTCTTGTTGGTCACACCTCAAGCACCTCTTGTATTGCTGTAGTTGCCATCTTCTGTTCCCATTATCATATATTTCATCACACATTACCCATCCCTCCTTCACTGACCATCCACCATTTCTGCATTACTCATTCCTGCTCTGCTTCCTATTGCCTCAGCTCTCCACAAGCCTGGACTGTCAGGATGAGTTATAGAGGGGATATGTGGTCAGCGGGGTTATGAATGATTCAAACAGCATTTGCTTGTTTTTTCATATTGTTGGACTAAAATCGTAACATTATCAATCTATAGGGGCGTGTTGTACTTTTTGTTTTTTGTTTTCTTGTAATGTTAACTTTCTTATTTGAGTTTTAAATGCAAGTTGCCCTTGGTGGCATAATATAATAATATGTGTAAATAATACTAAAGTGCTGTGTAAGTATTCCTGGAGCTACTTGCAGTCCCTCCACATTGTTTAATTTTGATAATTTAAATTTCTGTCCTCCTTAAGTAATGAATCTTGGCCCCTTAGCCGGTAACTGTGTTTGCTAAACAATACACAGATTCCCTGGGTGGATATTGTTGAATTAATGGCTGTTTTAAAAGAGAAAATAGTTTTTGCATCCATTCCTGTGAAAAGAAAATTCCAAAGAAAATCACTGTGAAAAAAGAAAGATTGCCTTAAGTTCTCAGAAGAAGAGCTGGTTCCAAAATCCTACGACCATATGGTATTTTTTTGACCTAATTGATGTCAGAATAAACCGAGTAAACAGCCTCTGGAAACTAGAATCCAGGACAATAAAATGAAAAACCCTAAAAGCTGTCGTGTCCCACCTTAATGAGTGAACATATGTTTGCAGGCCATACATGTAATTTTTAGGCCTGACTGAGATCACTATGACATCTGCAGCTTGCACTGCAATTGTGCTGGTGTGGGCTGCGTGTGTTTTTGTGTGCAATGAGCTTGATGTGTCAGGCATATGGGTGGGTTGTGCTTTGAAAAGTTGTAATTCTCCTAAATTACATGCACAAGTCTGAAATGTCTACTAACTTTGTGTAATTTTGCATTTTGCTGCTGCTAGGGTTTGATTTTTTCCTACCGAGTCAAAGAAGCATGTCTTGGCAACCAAACACTAGATAACTGTTGCTCTTGAGTGGTACGCTGAAAAACAAGTGAAAGTGCTACAGCCAAACTCTGTTGGTTTAAGAGGCATAAGGACAGGAAGAGAGGTTAAGTACAGGGTATGTATGTGTAATGGGTTACAATTGCCCTATTAGCCCAGTTATTTAGCTATCTGCTTCTCATCAAACCCCATTTACAGCACCATCTTCTCTCATCAGAGGAGCTAGATGTTAAAGCCGTGTGTGTAGATGAGCGCATTAATGACTGAAAGTGTTTGTCATTAGTAGCTATACTTCGTTAGTGAGAAAATGTGTGTCTATAGGTTGTGTGTGCTTGTGCATGCTGTGTAAGCTTTATGGTTTAATTATGTGTGTAAAGAAGGATATGCGTGTGTGCTGTTGACATGCCACTACAAATACTCTATTCCCTGCCTGGAGACTTGTCCCCTGCAAGAGGTAATTTTAAACATATGGTATACAACATGACACATACTTAAACCACAGACTCTCTGCAACACCATACACACACACACACACACACATACACATGCATACAAAAACCTAGCATGGTCTTGTGCAGCACCACTTCGCTGCAGGTCTTTGGGATCAGTATAAGATCTACATTTAGATACAAGGGCAGCGTGCAGACATGCAGAGATTGAGAAAGGCTTAGAGTCAGTACGAGTTTGAGTGTATGTGCATGTTTGTGTGCAGTGAAAGTTCCCCAGCAGAGATGACATTTCATCTCCTGGAGCCTATCTCACGTGGTAACAATTGTGCCCAGTCCTGCTGGCACAGATTATACATACATATGGTCTAAGTGTAATATGTAATGCACACAAATGTGCCAGCTGCATGGACATTTGGGGTATAAACAAGCACACAGCTATGCATGCAAATATATTGCCCTTTTTCTCTGCATTAACACATACACAATGCACACACAAATCCAATCAGCACTAATAGCAGCTCGAACATCTCTTCTGCACTAAAAGCCTCATCTATTGACAAACGTGACTCTCTCTCTCTCTCTCTCTCTCTCTCCCTCTGCCTGTCTCTTCTTTTTTTGTGCTTCCTAATGTAATAGTGTTGTAATGGTGTGTAATTGCTGCTTTACCATGGCAATCTATTGTGGTAGATGAAACCACACTTGAACAAAGCAGATCAGAGCAGCAGGCAGCAGATGAACCACAGAAACTTTCAGATGTGTCCTGTTTTCAGAGATAAGTAGATAAATTAACCAGAAGGAGAAATGGATAGTCACCACTAACTGGTGGAATAGCAGTGGTTTTCTTTTGGACTCACTGATCAAAAAAATGTTGCCGCTGGTCCTGGGAAACATTGCATTTGTAAAATCTTGACTTTGCTTTCTTCTCTGCCCACTTTTTACGATTATGCTGTGTGCGTTTGATTCAGTTCCCTGGTCATTTGGCTCCAGGCCTTTGAACTCATGGCTGATAATATTAGAATTCCTTTTGAGGAAATATTAAAGGAATAAATTGATATAGGAGAGCAAAGAATACATGCTGTGCTGCACTTGAAATGTTGAATGTAATGGCATATGCTGTTTTTTGCTCTCCAGAGCAATAATATTGTTAACAGTTTCAGAGTCTGCATTCATTGTCATAAATTCATGTTTGTTAGCAGTTCTTTTCTTTGAACTGCTAACAAACACCTTCTATGTTTATGGGTCTGCTTAGACTGAAGCTATTAAAGGTTGAAAGGGGGTAGGTGGTAATGATTATGCAGACAGCTGATGGTTGTTACATAAGCTGATAACATCAGCTGTTGTAACAACTAAATGCTATTTCACATTAGCTGACGGTTCAGCTGACACTCTTCTGTGCAACCTACTGGCAAAACCTCATATAGGACACACAATTGACACACAAAGTTGCTTTAGCCTGGCTGCTGTTCCTGCTGCACCTGCAAGCAACTTTGCAACCCACCTCCTGCCCAGGTTCACTTTTTCTGCTGTCATTGCTCTTTTTTGTGCTGGGGGTATTGTATTGGTTTCAGATTCCCTGCCTTGTCTTTCTCTGTATGTGCATAATAACACATATTTGGCATGATGGGTCTGTCCTTAGACCCATCATGCCAAATATAAACTATCACACATGGAATAACTGTCCTGCTTTTACAAAACTGGTGCTAAGCGAACTGGCTCTAGGACAACTTATATGTTTTCAGTTGGTAATTGTTTATCCATCTGCTTACAAGCAGCTTCATGAAGCCTCCTCTGTCACTGAGCAAGTTGCGAGATATGGCTGGTAGGCAAAGGGTTTAATATAGGTTTCTGTTCCTTCCTCCTGTGGTATTAAACTTAGTAATTTCACTGTGGCATCTCTATAATCATTGAACTGCACAATCCCCTTCTTTTTTTTCTGAACCTAAGTATCAAATCACAACCTTTTTTGTCTCTTTTTGTGTATATATACAAGTGTTTATCATCCAGTGATTGTTGTTGTGAATGGACACTAAAAACATGTAACTGAATTGAAGGTATCAAAAAAGTGTATTTAGAATAAATTATGAGTCTTTTTATCTGCTGCATTGTTCGTATGCTGGGGTAAAAACATAAAAAATGAGGCAGCAGTATAGAAAAACTAATTTGAACAGAGCAAATAAAACAGTTTTGGACAGAATATATATAAAACACTTCATAATGTGACATTGAAATGGTCAACATATGAACATTTTCAAAACTGAAATTTTAAATGTCATAAACAAACATATCTTCATTTGACATATCTCTAAATTGAAATATTAAACGAAACCAACTGACAAGACATAAAGCTGAATTTCAACAGCAGATTGTCGGAACGTTGTCTTTTATGCTCAATATCACCAAAGCCAAAACACCCCATATAGATATTAGTATTTTAATACAGGAGAGCTATTTCCAGTTTGCTTACGTTGCCGTACAATTTTCCCATCATTTCATGCTCCACATATGTTTACGTGTGTCAAGCAGTGGGTTGTAAAAATGCTTTATGGCGTCCCAGGAAACACTGACCTTTCCAGAAAACCACTGATCTGTTCCAAACAAACATGATATACCGTGCGCATGCGTGTTCGCGAGCGTGTTCGCGAGCATGTGTGCTTTTGAGCTTGGGCGCACGTTCATGTTTTTAGGTAGTTGTGTGTGACATGATGTACAGCCAGTAACATTCCACCCCACAAGCCATCATTAACTATGATGTACAGCCAAATGTCGTTATGTATGGTCGACTGCATGATTTACTGTTAGAGACATAATGGAGTGGCCACTGTAATGAACTTGCTGAGTGTTTGATGTACGGGTCTCTGCTGGAGGGAGAGAAGTAAATACTACGGCCATGATGGCAACAATTACTGTGATGATGATGATGATGATGAAATTTCTCTCGTCGCAGACGCAAGTTCAATTTCTAGAGGGAGAGAAGGAGGACAAAAAGGAGGAGGAGATGAGTAGACGGAGGAAGTGGGTAAAGAGAGGAGGGAAGGAGGGGGAGCAATTATAGTGCTGCTGTAGCAAACTTTGATGTTTTGACAGCCAGCCACTGCTGGAGGGAGACAGTGGTGATGATGAAGATAATAAATGGTGATGACACTGATGATGGAGAAGTTCACACAGTCTTTAAAGTATTTTATTATTGAAGATCTGTGGAGCCAGAGCGTGCCAAACTAGGTCAACCACCCACCCTGCCTCAGTGTCCTTGAGCACTGGAGTTCAGCAGATGACTTTGTGCTCTGATCTTAATGAAAGGGTTTTAAGTGTTTGCAAGATCAAAAAGTATTATTATGTAACGAAAATGGCACCGTTGGGAAGGAAGGAGTCACAGGTGAGGATTTCCGAGGAGAGCACAGACTTAAGGCCACGAGGAAACGTCAAATGATTTCTGGTAATGACTAGTGTTAAAATCTTAATTGAAGTTGATACAATATACTTTACCTCATTTGCGTATTTAAGACTTACTTTTGTAATGTAAATATACATAATATTCCTAATTATAATAATTATGATCATTATTCCACAGCATAGCAGCCTACAGTGGCAGAACTATAATCTCACACTTAACCCTTAAGTCTTGTTTTAAAGCTGGAAAGCGCTTCACCAAACCAAACACAGTCTGACTTTGCCCCCTAATGGAACACAGCCTATATTACCTTCTAGAGCAGTTTTACCTCCATTTTCTGCACTGCTGGATGAATGAATTAACTTCATTAAAAAATTAATTAAAAAAAAAAGACAAGAAAAATACAATCAATTCATTTTTATTTACATAGCTCCCAATCACAACTTTAGTCATCTCAAGGTACTTCCCATTTTACGTAATGACTCTAAAACACAATAATGCCCTCTAAGCAAACACTTGGCACAGTAGATTAAAGCAAATAAATAAACATTCCCTTTTAACAGGAAGAAACCTCCAGCAAAACCTGACTCGGGGAGTGTGGACATCTGCCTCGACCAGTTGGAGTAAGGAGAAAGAGAAGAGCATAGAGAGAGACAACGAAAAACAGACAGGGTAAAGCACAATGACCTCACCAGAAGACTGAATGCAGGCAAAATCATTAAAACTCACCGAGCTTTTTCTTTTTCCTTCTTTCATATAACAAGCACGGCTAATGTTTTTCCCATTATAAGATGCCCTTTATTTCTCAAGGGCTTGTCAAAGTGGATGAATGCTCACGCTTGACTTGGTGCCAAATACACTTCCTGATGCAACCCTCTCATTTTTCCGGGCTTGGAACCGGCACTAAGGCTACACGAGCTTGTGACCCCGTGAAGCTGGACTTGTCTCATTGCATGTAAGGTGAATGTGGTAACCACTACACCACGAAGCCACTTTTCCCAATACAAATTAAAAGCACTAATTCACTTCACTGAATTATTACATAGCTAAATCTTCCTTGACTCAACTGCACCAAAAATGTAGATTACGGTATCACAGGTATAGTCGTGTGGAGTCCTTAGTCCACTTCAACACTAATACACTTGGTTCTGGATTATTTCTAATTAATTTAATTAGTCATTTTTCAGCTTCTCTCTTCATTTCCACACAAAACATTGGTATCTTTAAACTGAAAATGCTAGAAATCCAATGAAAAACAAAAGCACTAATTAAATTATTAAACTATTTTATTCGATTTTTTTAAACAGCACCTTCATGAAACCAAAGTCGTTTGTTTCAACTTTTGTCTTTCTTACATATGAGTTGTGTTCTCTTTGCATCCACAGAATGGAAAAGTCCCACAGCAAGGCTGAAGCCAGGGTCTCCACAAAATCTTGTCCCAAGTCAGTTGCAATTCGACGCCCTGTTCAGCTCTATTGGCCTCTGAATGAGCACCAGCAGGTGCCTGTTCATCTGGGAGTGTGCCTTTATGGCTCTCCACGGCTTTGGCGGTCTGCTCAAGGATTTCAGCATATCGGGGCTCAGTATCAGGAGTCAGAGGCCGAGACTCTGAGGGATCGTGGAAGAGGTTATACAGTAGCGGCGGGTCATGGTGAGTCACATGCTCTCCATGACAAAGGCAAATCTTTGTGTCATAGCAGCCACCGGCGCCCGGGGGGAAAAAGTTGGGAGTGAAGAAGTGCACCTTGAAGATAGAGTCACCTGTATGGAAACACACATCGGTGAAGATATATCAACATAGAGTGGCAAGACAAAAAGTGAATATTTAAAAATTATCTTTATATAGAAATGTACTGAAATCAGGTCAAATCTTCATCGAGGTCATAATCATGACAAAACCATCAATTTGAACTAGTAGCACACAAACCATTACATTGTTCTTATAGAAAAGATTATTCAAATTAAAAAATGACTAACTAGAGTCAGGAATTAGCAAAAAGAGTCAAGAGTCCAACCAATGACACGTAATTATTTGCAACAGCCTTACTTTGACCTTTAAAAATAAACATTTCAGGGTTGGAATTTACTATGAAAATAAATAAAAAACACAAAAAACAAAAACCATCTTCTGCTGTGACGCACGTATCCCAAAAATTGATTTGGAAAGACTCACTGTCATCAATCATTGATTTTTATGAAGCTGGAAAGGTTGCAGCTCTAGAGTTTAGATATTAATCAGTCTACAGTGAACAGTGAACCAGCTAAAGGCCAAAACAATCACTGAAGCATCTATTTTAATGAGTCTAACACAAATATTAGGGAAGGTTTGTATATGAACTGATGAACTGTGCAAAGTTGATGTTCTGAAGTGGGACAAAGTTTTTGCTGCACTAAGAAATAAGAAAGAAGTTTTTTATGTCCCTCACTGTATTTATTCAGCTTACAATATAAGACATAATAAGAGCACATATAATATGGATGTACTTATTTTATCCTTTAGCCAAAACACCAGACACACCGTCAGCTATTGCTACTACTGTAATCCCATCACGTGGTAATAAAAAACAGGCTGATGTCAGCATGTTGCGATAAAGCATCAATGTTTTATTATAGCCTTTGCCCTTCGGGGAGCAATTGAGGTCTCTGAGTGCTGTTTTCTATTTCAAGTTTTTGTTACTGAGCACTAAAATTTATTTTGTTTATATTTACAGATCACATTATTTAAAAACTTTGGGAATTTTTGGCATTAATATCCCTAACTGTAACAAGAAATAAGGAATAAAGAATCAAAAATGTTGATCTTCTAGGTTTATATATGTGCAAACTTACTGCCAGGTGGGTGCCAGCGCACTGCATTCAGGTAGATGCCACAGTAGTGGAACATGAACTCGTGCTCTGATCGTGCAACTTCCCCCTCCAACAGCGGCATGAGGTTATAGCCATCGGATTGTCTGGAATAGAATCACAAGAAAAAAAGAGGTCAGAACGATGGGGTAAAATACAATCGGAAACTGTTTTAACCTTTTCAAGAAAACAGGAAAGAAACAAGACTCAGTTAATACAATTACACACAATTTAAAAAGCACTTGTGGGAGTGAATTGATATACCTGTCTGGTTGTTTGTCCTTGGCTAAATATTTAAGGGTGGGATACAGATCCATGAGGCTAGTGGGTTCATCCACCACTTTTCCTGCTCTCAGCCTGCCTGGCCAGCGGAAAATGCCAGGTACCCTGATCCCCCCTTCCCAGCCCCCCATAGCTTTCCCACCTACATGTGAAACAACAGGAGATATAATAAAACACAGAGATGTGATTTTTTTTTTGGTTTTGTTTGTCAATAGTACGCATGAGATTTAAAATTCTACAAAAATGTCTGAATGCCTGCTATAAAATCTTTAAAGTTTGCAATTTAATATCAGCAAAAAAACAGCTTGACACATTGTTTACCTTTATAGATGCCGTTCCAGCCTCCTTTCTGCCCAGTTCGTGAATCAGAATCTTCCAGATGCCCACCATGATCGGATGTAAAGTACATGAGAGTATTGTTGGCAATGCCAAGGGAATCCACCGTCTCTGTAATTTTACCTAAAAAGACAAGCGGCATAGTAAGATAATAGGATGAGGTTGATTTCAAAGGAAAATTAAGAACTGCACAGATTCCTAATTGGTGCAGAGCAACTGATTCATTGAGATCTTGCTTTCATACATTTGGCCATATTTTGTCGTGATTATAAAAACATGGATTGCTGACTGCCACAAAGCTACAAGCCACTGGATAATATTTAACATTGCATGCACATGGTGGCACACTTATTTCACCACCCTCACTCACCAATCATCCAGTCCACTTCTTCTAGGTTGTCACCGTAGGCACCATGCCGACTTTTGCCAGCAAACTGTGGTGTTTTAAACATTGGCGTGTGGATATGGGCCAATGAGAAGACTAGGAGGAATGGACGATCCACATTCCTAAAGAGCAGCAAAAAGGAGTTGAACACTCTCTCAAAGGCCTTTTTTTATCTTTTTAATTATTGCCTGTTTTCTTGTCATGGCAATGGGGACAAGCAATTTCCTGTCATTGTCAACCATAACCAACAATGATCTAATCCCACTCACATAAATTGCCCTGTGAAGCTGAAGTCTGATGCAAACTAAGCCACTAGCATTGTCTGTGTGACATTTGATGCTCTATATAGTTTTTTTTTTTTAAATGGCTTCAATGAGTTGAAAACAGTTCAAGTGAATCAAAACAACACAGGTCCACACACACAAGAATCTTAGGGCGTTTTCACACCCAGAGTTCATTTATTCTGGTGCGAATCAGTTTATGAGTTTATAAACTTGCATCTTTTTCCAGTGTTTTAGTTTGTTTTCATACAGAAAATAAAAAAAATAAAAATGACTAGTTGCTAGTCCGTACAACCGTTTGTGTACTATTTTTTTATAGATCCTGTTTTATGATTTCTTTTGATACGATTTATTTTGGTAATGATCCCTGTAATAACTATCTGAAATAATGAATGTCCTATCCATCCATCCATCCATCCATCCATCCATCTTCATCCGCTTTATCCGAGGCCGGGTCGCGGGGGCAGCAGCCTAAGCAAAGAGGCCCAGACCTCCCTCTCCCCAGCCACCTCCTCCAGCTAATCCGAGGGAACACCAAGGCGTTCCCAGGCCAGCCGAGAGATATAATCTCTCCAGCGTGTCCTGGGTCTGCCCCGGGGCCTCCTCCCGGTGGGACATGCCTGGAACACCTCACCCAGGAGGCGCCCAGGGGGCATCCTTGTCAGATGCCCGAACCACCTCAGCTGGCTCCTTTCGATGTGGAGCAGCAGCGGCTCTACTCTGAGCCCCTCCCGGATGGCCAAACTTCTCACCCTATCTCTAAGGGAGAGGCCAGCCACCCTTCGGAGGAAGCTCATTTCTGCCGCTTGTATCCGCGATCTCGTTCTTATTCCATAGTTCTTTCGGTCACTACCCACAGCTCGTGGCCATAGGTGAGGGTAGGGACGTCCTAATTAGTAAGAATCATTTGAACGTGCACTGATGTCAGTCTGAGTTCAAATGTTAAGGTTAATTTCCTCACAAGGGAAACAGAAAATTATTAGTATTGTTGGAGATCAATCAGCTGTAACTCTAACATAACCATCATATCAAGGTTAACTTCCTTGATAAGACTGCAAACAAAAGACTACCAGTAAAAGTCTCTGCACAAAAGCCATGTGATTATTTGTTTTGCTCCACCACTTTTACCTCTTTATAAAGTTTTGTGCTTCTCCCAGCAATCTCTGGGGCAGTGTCTCCACGGTCATCGGCTGTTCGATTACTTCTTGGTTCCTCATAATGATGCAGTTCCATGTTGGCAAGAACTTAAAGGGCACATACCACACAGCGGTTGCTAGGATGCAGAGAAAGAAAAGTAGTACCAGGAGCCACAGGCCGACTTCAAAAAGGCCACACACACGGGCACACACCTGAAAACATGTAGCACATAGACACACAAAGGCTGGATTCAGAAAGATTTGTCTGTTTGTTTGTTCTTCCCTAATGACAATGTTCACAGTTATTCCCGGTTTACTTCTAGTGTTTTTAGAAAGCCTTTTGATTTTATAGTGGTTTTCTCACCTTAGGTTCTATACGCAGGAGAACAGATTAGGTACTCAGGTAATTAGGTACTCGCTATGTAATGTTTGCCAGCAACACCTGATTACCAACTACAACTTCAGAGATTATATATAACTGACTCAGTCCTCTCTAACATTTAACCATATTTTCTTCATAACAGACATTTTATTGTACAGATATTACTCCTGGGACCCTTCTCTATTAATTTACTTTTGTGCAACTTCATGATACAACCACTAGATGGCATCAGAAACTACCATGAAAGTTTATTATTTTCCCTTAGTGAAACAAGTAGTACATTGTGTCCTTTGTTCACACTAGAACAGAAAATAGAAAATAGTTGTATTTGTTAACATTTGACGAGGATGAAGTGGTTCCTGGTTTTTGTATTTGCTTTTAATCATTTTTAATGACACAGCTAACTGGTACCCCCTGGTTTCTCCTGGGAATACCAATGCTGCAGGTGAGGTAGCATCAATAAACGTTCATGTGTTAACCAAATTTCAATAATGACGTTATTCTTTTTTTCTAGAATAAGTTTCTGGGCGGCGTAACTGAATTTCACATTTGCAGTTTGTGTTTCCAGTTTGTGTTTTTTTTTTTCCTCCAACCTCTTAAGCACATGTCTAAGTGATTACACACATCAGTTAATTTTGCTTTGGGGCAACTAGCACAACGACTCTTTGTTTTCCAGTTTCTTACTCATCGTCTAACAAGGATGTTGTATCCCTCAGGATTTCTTATAATTCCATTCTTTTCAGTAAATATGCCTCTGTGAGACTTCTTTAAAATAAAATGTACCTCATTATGATCTTGTTGTTCTTGTTACGATTATAATTGTATGATCATGCCAGGTCTCTCTTGGAAATGACATTTTTAATCTCAGTGAGATTTTTACCTGGATAAATAAAGGATTAATAAATGAAAAAAGAATGTGTGCAGATGAAAACAAAGATAAACTGACAGAAAAATCACACTTACGATTGTGAGAAGTCCAACTCCGAGCAACATGGTCAAATTTTGGAGCGCGTGCTGGAGATCTACCAGCACGTCGCTGCCCTCTCCAGGCACACAGTCATTGAACAGGGTGAATGGTAGACCATAGAAGTAACTGAAGCCATGCTGGTTCGGGTGATGACAGTGATCCTCTCTGTGTTTGCAATTCACACCCAAGTGCCATTTACCTGTAGATATACAATGAAAATGAGATATAGAGAGATGAGATACCAGAACCATAAATCCTGGGTATGTTTCTTCAGATGAGTTACGGTGCATACCAAATGCAAACCATATGAATTTCAAGTGCTGCGAGTGCCATCAACCTTTTCTCACTTTCACTGGTAAAGTGAGGAAATGCTGATGTCATCACAAATTGCCTTCTTGTGCTCAATAAAACATCCCCGGTGTGCAGACCTTTAAGTGCAATTTTCCAAAGGGCCATAGCACATTATGTCATCTCACCCACTAGACCAGTAGTGTATCCTTGCTGCTGCAGTCTCTTAGCAAAGGTGGTCTCACTGGGTGCAAGCCCTCCTGAACCTCCGAGGAACAGCAGCACCTGGACACGCCCTGTGCTGACCATTCCTAGTCAATAGATGCACACATGCACAAAAAACAAAAAAGGTTAATCAAATATGGAACATGGAGTTTGTCCAGGTTACCACTTGCTGACTGAGCGTAAATATGTCTGTTACCTGAGCGGATTGCATAACGGCCCGTCATAAAAGCAGTACGACTTGGGGTGCAGAGTGGAGCAGCTGCAATGTGCTGAGTAAGCTTCACCCCGTCAGAAGCAAGTCTGTCGATATTTGGAGTTCTAAAGACATTGAACAGATATGATGAAGGGTCTTATCAAGTTTAAACAGAGACACATTTTTTTTGGCTGGATCCACGTTCAGATTATTGGTAATTCTACTCTTCAGACTGAAAAGGAATGGGAGATCAGCCACAGACAAGTGTGCTAGTTTAGCCTGTCCCTGCTGCAGATTGCACTGTTTTGAAATCAGTTACAATATGGCACGTATTATATTATTATACACATTTAGCACATTGTAGTAGCAAGTAAATGAGCAGATCACACTGTGTGTATCACCTCTACAGGATTTTCTTCCTGCTAATCACCATTGTGAAGATGTGTGATGATGAGGATTTAGGATGTAGTGTGAAGGAGTATCTCATTAACTCCTTTAGCACTTTAACAAGGAAAGACTTGAAAGAGAGGGTTTATATGATGGCGCGGGGACTGAACTTTCAAACGATCACATGTGAGAAGTCACTTAGTTAACAGGTTGTGCTAACTTCAGCGAATGCTTTTGCAAGTTACACCACCAGGATCTGTCATACGTAATATTATAATAATATTATATTATTTTGGTTTCCATGTACCCCAGTTTTAAGAAACTAGAGACACACAAATATTCGTGTATTTAACAACATTTTCAAAACTAAGAAAGCTGTATTTCTGTAAAATTAAACAGTGGTGATAACAATATGGCCTATTAATATTTTTTTTTTAATGCTACATTACATAAAGTCTGGAATGGCTTTAAAATTGAATGAACAGACATATTATTTGGTATGAAGATTAAAATTAACTTTAACTACATTACATGCCGTTTTTATTACGGACTTAAAAGAGAGTTTAGAGTTTAATACAATTCCCAAATATTTATGACAGCCTACAACCCGCAGTTTTTTCCTCCAGATATGTAAACATTAGATTGTACAACTTGGTGAAAAGCAAACACACTAACTGAAAACAAGACTAATTCAGCCATATGGAAACATTTAAGAGAACATCTGCAAGTTTGTTGGTTGTTTCAGTTTCATTATTACTATACACAAAGAACAGTTCTTGCTTGTGTGTAATTAGCAGTGCCATGACATTCACCTGTGATACAAGACTGAGAACAGGAAAATGTTTATATTTGCTTTCAACTGAAGGCCAATTTCACTATTACCACTGACAGTGTGTGACTGGCTGTGTGCTTTCACACATATTTGAAAAACATTGGATTGAAAACATTAATGCAATGCTGGACGGCATTAAGGTCAGTGTGAGATCTATAGTCCTGAGTGACATAAGGACAAACTGCTTTGATGACCTGTCAGAGCCAGAGGAGAAATGCATGAACACAATAACAAAATAGAAGTGAAGTGCACGTGCAGACAATAGCAGTGTGCACGAACACAATGAGAAAGGCTAGCATGGGTGGGGAAATGACTGAAGTGCATCAAAGAGATCAAGAACAACTGTAAAATGCCCAATAGTGCTCAGACACTTGTAATTTTATTAAATGCCTGACTTCTTTACTTGCTTGGGTTATGGGCCATTCTCATGGTGTGGCTTTGCAACGTTTACTAAAGGATCTGAAGTAATTCCTCAATTGTAGTTCCTCACTATCAGCTAGTGTTTCAAAGTGTATAATTACTACAGAAGGTTTTTTAAAAATGCATATGTCCTTTAAAATTTATTTAGCCAGTAATGAAATTCTAGAAAGGTGAAAAAATAAACTTAACAAAGAATAGTGGAGCGAAACACACAGCTACACACATTTCAGACTTACCTAATGGTGTCATTACCGTAGCACCCTATATCACCAATTCCTAAGTCATCAACAACCATTAGAACAAAGTTGGGCTTCTGGTCAAATCCCTTCCCTGTGACATCACGTCCTGTTGTCAGGAGCAGGAAGAGAAAAGGAACCAACAGGACAGACCTGAGAGCAAAACACTGGTTATACATCTGAAGTTCTCTTATATGTGATTTTAGACCCCCCCCCCCATATCTTGACAATCAGGGGTCAAAGAAACACTGACATATTTTCCGAACCCAAGGTTAGTATTTTTTTATCATCATTGGTGATTAAGACGTCGTTTATTCGATATTTAAATAAAACCTATATGAATTCATCAGATTTCTGGACTTCCGTATTAGGTTTTGGACTTCGAGCAAATAAAACTTACGATTTCACTTTGGACTCTCTTGCGATTTCACTTGTGACGTGCAACTCTTTTTTGTTTTTTGGATCACATGTCTTACATTTTATATACCAAACCTTTTTTTCTTAATGTATCAACGTGATAACGATTCTTAGTTTTGGTTATAAAACGAATCCAGAATATGACGCGTCTACTGCTGTGATACGTGTTTTGCAACAGTGGCAAATGTGTAAAAAAAAAAAAAGTGACACATAGGTGCTGCTGCTCTGAAGCTCGAACTGTCGGGAGAGCAAAAGTGAAATCAGATAGGTGCCTTTTATCTTTTGTTTTAATTTGAGCTCTTTCAACGGGCTCTTACCGTAGCCCGTGTGAGAGCAATTGCATTTGCAGTTGTCTCGATAAGCAGAATTTTTTTCCCATCCGAACTCACCTCATAATGGGCTTTCACATTCATGAATCCATAAACACAGGAGTTCCTTCTTAGCTAAATTCGTTGGCCCCGCCTCGCTGACTGTACAGTACAGTACAGTATGAGCGCAGAACCTTTATTTGTACCGTAATGTAGGACATAAAGGCACAAAAAAACTGCTGTGGCCTGCAAGTTACTGGTCGACACCCCTTGTTTTTGTCTCATACTTTAAAGGTGCACTTTTTTAGGGACATGGGAGAAAAAAAATTACGATGAACTTTTGCGAGATCTCGCAAAACAAACTCGGGATCTCGCAAAAGTCCGTCTTAATTTTTTTTTCTGCCATGTCCCCTGCGGGGCTCCGTACTTTTTACATATCTTTATCTACTATTATTTTTTCAAAGTTATGATCAATGAATAGTTATTCAGTCCAGTTTAAAGAATTAAGTGGTTTAAGTGTTATGGAAATGCAACATGTTGCAAACTATAATGGGAAATAGATGTCAAAAACACAACTATAGCTCTTTTATAGTATATAATAAACTCATGGACTTATAGGGCATTTGTTATACCTCAGAACATCTATTTGTGAGGGATATTTTTTACACTAAATTATTCTCTTGTATTTTTCATGACTCATTTTATCTCGATACCAAAACAAGACCTTTCATGAGAAATCATTCTACCTGATTAACTTGTTGGGCGCAAACTCTATTAGTCACTACCTCGTCTCCATAGTCACCTTCACTGCTTTGTTTAATTGGACGGCTTACGGTTGGTGTGGGCGTAATGCCTTGGGGGGAGGGGGGGGGAGGGGGGTACCAAATGTGCTCATGAAGACAGGTGTGTTTGGCTTACCAACAAAAACATTATGGAACTTCCCACATTCTATCTCTGAGAAACTGATCAGGTGTGTCTTTATAGACCTGTCACAATAAATCAGTTGCAACGGGAGAATTATTATTGTGTGGCTGTCCTTCTATAAATACCTTACATATCTTAGATTTTTTTTCTCACTGAACTTTATTAACTTTTCGACAGATCACATACACAAAAAGCCACAAACACAAAATAGAATAACTTTTACTGTATTTATATCGTATGTATGGTAAAATAACAGTAATTGAAGCTTACTCATTGGTCACAACCACATGCTCATAAGACCCATAGGGCATTGGTGTTTACCATACAGAATTGCACTCCCTGCCCACTTCATTAGGTACACCCTACTACTAGTTGGACCCCCTTTTGCCTTCATAGCTGCCTTAATTCTTTGTGGTATCAATTCAACAAAATGCTGGAAACATTCCTCAGAGATTTTTGTCCGTACTGATATGATAAAATCATGCCGTTGCTGCAGATTTGTTGGGTGCACATCCATGACAACAATCTGCCGTTCCACCACATGCCAAATGTGCTGTATTGGATTGCGATCTGGTGACTGTGGAGGCCATTTGAGTACATTGAACTTATTGTCATGTTCAAGAAACTAGTTTCTGATGATCTGAACTTTGTGAAATGATTTGTTACCTTGCAGGAAGCGGCCATCAGAAGATGTATACACTAGTTATAAAGGGATGGACATGGTCAGCAACAATACTGCGGCAGGCTGTGGGATTTCAGTGATTCTCAGTAGGTATTAAGGGCTGAAACTGTGCCAAGGAAATATTATATTCGTTATAACACCACCATTTGGCCTGAACAGTTGTTAGAAGACAGGATAGATCCATGTTTTCAGTTTCAGTTTTCATTGTCCAGTTTTGGTGAGCTTACATGAATCCTAGCTTCACTTTACTGTTGTTAGCTGACAGCAGCAACGCCTAGTGTGTTTTTCTGCTGTTAAATTGCAGATAAATTGCACTTTTGGAGATGCTCTTCTGTGTGGCTTGGTTGTAACAAGTGGTTATCTGAGTTACTGTTGCCTTCCTATTACCTCAAAGCAATCTGGCAATTCTCCTATGATCTCTGACATCAATAATGCATCTTCACTCAGAGAACTGCTGCTGATTGGAACTTTTCTCTTTTTTTGGACCATTCTCTGTAAACCCTAGAGATGGTTGCGGTGTTTCTGAGTTTCTGAAATGCTCAGACAAGACTGTCTGACACCAAAAGGGTATCTTAAATCACCTTTCTTTTACATTCTGACACTCTGAATTTTAGCATGTCATGTTGACCATGTCTATGTTCCTAAATAAATTAAGTTTCCAGCATGTGATTGGCTGATTAGAAATTTGTGTTAACAGGTGTACCAGATGAAGTGGCCAGTCTACATGTTTGCCATTAGATTTGAGCACATTAACAAACAAAACATACATTTTAGAATTAGCAATAAAAACAAACACTGCTTTGACTAATGGGAAATCTAAATACTAATGTATTTTGGCATAAACCAAAGTAATTGTCAAACTACAATAACTTTAGATGGTGCTAATTCAATTAATCTTCTGGTGACCTTGAATGTCCGTTCTACAATAATCCATTACATCACTGAAGAGTTTTTGATGTATACCAAAGTGATGAACTGGTCTATCAACAGTGGCTAAAAATGAAAGAAAAAGAAATCCCACAAAAACTGTTTAATTGATTCCTCAAACATTATTTACACAACTCCAGAAGAACACAAGTGCCAGATGACAAAAATAAAAAGGACAGTTCCTACACAAAAACCACACAGAATATTTAAATAAACAGGAAGTCAGAAGAAGAACAAATGAATTGTCTATATATGTGTAGTAAATCAAGATGTATACAGGATAGGAACGTGCTTCTCCCATTGAGATTACAAAAAAAATCTCTGCTTGTGTCGCTGTGTCGTTTTTTTATGATGACATTATTGTTTGTTTTCCTATCAGGAATATTCAAGAGCATATAAGGAATAAGGCAGGACTGGTCAGTGCCATGATTGATGCCCTAGTGTTATGTGGCAAGTGCACTTCAGGACCCAATGAGTTTACAACACTCAAGGTTTACATTCTGGTTTGAATGCTGTGTTCTGATACTTTGTATTGCTGGGATCAAGCACCATGAGGTGACTGTAGTTGTGAATTGATATAATATAAATAAGACTGAATTATTGACCGAGAGTGTTTCGGCAAAATGTATTGTTGACCATGATGTCCTCAGTGCAAGCAACGCATATCGAATTTTTCTGGATTATTGTACGAGTCTCCATTACAGGAAGTTATCTAAAAGAGCATCGCAGGACATTTCAGTGCTTTTGTTCACTGCAGGGCAGTACTGCATTTAAAGAAAAAATTTGTATTTTGAAGGCATCGGTGGCTAGTCCTATTTGTATTATTATTATTGAGTGGGTATTTTTTGTGCATTGTCACTCCTGATACACTATCTACGTAGTTCAGTGTTACAAGAGAAAACAGCTTTTGTCTGTCACAGATTACAGGTTAAGAAGGCAGATCGCTGACACTGCGTCTGACCCACAGTTTGTAGAGTGGAATTGATCACAGATTATTAACATTTCTCAGCTTGAGGCTAGGCTGTTAGCAACAGTCTCTGTCCTGTATTGCAGCTATATGGTGCTTTACAAGTAACACACATTACATGACCTGCAGCACTATGCAGCCTCTATAGCCATATATCAAAGTTTAAAGGGAGCAGGGCAAGTACAAAACTTCAAGGCAACAAAAAAGACATTCAGAAGTTACGATTTTTTTGTGTGTGTGCTACATTTGGAAAAAAGCCGTAGCGCTGCATTCTTTGCATTTTACAATAATATTAACAAAATAGCACAGCAAACAAGCTGACTAAAGACAATCTGTCGGCTCCGAGGCACGGCTGCTAAATGTAAAGGATTCCTATAAAAAAAATCACAAGTGAATGGCGTTTGTAATGTGGATACATGAACAATAAAAATACACTGTTACAGCAGCTGGCTTGCTCAAATAAAGAGACACACAATGAGAAGAGTTTTACATCTGCCACCAGCGGAGGTGGTTGAAAGAGTTTAGATTGCAAGATTAGCTAAAATAACTAAGACTGCAAACGGCCCGACTGTGGACACACATACAGCAGCTGTTATGTTTGTGTTATTATTTTACATGCATGAGCAGTTTAATTTTAAAAAATGTAATTGCGTAAATGACAGATTAAGAATGAATACAGAACACTCTTTCATTGTTATAGCCTCCTACTGGTTTGCTTGTCTTCTCAGTAACAGATGGGTAAAAAGTTAAAGGTTGACCCAGCATTAAGGGTGTTTAAAGTGTTAAGCCAGTTCATGTCTCTGGAACTATTGGAGGAATAAAACAATATTCTTCTGAAAAAATATTCCCTCATTATGTATTTTGATAACGTTGTTGGAGACCTGGGGGGAGATCTCAGACTGATAAGTCCATAGTTTATGGATCCCATTATTTTCATTCTTACCAAGCAATTAAACAGGCAATTTGGATGGGTGTATTTTCATCTTGTAAGAGACTTCAGGCATCAAAGTGAAATGTTTTAAATTTAGAATAGCTCAGAAATTTGAAATTTGAAACAGCAACAAAAAAATCTCCCTGCAGCATAAACCATCCTTTAATTTGTCACCCTGTATATCTTCTCTGTGTGTCTGTAGATTGCTCAAGCCAGGCTGTGTCAGTGAAAGGCACTATAGAGAAAAAAAAAAGACTGCTTCACAACTACACACATACTACATCAGAACAAAGTCTAATACATTACTACATGACCTCCATTGAATTTGTCCATGTCAGGTGACCATTCATCCATTTACAGAAACAACACTGGATTAGACTTTACTTCATCGTACTTTAGTAAGTTTACACAATATATTTTTGTTGGCTTGTTTTTGGTATTTCCTAAATTAATATGACTTGAATCTTAGGCTGTATTTGATTTGTGTCATCTTTTAATGTATTCAACCGACCGAGGAGAAACGGTCACTTAACAGGATTTTAAATCAAGCCCCTTCACCTATCAGAAAACAAGCACACACATTCAGTGACATCGGTGGTCATCTAAACACATTTGACCACGCATCCCAAGAATACTCGTCTTTAAATCCTTTACCACAGCTCCTAACCAGACTCCACAAAATGCTTGCTACTGTGTCCCCCTGTTATCCAGTTAACCTGCATCTGTACTATAGATAATTGAAAAAGAAATGTCTTATCTAAATGATTTAAAATCATACGGGCAGTTCAACAATGGCAAAATTGTATAAAATTCCAAAGAAACAATTACAAGTTAAACACCTACAACATCGATTTCAGTTACTGTTTTGTATTTACATTGAATTAATAGTAGCCATATAAATACAATTAAAAGGTAGGTATATAATTAATCCATTTTATGGTTATACGTAAATTGAGATTAAATCTCTTTAATGGCCACTCTGAAAAAAATTATAATAATTTGGTTTAAAGTAGAGTGTTTGACCAATTATTTTAATACATTTTTTTAACAATAATGAAAGCCCTAAAGATCACATGATCTTTTTCTAGCTCCTTCTTTCCACATTTATGCACACACAAGAATGAACGGATATTATTCACACGCACACTGAGACACATCCACGCAAGCTCGTGTAGAGCAACATACAGACATAGAAATTCAGACTGAAACACGCAGCCCTACTCTGGGGCCTCACAGTAATTTAGCTCTACAGAGGACAGAGCCGAACAGTGAGATTGCCACTTTGTTAGACTGTAGTTGGCCCGGGCGGTAAGGTGATCGTTTCAGGTCTAGGAGGAGTTCAGAAGGTTGCTAAGAACTGTAAATAAAGAAAGGAGGAAAAAAATAGATTAATGGTTAACACGTTTAAAGTATTACATGTGAATATTTATATCAAAAATGTGTTCTTTGCGTTTTCGTTGTGTGTGTGTGTGTGTGTGTGTGTTTGTCATACCCTGGGGATCTGACCGAGCCTCTGCTGCATCAGCTTTGTGTGGAGCCTCAGGGTCTGCTTCTAGTCACAAAGATTGACAGTCAGAGAAAAGCGAATAAAACAAACGTGGGAACTCATTGCTCAATTGCAAGGTTGTACTGCCAAGTTGAATTTCGCAAGTATTTAAGCAACAACCTCCAGAGCAGAAAAAATGAAGCCAACATGCAATTGCCCAAAAAAATTGCAATTCCTTAAGGCTACAATTAAAAGTGAATATATGCTCCTAGATCCCCACAAGGCTTATAGTTTGCATGAAAAAGGACAGCTTTGTGAGCACTACTGTATTACCGCCTGTCTGCTAGGCTTCACTTTCGCTGACTCAAACAACTGAACTGGACCCAAGTTAATCAAGATCAAAATGCAGAACTCCTATACAGCTATACAGCTATACTATTAAAGTTGAGGTTTCAAAATTAAGATTCGCAATCTGTGAATCTGTGACATCATGGTGGATATGCCCATCCTTTGTATACAGTCTATGATTTAGCTTAATAATGTTTCTACTAATTAGCATCAAGTTATTGCGTCCCTTCTCTCAAATATGAGGAAAAGCGTTCATCTTCCTTCAGTGTGAAACTGCTTCACCAGCTGTACAGAAGTGTGAATTTCTAAGGATCTTGATTTCTTGGGGTAATTGCATATTATCCAAACCATGAAAATTAGTTTCTTATTTTTTGTGTTACAGAGGAAAACTTATACCTATTCGTGAAGTCTTTTAAATTATTGTTAGTGAAGCAGAAACTAGCTGCAATTACTACCTCTGCTCTTTACAGAGGAAAACTGCATGTCTAAATATGTTTAATCAAATTAAAAACACATATTGTCTATTACTCTAAATGCTCAAATTATAAGAGTTACTTTGAATCTGACTACTGGCCTGCACTGCTATAAGTGGATGCCCTATTACTCATGTTGACTGCAAATGAAAACTTTGCTGAACTGGCAGTAATAGGATGCAGGATGCGAGGATGGTGTGAGTCGTATGTCACTGACAACAGTTCATGAAAGGGAGCCAAAAGCTGAATTTAAAAGAACTGGTAAACTTGAAAACCCGTGCTTTTAGGACTACAAGTAACAAACACACACCTTGCCCACTGGACACAGTTAGGATGAAACTTGATTTAAAGCGGAGATTCAGATAAAAGATGAATAATTTTCTTTTGTAGCGTCATTAAAGCTTAACAGATCTGAAGCTCTGATGGGGGTTGGCATTCATTTCAAAGAGCTTGGACATAAGCAGTTCTTCTGTTGCTAATGTGGGCACCAAACTGAACAACAAACACAATTTTGGCATACACTTCATTCATTGTTGATGAGGGTCAAGAAGAATTTCTTGTCTGGTCAAATACCAAACCTTGCGTACAGCAGTTAAGGTAGCTACTGTATAAATTGAGTTTTCCCTTTGATTTATTATTATTAATTAGTTTTCCACCAGCAACAAAAGGATCAGATAATTACCCTGTCTATTTTTGAAGCACAGCTTCTTCTGTTGATAGGTGAAGTATCCAGCGATTGCTCCCACTGCAGACACAACAATCGCACTAAGGATTGCTGCTAAAGAGCTTGAGCTGGCCTCTGTAGCACAACAAACAAACAAAGAGACAAATAAAGATAAGTCATAACAGCAGAGAATGTGCAGTCAAGTTCAGCAGTATCCTATGAACATGCCACTGGAACTGTAAACCTATTGGTCTGAGCATTAATGTGATCTGTGAAAATCCATCTATGACAACTGTAACTGTAACACTGAGTGTCAGCACTGGGTGCCATTTTGCAGTTGAAAGAATGAATATCAATTTAGTAAAGAAGCTCACTGACATGACATAATGTGTGAATTATGTGTGTATGTGTGAGACAGACAGGGGGAAGGGAAGGAGAGATGAAGAGCAAGCAACAGTGTGTGTGTGTGCGTGTGTGTGTGTGTGTGTGTGTGTGTGTGTGTGTGTGTGTGTGTAAGCGAGAGAGCGAGGCTGCATCATCTCGTTCCAGAATTTTCTGATTCCTTTTCATTCGTCTGTCATTTAAACTTCCCACAGCATTCACAGTGAGCATTCACAGAAATCTGTCTGCACCTGTAACCCAGTTACTATGACAACACCAAAATGAATAGTTTTCATGCTGTGTGACAGCACACCGCCAAGTATAGGTACTGGCACATACATCACTAAATTGGCTAAATTGTGAGTAAATGTAATTAATTGTGCATCTAAATAATGTTTTTAACAAACAAAAAGGTTTAAGTAACCCCATCAAACTCATTGTAATAGGTCGCTACACTAACACTACATATATCTGGCACATGATTTCATGCTGTTGTGTTTCCAACTTAAAGGCGAGGCTTTTATTGTCTTGTTGTGGCCTGAGTCGACAGCGAGACTTTCAGCGCTACAGGGGTGAAATTGATGTTGAGGCATAAAAGACAAGTTCGGAAAAAAAAAAGAATAAAAGAGGACAGGAGATCCAGAGCTCACGGCGAGAAAAGCAAGGGAGTGGCATGAGTCAGAAAAGTGAGACGAATAAAAAGTGGGAATTAGTCAGTTAAATTAAGTGGAATGAAACCGGAGAGTATAGTGAGTCAGAAAAAGGAAGTAAAGGTGGGTGGAAACTGACGTGTATGAGCATGAATGCGCATAAACGCATCACATACAGCTGGGACACAACTGTTTCTTGAACAGAGGCATTGACATGAAATAATACTAAATGACACTGACTATCATCGAAATATGTTTTAGAGTCGCTCCTGTAATTAAACATTTGGGCACTTGTGAGTTAAACCTTGAATCCATTTGGTAGATTCTACAGCTTTTGCTTCTTTTATAAAATTATTTTTAGATGTTTTTTAAACTTGAAAGGAAGGTTTAACCATCAAACCTACCAAAGCTACTTGACTACACATAATAATTAAAGTTTTACCTCCCTTTACCACTACAATGGATTCTAAATTGAACAATCAATATGCGATTGAAATGCTGACTTCAAAGCATTAACTGTTTCGGAATTACAACCTGTTACAGTCAATCGAAGCCACTATACTTGGTTAATGAAAACACTTTACAACATCTAGCCAAGTCAAGAACACTCTCAAGGAAGTAGGTGCGCCTTTCTCAAGGTCTACAATCAAGAAATGCCTTCACGAACACAGCATTTACAACAAGGTGTGAAGCCCTGGTTATTCTCAAGAACAAGAATGCCAGATTAGCTTTGCTGGAAAACATCTAAAACTGCCTGCAGAGTTCTGACAAACATGGAACAGATTAAATAAAGCTGAACTAGTACTATGAAAGCATGGAGTAAAAGAGAAACAGCTCATGATCCAAAGGCATGTATGGCTACCAAGGGGAACGGATCCACTGGTATTTACTGATGATGTGACTGATGAGATAGCCCGTCACAGTGCAAATAGATAAAAACACAAAGCATACTGCAAAGCTACCCAAGAGTTTCTCAAGGCAAGAAATTCGATAGGGCCAAGTCAGTCACCTGATATCAACCCAGTAGAGCATGATTTTCAGTTACTGACGACAGAACTAAATGCAGAAATACCCACAAAAAAGCAGCAACTGAGAGTAGCTTCAGTAAAGACCAAGCACAGCATCTCAAGTAATGTGACATTTGGTGATGTCCATGGATTCGGGGCTTTAGGCAGTCACTAACTTCAAAGGATTATCGCCCAAGTAATAAAAACAGTCTTTGTGAGCCTCTAAAAATAGGACCTATGTATAAAAATGTTTCTAATTCAAAATTAAAAGTCTGACTCTTTAATTTAAAATCCACTGAGCAGTGCATAGAGGCAAAACTCCAAAATTTAACTGTAGTGTTAGAAAGACAATGTAAACAGACTATAATTAAAAGTGACTGAGATGACCCGATCAATAATGGGGTTGTAATTAGGGTGTTGCTGTGGGGCTTGAATTATTTGCTACCAAAACATTCTGGTAATAATCATCACAGTGAAGTCATAGTTGGCCCAGCAGCGATTCACTTCTGAAGTCTGTGTCTTGTGCACACAGACTTCAGAAGTGGTGCTCAGGACGCTGTGAGCCCCAGAAGTCAGTGAATATTTAGCAATGCTACAAATGAGTAATGCTCATGTGTATGTGTGCAGGTTGGGAACTGAATAGATTTTTGATCAGTGAATATGGAAAGAGATTATGGTGAAAGGTTGAGAGTCTTAGCCAACTAAGTTACATGTAGGTTTGTGGCACACGTGGATTGTTACTTTAAAATAGGAAAACAGAGGAGAGAACTCACTTTGGGGCTGTTGATCTGCTGTAAAGAAGAGAGAACACACAAAAAGTTAGCAACACAACAACATCACATTCAGTTGTTCATGGTAAACTGTTTGTATCCTTTCATCTGCTTTGATATGAACATTTAATTCTACTGTTATTTCCAATAAAATTCGATGTGACACACCCCTAAAGACCTGCTTCAAACACGAGAGAGAGGCATTTCTCTGTGACTCTTGTATCCTGTTTGCATTGACAAAGGCATGCCAGTAATATCCTGTCTGTTTCAGAACCACATTGGGCCTATTTGTGCTGCTGCGGCTACGATCCTATGTACGGTATTTGACTAGGATTTGCACTGTAATATTTTGCTATCATGCGTATTTTTGATCACAAAGACAAACAGAAAAAATTAAATCCTTACCATCACTCCCTGAGGCACCCAAAGCAGGCACTAAAGAGAGACAGAAAGACAAGAAAGGAGAGAGAAGGTATTATTTAAATGCTCTAATGATGCATGTAAAGCATTGTTGCTGAAATGACAAAGTGGAAAAAAAGAAGAAAGGTGAGATTATTCTCTTTACAGTGACTTGTAACCTCAGGGGCATTAAGAGTTCTAAAGTTTCTGTCCTAACTAGACTGTACAAACACACACACACGCTCATGCATACACAAGATTGTATGAAACATCCCTTATGTACAGTTACAAAGATGGCAAAGATACTTTTATAGCATCAGAGCGATAAAATATCTCACAGAGAGAGAGCGAGAGAGAGACAAACACTTTCTCCAGCTCTTTCACAACCTGATCTTTGATTTTATCCACACTCAAACAACCCTGTTATCTCCTTCTGCACTGCCTGTCTGTATATGTCTGTGACATCATCCTTGCCCTTTACTTGCTTCGACTTGAAGAAGCTGCTAATAACAGAGTACTAAAGAGGAGTCTTTCACCCTTCGCAAGTATATAAATGATTATACTACTTTTGAGTTTTCACATTTCAGGAGGGAACTGAGAAGCTGCTTCAGGAAAATCTGCTGTTCCCACATTTCTGTCATATTGCCGCAAGGTTAGTGATTAAGCTTTTGTAAAACAAGTCAGTTCAGCACCTTGTCATGGGAGCAAGGCACTGAACCGACAGCCTTCTTCCAATAGAGAGACAAGAGGAATGAGAAGAATGTTTTATGAAAACCAAACTACACCTTACTAGCCCCTGATTGCAATGCTAACTTTGTACATACACAGGACATTTTTAGTTTGGATACAACAATAAATTCAACCATAATAGTTATGAATGAATACCAACCATCTTCGCTTTTATTTTCGTCGTTTGACAGAGGTGCTAAAAAAATAAATGAAATAAAATTAACAAATACCGTGGATCAATAAAGAAATGCAAAATTATTCTCGGAATGGGAATTTCTTATCAGATGTTTATGAATACATATCACAAATCTAACACACTATAACATGGTGTTTCTGTCCCCCTTTCATTGGATTTAAATGGGAGCTGCCAGCGTCTTGAGCTCAGTCACATTTAACTACACAGTAACGATTAGCATTTGGTTTGTCTTAAACAATATCATGCATAGTTTATACACTTCTTGCTGGTTATGTTGTACAGGAGGTGCTAACAGTATGAACTAATTTTGCACTGAAATGCATTAGTGTTAATATGAATACATTCAGTGGTAGATGTACTATACAGTAGGCTAAACACCCACTAAAATATTGACCACTATTCACAAATAATAAGTACTCTAAGAAGTTTCAAATCCCAATTTAACCCTTGCTCAAGACCTACTGTGAATGTGGTGCATTAGCCCTGTTGTACCAGGCTCTAGAGCTACCAGAGGACCATCTCAAACCCCAGTCTGTGATGCAGTTTTCAAGTGATCAAGTGCTAAAAAATTTTTGGTAGAGGAATAACTTTGTTATTTTTTTTTAAACCTTTATGAAGATGACAACAGTCTTGTCACTAATTTCCCCTGTAATATTTTACATCTTAATGGCTTTAAGACTCTAATTTCACCACTTAAAAATAATAGATAATTAGATGATGGCAGCTAAGGCAAAAGCCTCAACTGGATATACAAATACAACTATTCATAGTTGATCCCTAAGATCTAGTCGCTGTCGTAAACAGGGCTAATCTCATTGCACTGGTTGTGTTGTTTCATATCTTTATTTATTCTGGACATTTTCGGTTATTGGTTACAAGAATAAACTGAATTTTAATTGTTATGAGCAATTACTAACCACCTAACTCCTGGTGTGCTACCACCCTCTTCTCCACGGGACTTTCCTGGTTTAACCCTGTATATAGTAAAATAGTCAATAAATGGATGAATAAATGAATGAATTAATCAATCAATCAATCAATAAATTAGACAATCAATAAGCCTGTTAGTCAATCAATCTTGCCAATGTGTTTTTAAAAACATTGAAGCAAAAAGCATGTAGCCCTCCATGTCGATGGGGCCATGACAGTTGATCCCTAAGAGATGGTTATTGGTTACGACACTAAACTGAATTGAAATTATTATGAGCAATAACTTCCCAACTTCCGAACTTCCGGTTACAGATGGGAAGCGCATCTGTAACCGGAAGGTCGCCGGTTCGATCCCCGGGTGTTGGGCAGAGGGGCCGATGGCGCAATATGGCAGCCTCGCTTCCGTCAGTCGGCCCCAGGGCAGCTGTGGCTACAACCGTAGCTGCTTCCACCAGTGTGTGAATGTGAGAGTGAATGAATAGTAGCATTGTAAAGCGCTTTGGGTGCCTTGAAAAGCGCTATATAAATCCAATCCATTATTATTATTATTATTATTATTACCTGAATTCTGCCGTGGTCCCATCCTGCTCTTCACGGGAGTTTCCTGGTTTAACACTGTATACAGTAAAACAATGAATAAATAAATGAATGAATCAATCAATCAATCAATCAATAAGCCTGTTTGTCAGTCAATCAATCTTGCCAATGTGTTTGTGAAAACACTGAAATAAAAAGCATGTAGCCCTCCATGTCGATGGGGCCATAACAGCTGATCCTTAAAATCTACAGTCACTGTGGTAAACAATGCTACTCTCTTTGCATCGCATAGATTGTACTGATTTGAAGTTTTCAGTCAAAACTACACTTTAGGCTAAATCTCCATCAGTATCTGTTCGTGCTGTATTGGACAGGTACTTCTGTGCATCTCCATTTTTTTTTATCAATAGCAACAATAAACTCAACAGCAATTATTATGAGCAATTACTGACCATGTGTTTCCTGCTCTGCAATTGACGTCTTCTCAATGTTAAACCCTGGATCTGGTAAATAAACAAACAAATAAATAAATACATACATACATAAACAGAAACACAAAATCAATCACTGTACAGGAATTTTATCTAGATAATGCCAAAACATATTGAAACACATGTAACACACTGTAACACTCTGTTCTCAGTCCCTCATGACCCTCGTGAATGCCCTGCAGAGGTGTTCTCAGTACTGAAATACTGAAACACAGCCAGCTCCAAGGGTGTAACTGTGATCTTGTGAACCAATGTTGACTTAGATTAAGGGATATTGTCTGTCACGAACAAAACCTTACCCTACTATATATTTATTGGGGAAAACCCAATTGACTTAAATAACATGTGGGACTCAGTGTATAGTGTTAGGCTGGCCAGGGCAGGGTGGGGTGTGATCACCGCATTAATTTATCACTGATAGAAACCTCAGTGACCTATTTTCTAGGGACCTATTCTTTCTGTTAATAACATCATGAAAACAAATGCAATTAAAATACCAAAATAATTTATTGATAGGATGGATGTTAAATAACAAACCTACATTACTCTCATTCTGACCCCCACATCTTTTCTTCTTGTCTGAATAGTTCTTCCAGGGTAATTGGTCCAAATTACTAACTTCCTTTCCCATCTCAGTGCTTGCACTTCTAGGGACAAGCTAAGCTAAAGCACAATGTCTCTGTCTAAAAAAAGGTAAAGCCAAACATAACCTTAGAATAGGACATACTGACATGAGGTCAGCATAACATTTAGTATGAAAGAGCACAAACTCCAGTTTGAGAAAGAGGGTGTTATAAGATAAATAGAAATAAATTAAGGGAGACACTTCTATTTTCATAAACCTTTACTCGGGTCATTTGGCAGGCTCATGACATTCATAATTTGGAAGATAAAATCAGCCAAGCCAAAATCCCACCTTAGAACCTTCCTAAGGGAATTGTATTTCCTGATAGAAAGGCACAGATGGATTATTTTGTTCAGAAAACAGGGAGTTGCAGAAAAAAATATAGAGTACATTACACCTCAAAAAAGCATTACAGCATGTACATATTTTTTAATGAGTGACAATGCAAAAGTTCTGTCAGGAGTAATTTTATTAGTCCCAGAATCAAAGAATCTCTCAGTTGAGATCGAATCTCAAATTTAAAATATGTAGTTATGGCCAAAATCTAGAAAACAAAACTGCAAGAATGAAAGGCATTCTTCAGATCTGTTTGATTTGAAGTCTTTGCTCAGGGACAGGCAGCGCTGCCGTATATTCAGAGATTATGGGAAAACCCCAAGATTCAACTGATCATCTTAAGAAAGCTCTAAAAAATGTTTCTGCTCAAATGATTTTCAAGCTATGCAGATCCTCATCTGTCGTTTCTGTAATTATTTAAAATGCTGTAAATGAACATTTCTGAACATCAGCTTAACTTGCAAGCTTCTGTGTATTTCATATAACTGAATTTAAGGAAAATAAAATGTTTTTAGGTCTTGTTTAGAGGTTATATGATCAAAAGAAGAAGGAGTCATAATGCCAAATAATAACCGACCTGCATTTGCAAAGGGAAAATACAGGTATGTTTATTGTCTGTATGCTATTATTTGTGTATATATGAGGCATATAAAGGTCTCTTTATACTACTTGTTATGACTTGCAGTTCTACTGTCACACAAAATACATGCTTATACTGGAAACAAGGGACAGCAGGTGACGTTTTACTAAGAAGTTTGTGTAATATCCCATCATAAAAGACACTCAAGAGATGGCCTCATCTACAGAATACATGTGCTTGGCTCTGTTTACAACTTTTTCTCTGTGGTCTTAGCACATACTCATTTTCAAAACTCAGGTGCATTTTCCATATTCATGAATGCATGTACAAGAGTGTGCAAAATATGTACTTGAATATCTTTACTTACTTATAGTGACAGTTTCATCTGTGGTTGTGAAATCATCTGTGGATGACTCTTCATTAGCAGATGGATCAGTTGGTGCCTCCTCATTGGCTTCTAGACCTACTGTTGTTATGATGTCATGAAGTCCACTCTATTAAAAAAATATTATAACACATATGAACCCATAGTACAGGACACATTTACTCACTATCATAGCAACCTATTAATGACATCTGTAAAATACAAACCTTAATAGGTGTGAATAAGAAGTTTTACTTTTTAAAAAATGGTATTAACCTCGTCTTGAGCAGGTGTTGTATTCGCATTTGTGGTGGGTTGCGCCTCCTCATTAACTGCTGTTTGCGTAGCTTCTGGAGTGTCATCCTCAGAATCAGCAGCTGGCCATGGATAGAAGTGAAACAGAAGTAGCGAAGCATTAGTTCACTGATTTTTCCTTTTATAGCCCAATTACCACATTCTGTGGCATGGGCTTTTAGGGCTTGTTTTGCTGCACAGTTAAAAACAATACAAGAAAGACATGTAAGAAACATTTTACATTATAATAGCCATTCCTTCAAAGTTACATCATTTTTTTTGATGTAATAGTGCAAAAGTTGAACCTGCTTTTTGCTGCAATGAAGAATGAAGATTTTTATTTTTAATAAACTGCAGCTTTGCTGTGAGATATTAACTACCTGAAACATTTTACAGCAGAGAGGTAAAAAAAAAAAGAAAGAATAAAAACAACAGTGTAGTATGAATGCCAAGTATTAAAAAGTGAGGAAACTGACAGCAGTTTATTTATCTAACAAAAAAAGAGAAACAAAAGCACCATGTTTCATTATTGCTTTAAATGTGCATATATGCAGTTCTATTAATCACCTTGTGTAGTTGTAGGCGCGTCAGAAATAACTGGTTCTGTTTCTCCAGTCGCAGGACTCGCTGATTGACCCTCCTCCCCTGCAGGAGCATCTGTAGGCACTGGCTCTGTGCTTACATCTGCAGCATTTGCTTCTTGGATTAATTCAGCCTCAGGGTCAGCAGTGGGCTCAGGCTGCAATACTTCCTGTTTGGCACAACATTTTATTTAAATAAGCAACGGTCTATGTAACACTAGGTGAGATTTTCAAACGGCTGACAGGGACCCAGGACTGAACAGTTCAAACAAAATATCTCAACTTCTCACCTCAGTTGCAGTGACCACCTCCCCAAGGTTATGCTGGTCGATGACCTCTACATCTGCTTTAGATGTGGGAGTTTCAATAGATGGCTCTACTGTTGGGATTATATCATCTGCACAAAGTTAAGTGAAAGACGCAAGTCAGAGAATAATACAGTGTGGGATTACATACTGACAATCAGTTGGAAACAGATGGGGAAAAGCCAATTCATGGTGCCACAGCTGGCAGAACCTGTACAACAAGCTTTTTTAATCAAACAAAAAAGGCAGACATGGCGACTCAAAGTCCACCTCAGTGTCTCAAAGAATATTTTTCCATGCTTTTGAACCCATAGAACTTCCCGATGATACAATTCCCTATTTTGTACCTTTTCTGTTTGAAAACCAATGCAAGGAATATCGCATTGGTTTCTAATATAATAATATAGATAATAAAGTTTCTACTAAAATTTTGGCATGATTTGTGTAACCGCTGATTATTAAAAAGCAGCACGCCTTAATCGCCTTCCATCTGTTGCTCCTCTAAGTCATTAAAGTCATCTGAGTGGTGTTTAAGATGACACATACATAAACTTAGAACCACACCCTGGCCTGATTGGTGCCTGATGCTACCGATCCAGCCAAAAACAAACGAAAAAAACCTGCTTCACATACACATCGATCACTTGTGACCTGCTTCCACATCAAATGCAGTCTTAACCTCAGCACTGGCATTGCAACTCTGTGCTAATGAGAAAATGACAGAGATGTGCTCTTTGTCAGTCTGTGTGTGACAAGCAATGTGTGCGTGTACGCCTGTGACATTCCCCCGTCGCATGTGACAAGCTCAAGCAGTAAAGTGAGCTCTGGCTTGATTGTTCTTTGCTTGCTGACGTCAGCAGCACCCTGATGCTGGTTTATCTGAGCAGATCTTCTTTCACAAAACACCCAATATTAAGGCAGGACTGATTAAAAAATGTAATCAAATACCTCTACCACTTTTTTAAGAGCTATTCATTGCAGGGTGGATTTTCAATAAAGAATCACGGGGCTTGCCAAGTGAGATTGTATCACAATCAGCAAAGCCTGGAGGGAGAGCAGCAACACATCTAAAGTATTTCCATCGGTAGGGCTGGGCGATATGACCCAAAATTCATATCTCGATATTTTTTAGCTGGATGGCGATATAAGATATATCTCTCGATATATTTTTTAAAGCCATAAAGTAAGAACAAAAAGAGAGTTCTTAGTCAAAGCTGTGTCCCAGATGTCACACAGGCACTTTTATTAACATAGAGCAGATGTACATAAAATTTACTCAAAAATAAATTATGAGCATTTATTAAATAATAATGCTCCATAAATAAAAGAAAACAATGTTGTTTTTGTGCATAACAAAAAGCTCACAATTGTGCAGTCAAAATGTAAACTAATAGACGCTGAGCACAATAACAAAGACAGATTTCACAGCTGCTCTGTTCCCAACTTGTACTGCGTGACTGACAGCCTGGAGTTTGAAATCCGCTTCGCAACCACGTCTCTTAACAGGTGCCATTTATAGTCCTTATACACAGTAGGGTAATATTACGTTGAAGCACAGTACGTATCACTCCGCGAGGCTCAGCCGTAATGCTCCGACAATCCATCAAGCGGTGCAGCTCCGTAGCTTACCAAAGTCGTACTAAAACATTTTTGACAGATTGCTGAGCGCCGTGTTCCACATAAAATCGGTTCGCGGCCATCAAGCACAACCAGAATTCATACATAAGGCGCGCTGTCAACTTTTGAGAAAATGAAAGGATTTTAGTCCGTGCAGCCCCTCTGGGCTGCATGGCGTTAGCGTGGTTAGCTCGTTAGCGTGGTTAGCTAGCTAACACGTTGACGCCGTCCAGCCCCACGCACGGGGCGATGCGCAGTAACTCGTTAACGGAGATTTGCCGTGTCCATCTTGTCGCTTCCTGCAGGTGAAGCGATGGGGGACGAGGAGTTGTGTTCAGTGAAGGAGAGGCGAGGCCGAGTAACATTGCGTAAAGACGAAAGTGGACGAAAGAGAGGCAAACCTGCGGCTCCACAAGTATAATTATAACGTAACATAGACTATATCGATATAAAGGATATTGTCACATCTTATATCTCGTATAAAAATATATCGATATTTTTTAAAAACTCGATATATCGCCCAGCTCTATCCATCGGGGTGAAAATCTTTTAGTGGTAACAAGTACTGGCTACACCCTGAATCCATTCATCCACACAAATATACATTCATATTGCAGGAAAAAAAAAAATCACACACACAAACAAAAGCAAGTGCACACACACACTGCAGCATGAATATTTGACATGCAAACTCTCATGCACCACTGCATGGCTCCTGAAACCATCATAGAAAAAAATCTCTTTGTTCCACTGAATATCACTGCACCAGTTTAACAAACATTAATCAGTTTCCATACATTGTGCGCATGGATATGTGTGGTATGTATCAATTTCACTATCTTAATCAGTTCTTTGGAAATTACTGTCTTCAGCAAAGATGTGCTGTAGCATGCCACTTCAGGCTAATGGGGTGGAACACAGTTAAGATTGAAGTTGATGAGTCTCACCAGAACACCTATGGTGAGGCACAGAAAAAACACTACATTCATCAAACTGTTCCTTAGACAGCTGTCAGTAACCTTCTGCCACAATCTTATTAATAATCTCTCAAACCATTAACTCTAATAATGAGTCTCTATTTGTGTGAGAACGCAGTGTGCATGAGACATGAGGATAAAATATAATTCCCCCAGTTCTTGTGCATGTGTGTTTGTGTTTATGAGTGTGTAGAGGCTACCCCTCTATGCAAACTCCTTCTTCATAGAACATTCTGTTCCCATCTATTAGTTTGCCACTTCCTCGTTTAACTACCTCTCCCATAAGCATTGCCCAGTCCAGCAACACTTACATGCATACATACAAACTCATGTAATGTTCCCTCCTCCCCTCCTGTCCCCTATCATACAAACAGCTACATGTTCACACACGTGTGAAGTTCATGTGCACACATGTTCCCATTCACCCTCTCTGAGTAAGGGGAGCCCTGTTTTGTGTTAGCACAGCAGTGAAGCCAACTGTTGCACATCCCAAGCGCTCTCACTCCTTGCCTTCCCTATCGCCCCTTCCATTTCACCAAGTCTCGACTCTCTCTCTCTTTCATTGTCGCTACTTTCCCTTGAGGCTGATGAGTCATCTGTGTCTCTGACATGGCCGCACGCTATTGTGTGGCGCAAAACAACTGTGCTAAACTGCAAAAATATTCCCTGAGAAAGAAGTTCCTAAGTTAAACCAGTTCACCCATGTGGGAACGTATCTTACTATCAATTAGACTGGCGGAAAAATCTCTCTAACAGCACCTAGAAGCTCATTAATTAACAAAAATTAAAGTGTAATAAAGAGAACTTGTCTTGTTGGGTTTATGCCGTCGCTGGAAATGAATGCCGCCACTATTAATTTTATTATTATTATTGATTAGACTGCTGATTGATTTTTTTCAAATACTGACTAATTTAATTGGGTAGAATGAAAGGAGATGTGGGAAATGCCTGATATAATTTCATACAGCCCGAGTGACATGATCAAATGTCTTGTTTTGAATATCTGTGCAGCTACAAATGGCAAGTATTCAACATTTTAGATATAAGTGAATTATTACTTAATCATTCAACTGCCAACTACATTTATATCAAATAATATACTGGCAATGAGCAGGCAGTTAACTGATTATTTCTAGCTGCTCTCCTGAAAAGGACGACTCTTGGAAAAGACATATTTCTGCCTATAACTCCTGGCAACTTCTAGCTCCGTGAGAGAAATTTTACAAGCATCTTTCCACACAGCTCATTTCAAGTCCATCTTCACCTTTCCGTGTTACATAACCGGCAGTTTGCTTTACTACTTTTTTATATGACATGTATCTAGAAAGAAGAGTGATTGATAACAGCCTTCTGGATCTATGCCAAAATGTAAGAGTTCATCCTGAAGTATGCTGTACCTCGCCTATATAATTCAACCAAGATGAAATTGTAATATAGCACTTAGGATAGCAAACTGATATGGGCATCAGCTTTGTCATGGTGGCACTCTGGCATAAATCAACATGCTTTAAAAAAAAAAGAGAGAGACAGAACTGTCATGACAAGGAACCAGGAAAAGTGGTTCTTGGGAAATAAGGTAAGAACTTTAATTAAAAGGAAATTCCACTTAAATATATGTGATTGCAAAGAATGCCACAAAGAGGTGTGGTTCTTATGAACAATTAATATACTGTGTTAAATAATGATGTTTCTGTAGTTTACAGCATGTTAACTAGTTTCAATGTTTTCAGGAAAGGGGACTAGTATAAACATTTGCCACATCAAAGATAGCAATCTATATACTGTGAAAAGCCCCTTGTAAAGAAATGACTAATAAACTTATCTTATGTTATCTTATCTTATCTTATCGTAGAAAGATAAATAACATGGACAGTTGGGAATTATACTAGTATGTGGATATGTCCAGTGATGGAACTCCTTATCTTGGCATTTTATATTACGCCCTAGCAAGCCTGACAATAAAAAGCTGAATTTGTTTTAATTCCTATTACGTTCTCTTTTTGTTTGTTTTGGAAACTGAAGAAGAGTAAAGGTGTTTTTAATGGAGTTTTAGTTATGTAACACACAGGACAGTGCATTACATAAATTGGAATCTGAAACACGTTACCAGCACCATGAAGTAAAAAAGAACATTACTCTCGAGCTTTTCTGGTTCCTACCATGAGATTTTGTGCGATTTCCTGTGTGTAGCTGAATGAGTAATAATGCGTGTGCATGCCCTGCCTTGTAAAAATACACATGAACTCATTTGTGCATGTGTGCCAGGTGACACAGGTATGGTTCTGTTGTGTTTCTATGGGATAGAAAGTGCTGTGTTTACCCCAATCATGTGTCTTAACAATGCCCCCATAGAGATAATGCATGTGTGGAGTGTTTGTGTGCATGGGTGTGGGTTTCCCTTATCCACCGAAAGAATGATTTATGTGCTAGCAGTTGAAGGTGTAAACACAGACAAGTCTGCTCACACACACACACACACACACACACACACACACACACACACACACACACACACACACACACACACACACACACACACACACACACACACCTGGCTCACATCACAGCTCTTTTTTCTTTTATTTGTTTCTAAGGCAAACACATGTTCCCTAGCTGAATTGTGCACACCGATAAATAAAGCACACCCATACTCCCACATGTTCTGTACATTAAACTTCTACCCCACTCCCACCTACACATACGCACACAGATGCTAAGGGCCCCCGGGAAGCGTAAGGCGCTGAGACTAGTTCTGTAGATGGGTGTTGTCTACAGCTGGTGCTGGATCTAGTTACTGACACTCCCTATCATTCAACTCTATAAATCGCACTATAACTGATGTGCACATATACAGCTGAGCTAGCGCCCCATCTTTTTTGGTGTGACTAAGAATTGGTGTGCACACATATGCAAGTCAGCAAACACACCCATTGAGATTTTCTGTGATTGAGTAGTCCAACATCTACTGAGTTTAAAATCACATTAAACTTCTGCAATTATGGGCAATGTGTGTGAAAAGAGAAGGGAAAAAAGCGCTCTCTTTCTCTGTCTGTCTGTTTGTGTGTGTGTGTGTGTGTGTGTGTGTGTGTGTGTGTGTGTGTGTGTGTGTGTGTGTGTGTGTGTGTGGGTGAGAGAGAGAGAGAGTGTGCGTGTGTGTGAAGGTGGTTCCTCTCTGATGGTTTATCTGGTGATAACCGGTAGAGTGAGATTTTGCCAGATTGCATCCATGCGCACCAACGTCCAACTGAATTTTTTTGCATAAGGATAATAAAACGAATTTGTCTCACTTTTTCCATGCTTGTGTATCCTTGTTTTCCCTCTCAATCAGCTACATTGTTCCTTTATCTTTTGCCAACAGCTGTCCACTTTTCTCTTTAGTTTTTCCTCACTTTATGTGTTTTTCTCAATGCTTCTTTCTATTCCTGTGAGTTTTACTGCACATTTAAACAATCTGGAATCATTGCATGTGCCGCAGGGAAGGGCAGAGGCCCATGGGCCAGCTGAAGGAGAAGGGAAAGGAAGAGGAGAGAGAAAACACGAAGAACGAGAGATGCAGAGGAAAAGAATAGATGTGGCTCAATAACACATTGAAACAGAAACAGGGAAACGGGAATCAATTATAATTATTTATGTAACAACAATGGAACCACCACACCCCTATGGACCTAAACTCCAGTCCAAAAAGAAATGGCCACATGACAAGACACACCTTTTTTTAATGATGATGTCTGGGAAACAAAGCTGGAACCCCAATATAGTAATAAAGATGGAGGGCTTTTCATTCGCTTAGCCAGAACTGATAATAACAATAATAACATAGATTTTTTTTTAATCAGCTAAAGGTTAATTGAATTGAAACATGACAGGGATTCGGGCAAAAGGCACAGTGGTAATTGTGCTCACACAAGCAAAGGCAAGAGGAGAGAAAAAGACAGAAAAGGAGAAAGACAGGTGAGAGCCAGAGGGGAGTAAAGGTGGGGGGAGAAATGGAGGCAGTGAGATAATGACCAGCACAGTCAGTTAGTCAGACATACAGACAGACAGACGGGGGGAGAGACAGACATAGATGGATAAATAGATAGACAGATAGATGCACAGATAAAAAGATAGATAGAAGCCACCATGCACACTAACACATGAAATGCTCTGCTGAAGAATGCGCTGAATTAACTGGAAACAAATTATTACCTTGTGCCTTGGCGTGCGTAGCCAGCAGGCTTCCTAATAGCAGAATCCACAGGTATGACATCATGGGAACACGGCGAGGCTGCGAATAAAATCGGGGTTCAATCTCCCTTTTCTCGCCCTTCAACAATGACAATTAACTGGCGTGGAGGTTTCAGGTAGATCTGGAGGGCGTGCTCGCGTGTGTGCCGGTGCGTTCTTGCGCGTCGGATCAATCCAAGGTGCTGAGATGCTCAGGCTCAGTGCGCGCCGCCGCGGATCCGTCGTCCCCTTTGTCTGGATTGGGAGAGAAGGTTCGGTTTTTATTGGTAGGCGGTCTCTTCTCTCAAATGAAGGGAGGCGGACTGACTGCTAGGTACGTTGCTGTGCTGGCATTCACATGACTTTCCGCGCTAATTAGTGGGCTTTTTGTCTGTATCTCTCTGTTAAGTATTGCGAACATTTCGGGTGCATGCTCTTCGTTATCAAGCGCGATTAGTGCCGATTAGGACTTGTGTCATTCATGATAGCAGCCGCCATGCACTATTTTAACTCGAAAGTGCCACTAATGAGTATAATCGTGTCATTCATTAAGTATTTCCCAAATTTTGATAAAGGGTCCAGCAAGACCTCGAAAGGATCTATCTCTTATGTGCTGAGGTCATAGCTGTGGGGATGGTACTATGAGTTGGGTAGGGTAGTATCATCAGCAGTTAGATAAGAGCTGTATAAATTATATATGTTGTAAAATGTACTTTGGTTACCATGTTACCTAATATGACGATTGCCTTTAAAATAAAGTAAAAAAACCCAACAAAAATCATACAGAACGGCTGCGAGATGAAAGCCAGATTTATACAGAAAACATTAATAAACCTGTAACCATCCAGACAGCAAAGACAACACTGCACCTAAGCCTCACTCTTTATCACAACTGCCTCAAACACTCATTTCCTTTCAAAACCAGTGGTAACCAGATAACAAGCACGCCATGATTTACCCACAGAATAGTAACAGCCAATAGCAGCTCTGAGCTGGCTCTTATGAAAGCCACATAAATATCTTGTCGATCCGGCCATGCTCAATTTACAGGCCAAGGAAACGCATCGGATCCAACTAACACTTAATAACAGGTGATGTTTGGTTAATTTATTGTGGCAGAGCACGGAAGGCCTCAAATATTCTCAATAATTTCAAATATTACCCAAACCCCAAAAGTATGTTTCCAGCCACATACTTTTCATCATGTCTAGTTTCTAGGTTGGTTTTCTGCTCCCTTGAAGCAAAGAAATAGCCAACCTCCTTGGGCTGTCTTCGTGAGTACTGTAGGAGCAGCATGCTGATTCTAACGATGTTTCATGGGAAATTCAGTTTTGCATAGCCATTTTCATGTGCAGTCACTAATCTGTGGTCAGGGACACAACTTAACCTATGCAAGATACACACACACCATACACTACTAAAACTTTCTTAAACTAATAGAATTTAAATGGAAAGTAAATAAAAATAACAGAGAATCCAGGATGTGCTGCAGGATCCTCAGTACCCCTGCTTCCCATGGCCTTGGCTGAGACACCTAAAGGGATTTTTTTTTGTCTGTTTTGTTTTCTTACAGCAGCTTATCCCTTCATGACTTAATGATTTCCACATAAGTTTAATCATGATTTCGATTGTGTATTCTACATTTATAAACTTATGCTAAGATTTAAGATTAAGTCTGTAATTTGCTTCAATTTATTAAAAATATAATTTTCTGAAGAGGACAGAAAATCACTGATGTAAGCCTTAGGTCTGTTTTTGATGTTAAATTAATGTTAGGTTTCCATTTGAGAAAACCACACATGACCTCATGCACACCAACCAACCGACCAGAAGGTGGATCTGAAAGGGGAACATTTTCCTTTCCTCACCATTAAAAAAAACCCCCAAAAAAACCCTTTCCTCGCTGCCAAAGTGAAATGCGTGTGCTTTTATTAATCCACAGGTGGCGCCATTAATTCAAATCTTAATAAACTCCAAATGTTCAGGGCTGTGTTCAGATATAAAAACACAGAAGACAACATTCCACCATCTAGGGCCGTTTGTTGACATTTTTAATGAATTTTACACTACATTTTGTGTGCTGTGTAGTACATTTGCATGCATTTGACCCATGTACCCACTGAAGACACTAATATGAGCACCAACAAGTGTCATGGAAAAATTAAAAATTAAAAAAAAACCTGAGGGGATGGTTTTGAGTTATCTTGGCAGAGATGAATCACTGAGGTTTGACCTTTAGACTTTGGTAATAAAAAGCCTGTTTCTCTTATCTTTTAACGGCAAATAAATGTAAACAGGAAAAGCAAACATGTCTACGTGAAGAATCAAAACACCCACAGCCACCTTTACATGCTAAGCAAAACCAGCAGTCACATTTCATCCCGCTTCCCCGTTCTCTTTGGTTCCTCTGCCAGTCGGTATAAAAACACAACAGTAAGTTCAAAAAAGGGAAATGTTTATTAGTGTCATAACACAATGATTACATCTGACACATTTGTCATTTAGAAAAAAAACAAAACAAACATACATAAAGCTTCAATTTGAGATTCTTTCAGTAAAACAATTGTTTATTCTGGGGAAAAATTTTTGCTGATCTCAGCACAACATTCAGACGTCAGATCCATTATGCACCAATTTTTCTCCCCTTCAGATTGATGTCATCGAAGAAGCACAAGTATGCGTGTATGTTTATGTAAGCCTAATGTGAGGATCTCAACCAAAAAACAGTCTGTATCTGTGTGTAGCTGCACTCAGGTCATATCAGAATAAGTGGTGAGGCACATTGACAGTGGGCTGAGTTCTATATGGGTTTTTTTTCTGTTGCATTAAAGCTACAATGCTTGACAGCAAATAAAGGATCTGATTTTTCGCATTTACGGTTAAATTTTGTGTAAACAATTAAACTATGAAACTCAAATTGTGAGAGTGATTTCTTTCCTCAGCCAAAAAACAAAACAAAAATCACATAACCGAAGTTTTTCAACCCTTCTTCTGTATTTTCTACTATAAATTTGTAGTATAAAAGCACTTGGTCGTCAATACTTTGGTCAGCAACAGATTAACAATAACAAAGATTACTTCTGTGTGACGAACATAAAATGACTTTTAAAAAAAATAAAGAAAAAGAAAAATGGAAATGTAAAAAGTGTAGTGGCTTTCTAAAGCTCGGTCCATGTTTACAGTCATATTTCTTGCAGTTTATTTCAAATTGAACATTCACCAGTGCACTCTTCTGCTTTTGTTTGGTTCGACTTGCTGTTGCAAATGTGAAATTTAAACACAAACGTAAGCATAACATTAGAAGTTCTATCAGAAACAAGTTCCCCATTCTTTAACTCATCACTATTGCCATTAATCACCTAAAATCAAATAGTATGAAAACCTTTATGTAAGGAGATTCTGGAGAAATATACTGCATGGATAATCCCATGGATCCATTGTGGAATGATAATGCCACATTTTCTTCTTGGACATGTTAATGAAAGCGCAACTAAGGATGAGTGTGTAAATTTGGACTGTCTGAAGTACGAAGGTCAGAAAATCAAGGAAAAGGTTCTATTAAGACACTTGACGTTAAAGAGGCATTGTTTCACTTTCACTTTTTTAATGTGTGTGTGCTTCAACTGAGTATAGCAAAACAAATTAAAGGCAGCATTTGGGTTCCCATCTTTTCTCCACAGGACTACAGTATAATCACTGGCTGTTGGTCCTAGTCTGTACAATCAGAGTATAGTTTTGGTGCAAAGTACGATCGCTTTGGAAAGTTCGGCTCACATTTTGCTGAAACACTCCTTGGCATTGGACCACACCTGGATTCCCTGTAACAGTACACAAGTACCAGAGAAAAGGAGTGACTTAGAGACATTGAAAGACAAGACAGAAATACTAAACAGTTAAGGAGTGGTACTGCTGAACAAAAGACCACATGCTATGAATTTATATACATACACAAAATACACACAAGAATAAATGTCCACACCTTCTTACACATACTGATCTGCATAATGGCGTAGCTTATCAGCGCCTCACGCAAATCTTTGTCTTTCTGCTCTTTAAAATGTTCGATGTCATCCCATGCTGCTCGCACAAACTCCCTGGTGGCACAATCACAAAGACGCATGATACTGTTAGTCTGTTTGCGTGGAGAAGAAGCACAGGGAGAAGAACAAAGGAAGAGGTAGAGGAAGAAGAAAAGAAAAACAATGCAGCATTTGCTTTGTTCCTTATTCTTATTAGGTTCTAGTTCCTGTATTTTCTACTGATACCACTGGCTTTTGTTTTTCCGTTGAAAAAAAAACAAAAAGAAATTGAATAGAACTACTTTTTAATTACACACAGAACCTCAATTTGTCTCTCAACACTTTCAGCAAATACCTCAGTTCACCAGTTTGTGCTGGGGAAAAAATTATCTAGTCTCCTGTTATTATTCTTTGCATTTATGTTGTTCAGTTGCAACAGTTCAGTCAGAAAACAGAGTCAGATTATGTGCTATATTTTTCACACAGAGGAAGAACAGTGAGGAAGAGAAATTTAAAATAGGGATAATTTCAAAATAGGTAAGTGGTTGATAAGATGGTGTTGTGCTTACTGGCACTCGGTGTTCTTCTCCTTGACCGTTTCCTCTCCTTCCTGAATACTCTGCTCCAGGGCTGCTAACCTGCTCTCTTTTTGCTCCGGGCTCTCTTGGCCAAATAATTTACTGGTCATTCCCTTCAAAGAAAAGATTCGCACCGTCTGCACTCACACACAAACAGACACACACGGAAAAACAAATGCACGCATTAAATTATGTTCACGACAATTTGGATCACAACGGTGTTTTTGAACACACGCCCACTTCTGGTTCTTAATTTGCACATATCGTGCGAGGAGAAAGACAGATTATAAGCCAGAGTGTGTGAAAGTGTGTTACCCCGGTTGCCAGCTCTTCTTTCTGTTGTTTCTTTTGGGCAAGGTCCTGAGCTGCCATCTCCAATTCATACTGAATCAGCTCATGTTTTCTGCACACTGACCTTAACGCACACACAAATTCAGACATATTTTAAACCCTGACAGTCCCAAAACATGAATGCATTCTGCTACAAAGGCTATAACAGTCAACAGAATGTATTTACATTTACTGTAAATAAAGATGTGGGCTGCGTCTGATCTACAAAACTGACACTCTTTTCTCTGCTGAATGATGTTTTAATGCTTACAATAAAATTCAATTCATTCAGAAGAATAGATTTTTAGCAAACATAAAATAAGAGATATAGTGTCAGAAATGTGTGCTGCATCACTACAGACCAATTAAGAGGAATAAAGCATGAAGTTACACACTGACCAAAGCAACCCTTGTGTGTTTGTGAAAGAGGAAAAACAAAACAAAATAAGGAATAGATGAGGTGGAAGGTAAAGCATGAAAAACAAAATGTCCAGGCTTTCCAAGTTATGCAAGCAGAAGCCTTGTTGGTATGAAGTCTCCTTTTACTGTTTACATGACTGTGCTATGGAAGACATTAACCTTTCCAGATATTAACAAAGATAATGATGGCTTCCTGTTCCTGCTATAAATCACTGCTGCATCGGTAACTGAGCTAGAATACCTGCTTCAGCACAGTGATTATTGTATTATGCCTAACGTCTAATTCCATGTTTTTACATATGGTGAGATTCATGTATGCAACTTTTATGCAAAATGTAATAAAATGACAGCATATTCAGAGCATCTGTCTACCCTGATAAGTGTGTTAACAAAACCATCTTGTAACACAATATAATACCTGACGGCGTCAGTGTAGAAGAGGTATTCTTTGAGCTGGTCTGCAAAGTGCTCTTCCTCCTCCAGAATGTCGTCAATTGATGCAGCATAACTGAGATAACACGCAAAGTCACTGTACAATTGAAGCAATACCAAACAAACATTATGTGTTTGTGTCCATCACCAATTCAGGTAACACCTTTACTTACGTGTCCATGTGGTGTCCAGCACTCTGCAGTCCATCTCCCATCTCTTTCTCTATTGCGCTCCACTCACTAAAGACAGAAAAATGTTCATGTATACTTGACTTGAATGCAGCAGCTCTCTTTGTTCACTAAACAGAAAAATGGCTGTCTGAAATAATGATTGTTTTTAAGTAGTTAAGTATCTATTATATCATGATTACCCAAACAAAAGGAGATTGTGTGGGCATACAGAAACAAAGAAGGCAATTGAGGCATATCTATGAAAAAAGGAATTCCCTAATGACCCACAACAATCCTTTAATACTAAATGCATTATTGCTGCAGGGAAACTTTTTAAGTGACCTAATTCAATATAAGGTAAAATATCATCTGCCTAAAATGTGTTTTTATTCTGCTTATATAAATGGATACAGTAATTTATGCTTGTAACTATAATTTGATACAGTAGAAAACAGAGTAGAACAGGTGTTCCTCACCTGAAAACTCTGCCATAGTTACCATGGACTTTGTAAACTCCATATAGCCTGTCTGCTACTCGCTAGAAGAAAAAAACAAAACTAATACAGATTTTTGTATTTCAGAGACAAAAACGTTGGAATTTGAAGTTCCACAAGCAACCACCAACGGATGCCCACGGCTTGCACAAAGCATCAACTTAAGATAAACCTTAGTCTCTCTAAACAAACGTGCCAAAACTTACCGCTCGAATTCTGAGTAACTGAGAGATGACGCTGTTCAGTTCATCACTGTACTGTTTCAGTGCTGTAAACCGCCTAGAGGCAAAACAAGAAGAAAAGTAACTGATTGAACAGTATTTTCTTTTACATTATTCACTCTAGAAATTTGTTCTTTCAGTTTGCCTTGGAACAGAATAAATTATTACTTAATATGGTGGTAAAAATAGAATTTTCATATTTGTGCTCATAAATATATCCAAGTGATTATCACACATCTTACACCCTGTTTTTGCTGCCTGATTTTATAATGAATATTTCATTTATTTTAGTTATTAAAAATTCCTGAGAAAGTATTTCACAATAGTCTTAAATCTGTCTAAGTTGTGTAACTTGCATAAATCCTAGAAAATGGAAAAATTAGGTTAGGTTTGGCTGTTTTTACACCTACTTGTCAGGATTCTTGACTCTGAACATGGCACTCAGAGACTTGAGTCTGGAATCAGCCTGTTAGGGAAAAGAATTACACACAGCAAAATATACGAAGAAGTGCTTTAAACATAACTCAGTTTGAATTTGTAAAACACACAAAAAATGCGGATATGAAATTCAGATTAAAATGATGAAAACATCAACAGAATCATTTACAGTGTATAAAAGATGGAAGGAGCCACAGGCTGGTTTGGTTTTAAAGCTCTGAGCTGAGATTTGCCACCGTCATGTCATTGTCACCTGCATGCTCATATGCAACTTACTTTTGAACTGGAAATTAGTTCAAAATAAATCACACAGTATTAAGCAGACATGTATTTCTGTCATGTTTGCCACTTGGCCATTAGTTTGTGGCAAGAACAGTTTATACAGGCAAAAAAGCTTACCCTGGTTTATTGTCCTTCTGGACACTGGTGGGACCAATAATTTAAAAAGGGATAATCATACTGAAAGTAGTGATTCAGCCCATAAGCTCATCAGGAAAGTATTTACAGGAGGCATTGATCAAAAGAGTGGGCAGTGGTTTTCCCATGGTCTTCCATGAAACCATAACTTTAGATGCCCCCTGCTGGCCATTAGAAAGAATGCCAGTTTCTGGCACTTCCAACATCAGCTTTCCTTGTCAGACCTGGAAACTACTTGCATCGTTTACACATGTGACCTGAACTTGTGTCTTTCACACTCCATCTGGTTGTACCTTGTCTTGGAAGCCCGTTTCCAAAACCGCATCTCTCCATCCCTTTTCCTAAAGAAATGACAGAAAAAATACATGACAGACTCGAAAGTCAGCCAGATTGTATAACCCCTCTCCAAAAAACAAAAAACGGGGTATTCCAGCTACAAAAGCGGCTGCAATGAAGAGACAAATCTACCAACTATGGGTGCATAAATAGCTCTTAAATTCTTTACAGTTCAGGGTTCATCTTTAACGTCAGTTTGAAATCTGTTATACTGTGAATGTGGAAGGCGTGAATATACTACATGAATGGCAAAAGATCTACACGGACATTATGCAACTTATGTTAGGCTGCTAACCTCTGTAAGAAAGAGGAAGAAAATTTTGTCATTGGAGAGGACCGGATGTGATGCAACACGCAACAGGAAATTTTCCAGGCCAACTCGCCGCCGCTCAACAAAGTCTGGATCTAAGTTGTCTGCTGAAAGCTTGTGCCACACAAACTCGGCCTGTAAGAGACACAAACAAGGGTGGAAACAAAAAAGGTAAATGGCTGAATATTATTTACTATGAAGTTGAAGGTAAGCTGTATTAGTAATAGTCACTTAATAATTTCCATTTAATTCTTTTTTTAAAATTATTGATTAGTCCTTTCCCACCACCTACGCATTACTCACCCTTTTCTCTGGTAGCGGGGGGATGATAATGTAGGGATAGGTGACCAGCAGGTAAGTTCGGAGAAGCTCAAACTCACTGTAGCGTCTCCACAAAGTGTCAGGTGCTGCTGGTGTCCCTCCCTCTGTTTCAGCAGGCCTGGACAAAGACCAATGAGAAAAAAAATTGTATTTCAGGTGTGTCAAAAAAAGTGGTAGATGCTTGAGCTACTACACTTTCATTCATAGCAACTTGCCAGTTGACACAACTGTACTGTACATGATGTGACTATATTTTCCCAGTTCAATACTATAAAAATCAAGACAAAAAGGCAAATTTGTTGTGCAAACTGTAATATATCTGAGGTAAAAAATAAATAAATAAAAAAACACGCAAAAGAATGCAAAAATGCAAGTGTTCGTACTCCACCTCTCTCTACTTTTTTATAAGCACTAAATATTTGCATATGATGCACCTATGATGCGGACAGAAAAGTGAATGCTTCACTTTACAACCTACCGTATTTCAATCAGGTACACAGTGTATGTTTCCTGCATGTTAACAGTGTTCTTCCCTGTTCTCTTCTCTGCCTCTGCCACATTTATCTCCAGTTTCCTCAACAGAGCCGTCCCTCTTTCCACCATCTGCACACACCAGAATAAATTATGAGTATGGAAGTCAAAAAAAGGTAAACATATGGAAGAGTGTTAGCGGCAACGGACAGGGGCTAAAAGAACAGAAATATGCATTAAACTCGAGTATAAAATAAGGGTCATCTGTTTTGGTTAGCTGGAGATACTATAACAATAGTACAGCACACAGAGTTATGGCAGGCGTGTGCAGGTCACAAGACAAGACCATAATCACCGAAATACTGGGGGGGAAAGTTGCTTTAGTATTCGGAATTCAATCTTTCTAACAGGTTAGCACTCAAAGAGCAGAATGGGCAACATGGCTAACATAAACTTAGGTTTAGCGTTCAGACTTAATAGCTAGCAAGCTAACGTCAGGAAGACTAAAGTTTAGGACTAAAGTTTGACACAGTCTTCGCAGAAGCAACTTTAAGTCATTTAATTAATTTAACGCTAAGCCGCAGAAGGGAGTAAGCTAAATCTAGCGGGGGAAGCCAGTGAACGTTTCATAAAACTCCGCAGGCTTTTTGTAGAAACAGTGGAAAAGTCTTCGACGCTCCAACTGGCTAACATTAAATTAGGCCCTATTTGAAAGGTTTTCAGCAGTAAAAACAAAAAAGATTTTTAAACCTCAAGTATGGTTATTATGAAGAACAACAAAGGGTACGACCGTATTTATGATGTTGTTCTCAGATTCCGTGGAAGTGATGTCGGTATTACTAATCACTGCTACTTCTTCTCTACTTACAGAGTCTGCCATGGTTATAGGCTGCCAGAGTACTGCCGCCGCCGCTGCTGCTGTCAGCTGAGCTGGCAGTGGACTGGTGCCTGTTTTCTGCGCACGCGCAGTTCACGGCTGGGAAAATGGTTTGCTTTGGGTCTGTGCTTTTGGTTTCGGTGATCATTTGAGCGTTTTAGTATTTGCATCTAGGCAAATTATACGTACGTATTAAGCTGTTATTATCCCACACTCGATCTCACGAGACTAAAGCAAAGACAATATATATATATATATATATATATATATATATATATATATATATATATATATATATATACAATAGCAAATTACTCTGCAATCAATGACACCGAATATATAGGTATTTTTTTTAGTTTTAGCATAATTGTTAATGTTCAGATCTTACAGAATTAAGGGGATTTCCCTCGTGATTATGCAAAAACATAAAAAACATAACATGGTTGCACGTGTGAAATAGTTGCACAAGGTGTGTCTACAAGTTGCAAAGCAGCTTTCCATGCAATACTCCTCATTGTTGAACCCATTACCCTTTGCATAGCTTATTCGACACCTTTTTTTTGGCAATACTGACATCTGCTGGTTGGATTGTGGCACTCATTCGTTTCCACCCTATACTTTGTAAACGGTTGGTCTTATTGCAAAATCCCAAGTGTGTAAATGTTCTCCTAAGTGTAAACGTCCATTGAATGATAATAAGCAGTGAGTGTGATATATGTAGACAGTTATCTGAATTTTTGCATTGTGTTTTTGGAACTTTTACCTATTTTGCGTTAGTCTTATTTCAGTATTTCTCCCTTTAATTTAGTCTTGAATCCAATTCTGCTTTCTTTCTCTTGGTTTTATGTTTTTTTTTAAATATATGTAGGCTTTGATTTTTTTTCTTTAATTGTGTTACATTTAGCTCTTGCTTTGTATGCTGTGTATTGCCTATTGCAAAGTATCTTTCAACATTTTATTTCGTAAAAAAGGACTGTGCAGTTAAAACAAATGCTTGCTTTCTTATATGGCTAGAACACTAGTTTGTTGGTTAAACATGATATAAAATGTGCTTTTAGCAAATGAAAAAGTAGCAGCCATTGCCCTATACATTTACAGTATTCCTTGTCTTACACAATGCCTTCTTGCCATTGTTTTTATGGTCACAAAAATGTGAAAAAGGTGTCATACATGATGAGTTTCCTCACTGTGGTCATATCTTTTCGTGCCTCATTTTTTTTTGTAGATGGTTGTGGGCCCAGTTCTGAATGAGAGGGATGTGGTATTCCTCAGGCTAGTAAACAGCACAGAAACACGGCCTTTTAGTTCCTGTGGTCACGCTGTTGTTCAGTGTTTAATGTTTAAAGAGAAGGGTGGAGCAGGATTTAGTAAGGAAGCAGATGCCACTGGGCATAGAGTGGTTTGATGGAGTGTTATGGGATGTGGGGTGGATGGAGTGAGAAAAAAGGCATAAAAATAGAGAAACATTATGATGGTTAAATGAAAAATATAATCATTACTTTTAAAATTATCGATGGCACAAATGCACCAGGTATGGGCGGATGGAAGGAGTGATGGTGTGATGCGGTTTCAGGCTGCAGTGTGTCAGGAAACCAAAAGCTTGAGCTGTGACCAGCCGTTGTCTGAGCAACAGCATAGCTACCATTCTTTCCTGCCACTGACCTCAAACCAGCCACCACCACTTCCTGTCCACATATACCCGCACGCACACAAATATATAGACACACACACCTCCAGCCCTATTTGGCTGTCTATAATTGGCCATTTGACAACTTTTTAGAGCTCGCTGACCAATGTTCTTGAATGCTGAGCTACAATAAGCTTTGCACAGTTTCTGTGTGTACGCGTGACTGTTGATATTTGGAGATTCTGAACAAAATCTGTTGGGTTTATCATAGATGTAAATATAGATATATAGACTTATAGAGACTCATTATCTCTTTCACAATGACTGCTAACTATTATTGTTTTGGGAAGTGAATATTGATTCTACTGATAAAATTAATATTGCGCATGCCAAAATCAATTAACTACTGCAGTTTTAATCTAGTTTTAATGCAGCTCTGTTGACCAGAGAAACATCTTTCATATCTACTAACTGAATATTACCGTATACCCACCTCTGTACTGCCTGATAATTTGTAAATTCATTTGCTAGAGAAAACTGTTCTCTGTTGGTGTTTTGACTTTTGAACAGCAGATGGTAGCAAAAATCAAATAAAGCAGGCTACAGTCATCAATATGAATGAATATAACTGGTTTCTTGACCAATCACAGAAGAAACACTGTAGTGGTGCTAATTGCCTGTAAATGTCAAATCATGACAGACTAGAATTTGTACTCTGAAAGTGAAACAACTAAATGCAATTTTCCCTGACATAATTTGTCTATTTACAAATTTCAGATGTGTTATTATTGCATAATGAATACTTTCAATGAAAAAGCATATTACTGTAATATTAATGGGTTTTTGGTAATATTTACAGTACATTATGTAAAGATCTAGCAACACAACATCCTAAACACTACAAGGAAACGTGTATTGTGTAGTTGGCCTGCACAACCAGCCATTACACACTGCACAAATCTCTGCACAATTCACTCTGATGTACAGCAATATACATATGCACGGACAATCAATATATATATTGCATAACATAAATATACATGTGTATGTATTTTTATTTTCAAAATAGACTATTTGAAGACAGTAATATAATATCTCACTGTAGAGGTGTTTTTGGGAGATCTGTTGGGGCAATCTGCACCGTTGTTATGGCCTGTTCAATACTTGTACAGTTAAGAGCATGATTTGGAATACTAGCTATAAGTCAAACCTGTTTGCTGTGGATGTTAGATTCTGCCTGGGCTACCCTTTGCCACCAATTATACATCTGACTTTTAGGACAGAATTTTTAGGCGCAGCCAAGCGGTGGAGGGTTTCATGTTTGGTTGCCTCTAGACCACCTTTCTACATTTCTGGGTACTGGCGAGAAGTTCAGCCCCAAGCAGAGGAATTCAAGTATATTAGGGTCTTGTTCAGGAGTGAGGAGGAGTGGACTGGAAAGAGGGAATGGTGCAGTGTCAGTAGCAATTGATAGGTTCTATTGGTAGGTTAAGTTGAAGAAGGAGTTGAATAAGAAAGCAAAATTTTGATTTACTAGTTGATCCAGTTGTTTCTTAATTATGGCCACAAACTCTGAGTAGAGAATAAGATCACAGATACAGAAGTCAGTCAGAGCTTCCTCCCTAGGGTGTCACCTTAAGAGATAGTGTGAGGAGTGGGCATAGGATTCCACCAGGTTCATCTTAGATGTCATGTTTCATGTATGTCCAATCTGGAGGAAACCTGTTAGAAAACTCAAGATATGCTGGAGAGCTAACATTTCTTAGCTGGGAATAACTTCAGGTCCCCCCTGGAAGGGCTGGGGGAAGTGACTGGAGGGATCTGGGCATCTCTGCTTAGACTGCTGCTTCTGTTGCAGAAATTGGATGTATTGATAGATGGATGGAAAAGATTTACAAATAATTTATCAATAATTGTTAAGGTTTGAGTGACATCTGTGATAGCATATCTTTTATTCATACTTTGTCTTTATGAACTAAAATCCTGTCAGAATATGTATTTTTGTTTGCCTTAAAAAAATGTTTTTCATGGTTTTGAAATAATTGCACGATTGGCTTAGATACAATCATTTATGGGATTTTTAAAAAACCAGATCTGGTCAATAACAAGTTTTAGGAAGTTGCATTTTATGTGTATGCTTAAGTGTGTATGTGTGTACATGCTGTATGCACAAGGCTGGTCACGAAGATCATAAAGAGGAAGTCCTTGTGGTCAGTTAGAAAGGAACACATGTTTTGCTCCATGTCATAGTCTCCATCCTTCATTTTCCTCTCATTCATCCTTCTATTCTTGCCTTTGAGAGTGGTGGAAAACTCATGCAGTGTGTTTATTTGCGTGGGTGAGTCTGTATAGCACACACATGATGATGCGGTATACTTGGGATTACCTACAATTAAAGTATGCCCCTGTGTGTTATTCCGATTTATATTAGGTCTTCGTGTTTTTATTTTTTAAGTGACCCCCATAAACCTAATTTTTGACAGTTTATTATAGTTATACTCTTATAGTAGCATTAGAAGCTTCTAGTTCAGAGTTGTCTATTTCAAACCGAGCCAAATGGCATGTATACATATCTATCTATCTATCTATCTATCTATCTATCTATCTATCTATCTATCTATCTATCTATCTATCTATCTATCTATCTATCTATCTATCTATCTATCTATCTATCTATCTATCTATCTATCTATCTATCTATCTATCTATCTATCTATCTATCTATTACTGTCTATATAATCCTGCTTTTACAAACTTTACCACTCCTTAAACACTCACGATGCTTGCATGAAATCCAAAAAATATTATTTTCTTTTTCCTGCTGTCCTCCTGATTCCCTCTCTCTCATCCATCACCAATGTGTTGACAAATTAAGACAAGCAAGTCTCAGTGCAGCCTTCTCTGCATGACTGCCACAGCTTTTCAGCAAGCATGTGTATGCTGTTACCTTAGACTCTCTCTCTCTCTCTCTCTCTCTCTCTCTCTCTCTCTCTCTCTCTCTCTCACACACACACACACACACACACACACACACACACACACACACACACACACATATATGCAGTGTGAGTGTGAGCAATGCAGTATAATAAGCAGCATGGCAGAAATGTGGTCAGCTTTGCCCCATGTGCAATCGTTGAGAAGCCACATTAAAGCTTCTGGGTATTAAAGGACAAGCCTTGGTTGGCTGGGAGGGAATCTGTCATGCAACACAAAAACTGTGTTTTTCACCCTTTTCCCTCTTTCATGTCTTCTTGATCCTTTTTTAAAAACTTCTCTTTTCCAAGTCTTTTTTCTAATTTCTCTCCCTCTCTCTTCCACATTTTTTCCTCTTCTTCATTTCTTTCATTCTGTGGCATATTAGACTTGGTTGTAATACTCCAGTTTAAAATGCTTAGACCGCTGGAATGTTCCGTCAAAGAGGTAGGCGGACCCAGGGGGCGGGACAGACCAACATAACCAATTAAGGAGGAGATTGAGGTAAGACGGACAGCTTCTAAATGGTGTAATAACAACCTACTAAAATGTAATTACAATGCAATAGCAATAGACACTTCTAATGACAGGATGTATATGCCAACGTGATTTCCTAATTATGGCCTTGGCATAATGGGTGACTGTTAACATGGCGTGGAGATTATAGAGAGGTGTCTGAATACAGAAATTTAACCACACTGACTTGTGCGGTGTTGAAGGGCATAATGACCTGGTAGATACCTGGTACCTGGTAGAACTCAGAAGTTAGGAAGTTCTATCAGGTATTGATCAAAACTAGAATTGCATAAGGATCAGTACTGAATGATATAGTTAGTGTGAGCCTGACTGACTAATATGATTAAGTAGTTAAATATCCACAGTCCATCTTGCTTTCAGTCTATAGACTAGGTGATCCATCCATCCATCCATTCATCCATCCATCCATCCATCCATCCATCCATCCATCCATCCATCCATCCATCCATCCATCCATCCATCCATCCATCCATCCATCTCTAACAGGAGGAGTGGATGGTGGCGTCCATTATTACAGAGCATCCCAGAATAGAGTCTCGTTTTATTACAAGTCCCTCTGGTTGCCGTGGCTACCCAAATTACAGGCCAGTCTTCTCACACATAAAAAAGGTTGCGCTGCCGAAAACCAGCCACCTCAATAAAGGATGGATTAGAAAATCCTTTGCTTTTTTCCCTTCCTTTCCTTTTTGAAAGGTTTTCTGTACATTTTTTTTCCCTCTGGTGTTTTGTTTTATGTTGGGGTGCAGCGGTCTTCTTCAGTGGTTCTGCTCCCCGACCCTGCGGCGGGAAAATACGCTCACTTGTGGGTTTCTGGGAAGGCAGCGGTGAATGAAACATCTGCTGGGAGCAAGATGTATGTAAGTGTGTGTACATGTGTGTGAGAGAGAAAGAAGAAGAGAGTACGTGCATATAGGGACATGGCCTTTGCATCATGTTTGAGTTTGTGGATCCTTTTAAGTGATACCAAAACAGTAAGACATAGTAAAAAACAATTAATATTCTATAAGTTTTACTTCATAGTTTTTTTAAATGACTAAAACTGTAGGAAAATACAATATTTATTTATCTCATTCTAATGAAAGATTTTGATAGTTGAGTAAAAACAAAATTAAACAAATCAAAAAACGAATACCTTTGTTTTAGGTGCTATGCCAAAGCAAAGACAGTAACAATGTTTCAGCTGGAAAAGTAAAAATATTAACTTCATCAAATGACACCAAGCATCACTCACTTAAACACATACTGCCAGTTTGAGTCTTAACATGCTTTACTGAGGTTATGTCTGCATTGTGACATCCCAGATGCTAGCAAATAGCTAGCATCTGGGATATTGTTGTTAAGCTATGTTTCTGCAAAGAAGAAAGCAGTTATGCTTGGTAAACCTCAGAAGAAATTATCTATTTTGTTGTCTGCAGAGCAGACATTAGCACTTGGGACCATCATTTTGGGCAGTCTGAAAGCCTACCAATGACAGCTTGCCATGCTTTTGGCATACCTGCTTCCTGGTCCATCCGTCAAAGTCTTTCGGCCTAGGTTTAGCAGAAACTATGGCTTAAACTAAGACAGCAGTACTTTTTTCTTATTGTTACCTTTGTGCAAAATGTTAAAACTAAACAAAATTATCAAAGTTGTTAACAAATAGAAGTTGAGAATGAAGTAGTTTATTTATACTGTTATGGTAATGTTAAAGCTGGCTAGTGAATTCAAACCATGGATATTTTTGGTGTGAGGTGACGGTGCTAACCACCAGTGTTGGTCAAGTTACTTGAAAATAGTAGTTAGTTACTAATTACTGATCCTGTTACTTTACCGATTACTTATTTTCAAAAGTAATTAGTTACTTTATTACTTAGTTACTTTTCAAAAACACGATACACAACCTGAATACTTAATAAAGCAATAGACCTTTCAGCCCAATTCTATTTTTTCTGTATAATCCATCATATAAAATTAAATCAAATGAAAAAGTCTCTTTGTTTTATTAGTTTTAATCTTTTAACTTTTTGCACATTGCATCAAGCAAAATATAAATTATATGCAACAGTCTTTGGCTTGAAGAAATTTGTTTAACATTCAAAGCTATTTTCTACATATTTCATCATATAAAATACAATATGTTTTGTGTTTACACTGACTCTTTCAAATAGATGCAAGTAAAACACAGCAAAAAACCATGCTCTTAAATCTATTTTCACCTGTTTAGCAGGAGTGGGGTGGATGGAGGTTTTCCTAGTGCTACAGCGGTCATGTCAGTGGGGGGGATCTGGGGGTTTCTGTGTGATTTCATGTTCCCGTGGCAGTGTACTAGATGCTTGCTCAGATTTGAAGTTAAATTTTTTTGCTGCAGAAAGACAAAAACATTAGTGTACAGTGGACACTAATGTTTTTGTCACTTTCAGACAAACAAAATCACGGTTAAGTAACACAGTGATGCAGCGTGCTCACAGGAAAGTAACAGTAATCTAATTACCTTTTTACAAAAGTAATTCCTTACTTTACTCATTACTTGAAAAAAGTAATCAGATTAAAGTAACACGTTACAAGTAACACATTACTGTAATACCATCTCTGCTAACCACTGTACCCCATGCTCCCAGAGCAGACAAAGGTCCCAGCTGGCCTCTCTGGAGTTTGCATGTTCTCTCTCTTTCTGTATGGATTATCTCCAGGAGTTTCGCTAGGTATTTTATTTTATTTTAATTATTTGGAGGGGTCTTTAAGGGATATTTATTCCAGTTTGCTAAAATCATGTAAAAAAGGTTATAACGAACAGTTTTGAGGTACAGTTCACTGAACAGTTTACTGAAGGAAATCTGTACCTTTATGAATATTCAGACTGTTTTTAAGTATGATGAGAGATGGAGCTGCTTTTAAAAGATCCTCTCTTACATTTCAACTGTGAAATACATTCTAAGGATCAGATTTGGTCAAATTTGACTCAGCAGTCTCATTAGAATGGTTGCATAAGGCCTTGCTGTTTTCAAAAAGGGATACTCTCATTGCTCTGTGACTGTTGTAAATACAAGCAATATCTTTACATTTTATTTAGCTATGTGTTTTTTTCTCTGTGCATTTTCTGAATTGTGGGCAATTAACTAAGTCTTACCTTTGTAAGACTGGCTGGTAATCACAAAACACACTATACAAGCAAAAGTAATGAGCCACTTATCCACTACTGGAGCTTTTATGACATCCCACTCTAAATCCATCGGCGTCAATATGGAGTTGGCTTTTACTCTTCTGAAAAGGGTTTCTACAAGAATTCGGCGTGTGTCTGTGGGAATATTTGCTTGTTCATCCAAAGTGCATTTGTGTCAGACTCTGATGTTGGACTTTGGGGTTTGGCTCACAATCTCCATTCTGCATCATTCCAGAGCTGTTTGAGTCAGTTTCTTCCATGCATAAGTCATCCAGCCATGCATCCCTTTTACCACAAAAGGGATAAGGGGCACAGGCCAGCCCCAGAAAAAACAAACAAACAAAAAACATAGCATTGTTCCACCTGCACCAAACTTCACAGCTAACACATTGCAGTCAGGTAGGCAACATTCTGCTGGCATTCACCAGAACCAGACTTATTTATCAGGATGCAACAAAAATAGAGAAAATTAAGTTGTTACTCCAGAAAGCACATTTCCACTGCTCTAGAGTCCAGTGGTGACATGTTTTACACGACTCCATCAGACATTTAGACATTTATTTGGACATCAGAAATTTGCACTCCGCTTGCAGTGGGTTGACCATGAAGACCTGTACCACAAAGCTCCTAACTCAGTTTTTGCACTGTTAATGCCAGAGTAGGTTTGGAAATCTGCAGTGACATTCATGTTGTCACGGTCTGGCTGGCAGACCGTGGGGAATGTTGGAGAAAGGACCCAAACGCTGGACTTAGTGCAATGAACAGTGCATTTATTTACAGTGGGGGTAAATGTACACCACGCAATAGGTCTCCAGAGTGCTCCCTCAACTCCTGTGTTGTGCCTTCTCCCAAGTGCTGGTATTCCGTGCTCTCTGCTCCCGTGCCTGCGCACACCCTGTGCGTCCTGCAGTCCCGTGTTCCGCTCTCCTGAGGAAAAAACATCAGACACCGCCGTTATGGCACCAACTCCAGCAGGCATACACTGACCAGTACTTTAAACACTGACATGGAGTCTAACTCAACGATCCTGCGCCGGAGGAAGCTCCATCGCTCTGTTAAGTAGCTCCCCCGACGAGCCTGATCAGAAGCAGGTGTGTGAGAACCTAGGCGTGACCGGCAGCCGGCAGGGCCACGCCCATCAGGTCTGCAGGTGGCTGTCCTTCATCCTTCAGCCACACCCGCAGACACCCACACGTACACACACCAGCATGGAACACAAGAGCACAGTGCAGCAAACATACATCCAATACAATAATAATAACAATAATGGTCCTCACTGTTCACGGACCTCGAGTCCCCGGAACCGGGTCCGTGACACATGTGCTACGTGCATCGGGACTAAGCAACCCAGCTCTGTGACTTCACATGTTCTGCAACTTTGTCAATGAGTTGTTGAGGTTGAGTTTATCATAGAATATCTAGGAGGGAAGAAATTTCATAAACTGACATTACTTTATATTACAGTACCAGTGGGCTCTTTAGGAAGGCCCATTTTTTCACAAATGTTTGTCGAGGCAGACGCCATGGCTAGGAGCTTGATTTTACACACCTGTGGCAATGCGACTGATTGAAACATTTGGATTCAACAATTACACAAAAGTGTGGTTTAATACTTTTATCCATACAGTGTAACTGTCAATGAATTTGTGACAACCCCACACATCCTCAACAAGTTACAGCAACTTGTGTGTTGTTCCTGATTGCTAATACTAATTTCTCAGGATCAAATCGGTCTATTACTTTTTTCACAGCAGAAGCAACTGAAGCCCATTATAACCTATTTCATCTTTCACCAGGGATTCAGAAGTTATGCTTTTTGGTAAAAAATGCTACCATCTGAAATATTATTTATGTTGGTTCACCAAAAACAGATTAGTGACAAACAAAACCCTGACTGTCTAATTGAAACTTTGTCCTCAACCTAGGCAATATGCTTGTGCATGCAAGTCCATTTTGAACAACTGTGCTCTGTACAGCCGTGTATGGTAACCCCTTCCTGTAATAATCAGCAATTATGCAGTCTTTTCCATGGTTGTGGTATATCTTGAGAGAGAAGGATTATGGAGATTCAAAGGGAGAAGTTAAAGCTAGAGACCAAAACATTTTGGGGATAGATGAGAGATGGGGGTTGGAAAGCTCTATCATCAATAAAAGAGGATGTTTTTAACTGTTTTTTTTTCTTTCCTTTAAACCAAAATGAGAAATATAGTGTGTGATGCTTACTCTTTAAACAATGTGAGGACTCCTTATCATGTGGCAACCCACCGGAAATAGGGCTGTGACCCATCTTGGGTTCCTACCCATCGTTAAGAAGCTAGGGTTTTACGGGAAGTGTGAATGTGGTGTGCGATGAAAGGATGGGATGAGATGTGTGTGTGCATGTCTGCTTGTGTGTGTGTGTCTGCAGTGCATGCTGTTATTATGTTGCTGTGGTTGTAATGATGTAAGATCGAAGGGAGTAAACAAGAGCAGCACGCTATCTACAAGCAACATATGAAAACATCATGTCTCTGTGGGTCTTAACTGATTAAGAAATAAATGATAAATATGTAAAAAAAAAAATGAGAACAAATTGAGTACAAATTCACTTTGGTTGTTAAACATGACTGATGCTTATCTGAACACAGTACAGCTACAAATCTAAAGCTTACCAGCAGGACTCCAAGTTACTTCTTTGTATAAGGAGCGGCACAAATTGAAGTTAGTTGAAGTCTGGTCATCTCTATCAACCCTGATAAATATGCCATAAATGTATTTTGCTTTCCTTGGGCTACTTTTTTACTTGCTGTAGGGGTACAGACGCCCACTAGTAAAACATAGCACGTGGTTAAAAACCTTCAGGCAGACTTCAAAGGCGTATAACAGGAATGACTAGCTGGTGTCTCCAGCTGTCCATGTGTAGAGCAGAGGACCCAAACCATCCCAGCTTAATTTGGCTAGGTTGGTTTGGGTCCACTCCTTAGAGTTAAGCGTTGCTTCAAATTAACAAAAAATTGTTCTCAGTGATTGCCTTTAACCTATGATGGAATATTCCTTTTTTGTATAGGACTGGTTTCCAGGCTGATGATTGAGGATGACAGCGTCCACATCCACGGGGCATAAGGGGTCACTAAAGATTTGATGAGTATCAACTTGCGATCACACTCACCAGATCATAATCCAGTTCAGTGCCTGTTGGAGATTTGGGGTCAACATTCTAGATAGTTCTCTCAACCACCATCATCACAGGAAACTCTTTTAGAAAATATGTTTCACTCATTGAAGTTGATCTGTGGTTGTTTGGTGGGCCAGTACCACTTTTTTTTCTCCTTTGATTTGTTACCCAACTGTACTCTCCGTGAGCGGGTGAATCGAGGGAGTGTCCACCTGAATGAGTATGATGCTCCAACCTTTTATTTCAAGGGATTCCGAAGAGCACGGTGAGCCGGATAGCAGGCAGGTGAAAGTGATTGAGTAGTGGTGGCTCTGAGGAATGAGCACACAGACTGAAACAGTGAGTTTGATGCGATGTGACTGGCATTCAGGAGAAAATCGTGCAGGTGAGTCAAGTCTGGGTCTAGGAAGAAATTGTGGGGTTGTAGACGAACTGGCATTGAGTGGAAAGTGGGGCTGGTTTATAATGCTGGCCTGCTAATTGTCATTCCTGGAGGTGGATTATGCAGGTGTGAAAACAGGGCTCTGTGTCCCCATGGGCGGATACAAGAAAACCAGAGCCAATGCAGAAAAACACCAAAAGAGCAGACACTCACTTGGATGATGACATGTACTCCTGTTTCCTCCTACAGTAAAAAGACATGCAAGTTAATTGGTAAGTCTAAATTATCCATGTGTGAATGTGCATGTGAACGGTTGTCTGTCTCTCTGTTAGTCCTGTGATATAATGGCGACCTATCCAGGGTGTACCTTGCCTCTCACCCTATGACAGGATAGGCTCCAGCCCAGCTTTAACCGTGAATCAGATAAGTGGATGGATGGATGGATGAATGGATGGATGGATGGAAATCCGGTGTAAATGTGAATGCTTGTCTGTCCCTCTGTGTTAGCCCTGTGACAGTGATGTGTCACAGGATGTGCCCCACCTTCTCCTATGATAGCTATAATGGCCCTTACCCCTCCATGACCCTAAATTTGATAAGTGGAAGAATATGGATGGATGGATGGTTATTATGAAGTGTTATCACGATCTGTCTGGCAAGCTGATCACATAATACAGTAAGTCCACTGATGGGACAATAATAATAATAATAATAATCCCCAGTTAACAAACATCCAGATTTTTTCCCTCCCGAAATAACACAGTAAGACTTGTGCTCTTTCTCTCTTGCTGCCTTATCCAACCATACCCCCCTTCATCCTTCTGCCTTGTCAATCAGTAGAAGGAGGAAAAAGTCATTAAATCTCTCTGTTGGCCATATATGTAATTACAGTCTGCCTGTATGTTGCTAAATACGCCCCGGCGCTAGTCTGGTCTCCCTGGTCATGTTTTTTCCTCCCACCGGTCGTGTTTGAAGCCCTTATAATTGGTGCAGGCAGCGTGTCAGGATTACAGGCTGCTAGTTTGAGACCCCGAAGCCCCCTCCTCCTTCCCTGCCTGGCCCCCCATGCTGATTACCACAAGTTTAAACCCTAAAATCCCTCTTCCCTTTTTGTGTTAGAACTAGATCGGAGATCATTAAAGTCTCATAACTATAATATTTCATCAATTTTAGATATTGTGCAGTTTATTTATTTATTTGTGAAAGTTTTTTTTTTTTTTTTTTTTTTTACAGTAGGTGCCATTTAAAGTTTTAATTAAAATGTCTCCAACGTACATGGTGTACTGTTTCAGTCTTTTGTGGCTTGTTATCCTCAGTTTTAGGCATACCTTAACAAATAACTCCAGACTGTTTCATTCAGCCTTTTTCACTACTTTGTTATGCAAAAAACAAACAAACAAAAATATATATAAATCTTTAGCACAGATCGTGTGACACAAAATGACGCAAGGGATAGAGTGAGATATAATGAAATCATCCAGTGTGGTGATTCCTAAAAGGAGGAGCTGAAAGAAGAAAAAGAAGATCTATACATCCGTGTTTCTCTCCCGCTATAAAAAATTATCAAGGATCACATTGCTACACTTGTAAAGGTTTTTTTTAGTGTGTTAATTAAGTCTGTGCATATTTGACTGGTGCCTGCAGGACGCCTGTGGTCAGTTGTCTACCTCTCTCATGTCACTCTACAGACCTTTTATTCAGAGCACCCCTGTCTAACTACGCAGTCAGTGAAAAAAAAATCCTCCTTTGCTGATGCCAAGCTCATCATTTAGGTTTGACCATGTTTTCACCCCAAAACTAGAATTTAGCATTTGAGTGAAATCATTTGACTTAAAAAAAAAAGGAAAAAACCCTCTTAATGTGTTTGGATGTAGCATAAAGTTTACAGTGCTATAGGACTACCTCTGTCTCACTGCCAGTCGTAAAACTCTTGTGGGTTGAGACAAATGAAGGTTGTTTGAGCCATCAAAGCGTTTAAAGTTGAAATGATGGAGCTGATGGTCAGTGATGTCAGAAAAGATGTTGACTTTGTCTGAGTCACAGCAGTTTCTGGTCAGTAGAGCCCCTAATTTTTCGGTCTGTCCGTTGCTGTCTCTGAGTTTGTGTCTCTCCCTGTTAACCTCTCTTACTCTCACATCATCTCACTCTGCTCTCTCTCACATCTAAAAACTGCTGCTCGCTTCTCCAAGTCAAAAGTGCTGAGTGGGGCCAGAGATTATTGGTTTATATGTTATGTTTCTGAAGACACTTCAATGGAAAAATCTTTATTCCAAACACGATCAAATTAATCAAAAATGAAAGATTTTTGTGCCCTACATAACAAGGGCACCTCTTCTTTTTTAGATGAAATATTAAGAGTAGCGGTGCTAATTTCCTTCTCCCTTGTTGGCCACTGCCATATTTGGATGCACATATGACAACACTGTGACTTTTGCAAAAATTTGAAGAAGAGTTGGGTTTCCAAGATTTCATACTGTACTGCAAAGAACTCAGATATGATTCTTCTTCAGCTTAAAATCAGAATGAAATACAGTAGTTGTGCTAATTCCAATATGGCTATCTTTTTCATTGATGCTGATATGCTTCATGGAAAGTGAGTTCAGATATTGTTTTGGGGAATGGAGGTATAATTATGATATGGGGTAATGAGGTTGTTGATCATGTATGAAGTCAAAGCCATGTATGAAGCTGTTGTTTGCTGTCTTGTTTTCATAGGCCTATGTGTGCAACATGTTTTAACAGAAGCCTGGGGGAAGGTAGAAGCTACTAAAATATGTATTGCTTATGTAGCTTAGGTAAGAGATCATTTAGAACCCTAAGGGGCTTAGAATGTAGTAAATCATAACAGTTAAATACTTCAACCCATCTGTAGCCTTTGTCTTGAAACAGGCATTTGAATGTGAGGACCTTAATTCTCAAAACCATCTATAAATGAGCCTCCTCTAACATAGATGAAGTTTTTGGTCAAACTTAATAAAGTATCCTGATGTGCAATTGTGGTCTTGATGAAAAATTGTATGTATAACTTATATAAACTGTACTGTCACATGTTAGGTCTGCATAATGACTTGTGCTTTGATCAGGTCAAATGCACACTTATGCCGTATCCTTGAATGAAACACTGTCCTGTGAATCCTGTACACTAATTTCTATTTCAGACAGACTATAAACGAATCTCTGGAAAAACTGTACAGTTTAATATTGTGAAGATGGATTAAACAAATTCATTAAACCAAAGGACAAGAAACTTTCTAAAGCAAGAACTTCAAACCTCGATTTGTGATAGTGCTACCGCTTTATTGTAATCATCCTGATGTGTGTTGTTCACCAGGAATCTGTGAGATTAAGTGAACATCACAAAAACAGTTTAATGTGGAATTCATTTTTTAACATATGGTGCATGCTAAAACTCCCCCTTCTTCATTAACTTATTTTTCAGCTTTGGGTTTCCAACCAGCAGCTTCTAAGAGGGTTCTCTGGTGTCTCTGTGGCCTTTTCACCCTATTTGCCGAGTTCTGGATGTCACGTAGTGGTACACTGGAGTTTTCAATGGACTTTATGAAAACCATTGTAACCATACAAACAATAGTGAAGTATCCAAAAGGGCCTCTGAATGTGAATGTCTTCATTCAATAAACAGAAGAACAATAAAACGCCATGTAATTTCCCCAGTTTCTTTTTGTTCACGGAATAAATATTTCTGTCTTTGCACAAATGAGTCTATGGGTGGGACTGGCAGAGGCCATACAAGAATATTTAATTTCTTTAAATTTGATCAGCTTGACCCTTTTTTCATTCCCTTTTTTTCTGTTGTTTTGTGGTTGCAGTAGTACTGAATGGTTATCAGCTTTTTATTTATTTGAAACTGGCCAGTTGTTACATTTACTTTTACTTACTGTGCACCACTTCCTTGTGTTCGCTGAACATTTGTATTTTTGTCATAGCTGGATTTCCTTTCTGCCTCTATTATATATCTATGTTAAAGACTCCAGTCTTTCCACTTGTTCTCTGTTACTATACACCCCCCAACCTTACCCAGAAGCCCCCACCCCCAACCCAGACATCTGTCTCACCGCAGCGCAGAGCCACGGTGTGACACCGTGCTATAAATACGAGTGCACACAGACGCACACAAACACATACACATATACTATAAATACCATCTCTGTGCAAAACACACTGCTGCAGTATAAATATTTAAGTATAAATGTGTAATGAATTTATTGATATGTTGCCCATGCCAGCAGGCACTGTTTTGAGCCGCAGAGTGGTAAACCAGTGTGGTGGGATTGAAGTGGTGCTGAGGGATTGTGGGGACGCATGTTCCGAGTTAGGCAGCTGACCAATCGGTGGGCTGGAAGCTGGAAGCCGCATCACAAAAAGAGCTACTGATCAGTACCAGTCTTCATAGCCATCCATCTTTCTCTTTTGCTCTTTCCTTGCCCTCTTTCTTTGCTCTCTTCTCTTTATGATCCCTTTTATTCTTTCTTTCTTGTTTTTCATGATTCAACTTTAATTTTTTATCCTTTTATTCTGGCCATTCTTGCCTCAAAAACTTTTATTTACACAAAAAATAGTAACAAAACTCTTCGAGTATGTTTCTGGTTATGAATGTAAACATCTTTTAGTGGAGTTGTTGCTTACTAAAAATCTAGAAACAACTGTCCTAAAATTGTTGGCATCTGTACTGTCTATAGATGTCCGTTAACAGTTTGTTATATTCTTTCTTAGTTTTGAATCTTATGTCTGCAAATGTATACATAAAGCCTGTTAGGTGGAAAATCTTATGATTTAAATGCTTTGATTCCCACCAGATGGAGTAAAAGTGTTAGTTACAATGTGTCATTTTTTTCATCGTTCTAAAAATATGAAAAAAAAAATAGTTTCTTTTAGTGTTCACAGTGGCTATTGTACTTTCAGTTCTAATGGGAGTAGCCAGTATCACTTCCTTTTGATAACAATCATGATTTGTCCTACTGTGCTCAATAAAATTGTCCCAATTTCCTTCCTTCGTAGTAGCTGTTCCACTCTCGTAAGTATTAGCCTCATGGGAAAGTATCTGAGTGTATATTTCTATAAATACCCCCTGTGCAACAAGTATTCTGGAAAAGCTGGACTTCCAATGTTCAGTTTTTTTTAACAAAAGAAGTGACTGCACCATTAGACAGGAGCTGATCCTAATCCTATATAAGATTCATTTTTGACTTTTGTCCAGAAGTGGAGCTTAGCTCTAGATGATAGTTGTGGAAGTAACTTTGGCAGTATTTTCCAACATCATCTGTGTTACTCGTGACACATCCTTATGTTGTGTTGGTAAAAATTTCAAAAATTGGATAGAATATTATCCCTTTTTTTCTGATGTTTGACCAAATGAGTTGGGCTGTGTCAAACCAAAATTATATTTACTATTGGATTTACACATATGTATTAACTTTTATACAAGCTTTGGAATATATTCAAAACATTATCCAGAACAAATGTTAATCTCACTTCAAAGAAACCCACAGCAAATGAATCTTCTCCCCAGAATAAGTTGTTGATGGCAACAGATGTCGAGATATTTTGCCCTAAAACTTCTCTGGGGCTGTTATCCATTAGACACTTTAAACAGCCCTGCATATTCCGGGTCTCTATTGTGCATTTTGTGATGGATCACTCCTGCAGGTGAAATGATGAGTTTCTCATCACTTGATACTTTCACTTCCTTTCCTTCATTTCCATAACAGGGCTTTGTTTCTGCTGCTTTGGTGATCTCACTAGGGTTATTGACAGCAATCTTGCATATGACTGTCAGGTTGAGGTCTGGATCACTCCTTGACATTTTGTGTTTGTGTGAATGGACCCAGCTCAGCTTGCATAAGATTTTGGTTTTTAAGGGATTAGCATGTCTACACCTGTCCATAATTACTCTGTGTGCTTTCAAGATTCAATCAACAGCACAAGCTACCTTGGTGTGACTCTGTTTTCTTTGTTTTCTCTGGCAAAACTGCAGCTGTGGCACTGGTGAGCATCACCAACATCAGGAACAAGATCGAGATCTCCTCTTCAGAGCCCAGCCTTGATTTCTTGAGTCTGCATGGTTTCATTTGTGCGTCACTTGTACTGACACACAGATCCACAGCCTGAGATAATGGCTAATGGGCTTCATATCATTTGAAACTGCCAGGCTGGACCTAGAGCAGAACTGTGAGTGACCCTTACAGTCTCTGGAATGATGCACTAGCATGTTGAAAAACCTATAGATCTTGTTCTAGCTGAATGCACTTTCTATAAAATTAATGTGAAGAAAAATGTGGTATCTTACAAATTAGTGTAATGCTATGAAGTGAAAATAGCCTAAGGGATTGTTTTCAGCTGCTTGTTTTTGTGTTTCCGTTTGCATTTTCTCTTCCTGTTTTTAAACAGATCTTTTGGTCATCCCACTTCCCTTCCCTTCACTTTCTCTGTGTTCCTCTGTGATTCTCCCATCCTCCTTGCCACACAACTCTTCCCTGTGTTCTCTCAAAGCCAAGTTTCTATGTCCTTCTTCCAGCTCCAGTCATCAGAGGTCACTACATCCCTGATTAGGGCAAGTGACTGTACAAAAACCTATGTGTGACAGTAACTTCACTTATTTGAAAAGTTGACTTCTATGGAACTACTGTTTTCATGTCTGTCTCATGCATTCATTCTGTGTTTATCTTTGAGCAAGCATGGTAATCATGTTGTCACAGCTGATTTAAGGGTGCCCTCTCTTTCTCTGTCTTTCTCTCTCACTGGATTTCTCTCGTTCTCTTTTCCACCTTACATGTTTACTTTTTATGTTTTATCTTTCTGTTCTCTTTGTCTTTGTGCTTGTTTGCGTCTTACCATTTTTCTCCATCTTTCGTTCCTCCCTCTCTTTCTCACTTGCTCTCCTCCCCCTTCACTTTCTTTCCCTTTTTCTGCCCAAAGTTCTGGAGGCCAGCTGGCATGGTTTTCTAGTGGTGTAGTAAAATATAAATATAATAAGGACGTTTTTGAGCTGGTGAATCCATTCTGAGCAGAGAAACATCACCACAGAGCCCACAGATGTGGCACATACTCAGGAGAGAGAGTGAGGGATGTAGAGAGGGAGGAGGGACAAATCCCTCATTTGACATTGAGAATACAGCAGCAGCATTAGGCTGCATTATTGTTGACATTACCAAAGTACTAGACGTGTTATTAGGACACTTAATAATACTCATTTCCAGACCCATATTTTTATTCTGGGAGTGGAACGGAGTAGCTATGTATGATTCATAGTTAGGAAGAATCTTTTTTTATTGTTCATCTTCTCAGATTACTGACTATATAAAACAAAGTATTTTTGCACCTCTTTCTTAAGGGCCATGCTCCTTTTACACCAACTTTCTTCTGATTTGCTGCACCTTGAAAACAAATGGTTTGTATAACAAGGGGGTGAGGCTTCTGTGCTAGCTAGCCAGAGCAGTGTTCCTGAGATGATATCACCTCTGTCTGACATCACATACATGTCAAAGAGTTTGAAAATATGGATGGAAAGAGTTTCAATAAATAAATAAGTAAATAAAAAAAAACCCACAAATGGAGCAAAACTGCCAACCTGTCCAGGGTATACTTTACCTATCACCTTATGACAGTTGGAATGCAGTCCACCTCCCATAACCCTCAGCTGGATAACTGGATGGATCGATGAATGAAATGGCAAATTTGGAGCAGGCCATTTTTAATATAACATTTCACTGTAACATGAAAAAACACGTGTTCTATAACCATATACAACACCCCCCCCCCCCCCCCCCCCCCCAATGGAGTGGATTTTATTGGCATTTTAATATGCAATATCTATATTTACTTTACTAAGTGCAACCTTGTAGAAAAGCATTAATGCTTATCTAAATGTTGCACGTGTTCATGTACATGCATGCGTGCGTGCATGTGATCTCTCTATTTAACAACTTGTGGCTGTGTCTATACCTGCAGTTGGGTACTTCTGTATGCATGTATTTGAGTGCATGCATGTGTGTTTCCATCTCTCAGTGGCTATGTGTTTAATGTCAGAGCACAGCACAGCCTACTTCAGTCCCCTGGGTAGCTCTTTGTTTGCTTTAGCCATGCGGTGGCTAGCCTAGCCCGCTAACTCCAAGACACATTTAGCCTGGGCTCCACTTTTATATCATCCTGCTTTTATTTTCCTTCTGTCTGCTCTTAAACCAAACACTCTGCACTGAACTGGACTTTAGCAAGACTAGTATTGGTGCCATTCTCAACCATTGACAGACAGGTTTGGTCAGTGTGGTTTTCACTGGCTGACATGTTAGCTCCAACTTACCATCTTAACTGCTGGCACTGGCTAAGTGGCACTCACTGCCAAAAAAAATGTATGGTAAAATATATAAAGGCTACAGATAAGCTCAGCATGCCCACTTTGTTTTATCTCCTTGTTTTGGAAGATTAAGGCTTAGAAGATTTCATATATTCCCACTATGCTGCTTAGAAGCCGACTACATATAGGCATAGTTTTAGGTGTTTATTGCGGTCTGGGGTTTGATGCTGGAGTGTGTGGAGGGACAGAAGAAGAAGGAGGAGGAGGAAGAGGGATGGTGGTTTTAGCCACCAGCTGTTGTTACCTTGAGCATAACGTCCTTTAACCCCCATTACAGCAAGCCACCACAAGCCACAAACACGCTAGCTTCAACTGACTGAAAAACAACCCAAACTCACTTGTTTACTAGCTAATGTGCCAAGCCATTTGCTGTCTCTTACTCATTCAAACACTCATTCAAAAACTCTGTTTTTTTAAATCAACTTCTTAATTTACATCTTGCTCTCTCATTTGTCTATCCAAATTTCCTGACATAGTCACAGTCGCTTTGTTAAATTTTCTCACTGTCTTTCATTATGATTCAGTTTTTCTGTATAATCATTTCTAACATCTTTTCCATCCCTTTCTTTTCACTTCCTTTTGGAATTTTCTTTCATCTGTGTCTTCCTCCTTTTGCCCGATTCAGAGCCTTTGTTGGTTAGGGCCCCGGGTATGCGTGGGTAACCCCGATGCCCATGCAAAGGCTGTGGACTCATTGAGCCTCAGTGTCAGCAGATGAAAGCAGAGGGAGATTCTGGGGCTGGCACCCATCTCCTTCTGTCCTGCCACCATGGTCTCTTATTTCGCAGAGAAAATTAATAACTTTAACAAACATCAATGAATGAGGGCCTGATGCTTGGTTGGTTTGTCGGCTGGCCTGGCATATGTGTGTATACTGTGTACACATGCCTAGATATGTGTGTCTTTGCGTTTACGGTTGTGTGTTTGAGCTCATACCTTACTTTATGTGAACCATTTTAGTTCTGCTGAAAGAGCCTGACAGGAATAGTTTACAGGAATAGTGTACAGCAGAGAAACTGACAGGTTGATGAATAGTAACAGCGAGACAAGATTTTGGGTGGGGGTGTGTCAGGCTCCACTTTGGTTTGATCTGATCAGAATGTTGTCTTCTTGAAACGCCATAGTGTCGTCTTTTGAGGCCAAGAAGAACTGAGAGATGGATGGATGAAGGGAGGGATGGATGGATGGGAGAATGTGACCACTTCTGAGGCATTGTCGACAGCCACGCTGAATAGGCAGCGGGCCTGCCTGGAACCACGCCTGTATTTATGATCTTCAAAGGAAGGATGACACACACACGCTCACGCACATCCACAAATTATTGATAGTTACAGGAAAACACATGCTTGTGCAAGTGTGGCACATGCAAATTTGCATATAGATTTCTTCTCACACATAATAAACAAAGAAAAGCAATTCTTACATACATGGCGCCAGCACAAGTACCACCGCTGATAATGTGTATGTAAGTGGTCACAGCAGGTCAGTTTTAGTGAAATGTGCATTGCTGTTTAGCTATAAATGACACCTTTATGGTCAGAATGGTGCAAAGGTCTTTACAATGCCTATAGAGGTTTCACACGTGAAGTTGTCCGCCACATTATATATGAAACAACCACTGGGGAAAATGTGTATTGTAATGTGTAATGTGTATTATAAGTAAGAATAAAAAAGTCCCCAATCTGGAAATGGAGAAAGTTCACCTTCAGTGTAAAAGTTGTGCCTTAGCGCTGCAGTAAACACATTTCAAAGGTGCAACTTTTACTTTCAAGCAAATATTTTATAGTTTCTTGGAGAGTTGGTGAGTGTTTGCAAGCACAGACATTCACTAACTACAGAGCACAGTGACAGTCTGATAGCAGTGAAACCAAATAAATTCCAAGGAGGTCAAGAAATACACCCTACAACATACACAAGAAATCAAGAAAGTTTTTCCTTTGTAAATGTTGGTTGGGAGGAAGGGGAGGTCACTGACTGCCTATGTGATTGCAGCTTTAGCAACCAATTTCACAGAGACCTCCATCAACCTTCAGCAACCACTCAAGAACCAGTCAGGGAATAGACTACACATTTTTACTGGTTAATGGTGGTTGCCAGCTCAGATTCTAGGCCTGTGTGATTGGGATGTTACATTGCCACACATCCAAAATGGCAGAGAAGTTAACCTCGCATGGTTAGCTGACATGTGACTGAAAAATCTCAGTACCTGCATCAGCATCTGCAACTGGTGCAAGAACAAAAATGTGCAAGATGCTAACTTGGTGAATGATAGCATTTTCGGGGTTCAGTCTTTTGCTGCTTAGGAGAGCAAAGGAACTAAAAACTCCCAATAATGTGATATTTAAAGCAGTGAGGCACAGTTAGCTTGGCTATCCCTGAATTATCTGAATTATCTCTGATAATTATGACACTGGATCATGCGGTATGCACATGTAGACACAGATTTTTGGCTGTGAAGTTGACTGGTAGCAGCATGTGGCAGCAGTTGACTGGTGAAGACTTCATGAGGTTGCTAAACTGGTGAAAGAAATACGCTGTTTTACGTGAAGAGTGGGGAAATGTCAAACACTTAGAAAGCCATCTTCATGTTTTGTTAATAGGGTAAGCAATCCAGAGGATGAACTAGAGATATAAGAACTGCACATTTATATTAATTCAATCATAATTTCACAGACACCATCCATACATTCATGATCTTCTTAGCTGTGAGGAAGTAAATAAGTTTACTGCCCAAATAGTGAAACCTTTCTTTTATTTGTTAACACTGCTACGATTTAAGGAACAGTCATTAAAAGAAACTCTTAACAGTGATATCTTTGAAAAGTCACTGATCATGCCCCAAAAAAGCTTTTTATTCCTGGAGTAGCAAAAGTTCCCGATAAGATTAAACTGCATTATGGGAGCTATTCCACTTTGCGAAGCTAGAACCAAATTTGGCAAAACACTGACACCTCTATCTGACAAATTTTGATTTATTTGAACTAGTCTGCATGCTCCATACCAGGAAAAGTTTAATGAATTTACACAAGTGTCAGTATGTGCTCTGTTTCAGCTTAAAGGCAAAAACAAAAATAGATGGCTGTTTACTCTGTGTGAATCTCTCTATTTGCCTTTCAGTGTCCCATCAAGACACATGAAAAGCAGTGTTGCAGCAAAAAATACTTTACGGTGTTTACAGACACAAATAATAAAACGTAAACTGTGGAAAGCCTCAGCCTTGTACAGTTTAATTCATTCCAAGGAGCCAGCATTGAGAAACAGTGGTGAGACCACTGATTTTCTGCTGGCAAATATTTGAAGAGCTAATTTGGAGGGGTTGGGTTTGCTTGTGTGTGTGTTTGTGTGTGCATGTGGATGTGTGCTTCACCTATAGGCAGCAAGAGAACCAAGTAGCCAAAAGCTTTTAAATTAAAGATGTCCATTTTAGAAAACTGACATAAAGTTAGTACTATTGGTTATTTATTAGAGCACTCATTTAAGACTAATTGTCCCTGCTGTAACTCAGTCAGTCAACTAGCCGTTCAACAATCTGTCAGTCAGTCAGCAAATCAGTTTTTCTGCCAAGCAATCTACCTGCTAAACATCCAGGCAATTAGTATGTCTCACCCCTGGTAATTACCCTATTACGCAGTCAGTCATCCAACATCAAGCCAACTAATGACCCTTGATCTTTATGCAGCCGGGAAAAATTGTGTCAGTCTACTCCAGGAAATTGATTGCTTTAATTGATTGTGATTGTTGTTTACAATGTAAAACAAAAAGCAGGGCTGTCAGAGTACAGAGCTGTCAAGGTCACAGAAAGACACAGACAACAACTGGAAATGTGAAGTGGCAGCAATAAAGGGCAAACTTGTGTTTGCTGCTTGCCTGTCTGCCAGCAGAGTGTGGACAGGACTCTCCAGTGCGCCCTGTGCCCAAGAGGGGCGGGGTGGGTGGCAGAGTATAGGAACAGAGGGAGCAAAGGAGAGAGAGGAGGGCAGGACTGGCAGGGTGCGGTCTGAAGTGGCAACAGATCGTTTTGGATCACTCAAATCCCTTCAATTCAACTGGAAAGCTGCAGCTTGTTGCACGCCGGCAGCATATGGAGAGGAAAAGCCTTCAATCCAGAGAGGGCACCAACCAAAGAGCAGGCAAAAGTGGCTGCTGTTATGACAGTTTCCCAGAGGAAAAGAAAGAGGGGGAGAGAAACCACAACACTGCAACTTGGATATCAGTAACCGCTCTCTCTCTTTAACTCTCTCACCCACCAAATCGACTTTGAACCTGTTTGTTTAAAATGCACGGACTTTACAGCCTGCACACTTACTGTTGATTCTGTAAGGCGGTGCGAGCGAAGTTTCTCAATACAGGGTCGATGTTCTGGAAAAGCTAGAAACTTTTTGGTATCCAAATGGTGCCCCGTGCAGCCGAGGTGCTGAGCTTCTTTTATCCGAGTTTTTCGGACGTGGATTTGCAACTGTCACGGACGATGGAGTCGGTAGCCAAACCGCGGAGGTACTGAAGACATCTCTCTCCCCCGGGAGAGTCCTCCCTCCCCCCGGGGCGATGCGGATCTCCTTCCTCCTTCTCACCGCCTCTCTGTGTGCCTTGGTCCTCCTCCTCCTCGCACCTGCCTCGGAGGGCTGCGGGCCGGGGAGGGGGTACGGCAAAAGGCGGCTCCCGAAAAAGCTCATCCCGCTTGCCTACAAGCAGTTCAGCCCAAACGTCGCCGAGAAGACCCTAGGAGCCAGCGGGCGTCCCGAGGGCAAGATAACACGCAACTCCGAGCGCTTTAAAGAGCTGACGCCAAACTACAATACAGACATAATCTTTAAAGATGAGGAGGACACGGGCGCCGACAGGCTAATGACCCAGGTGAGAAGGGGGATGAATGAGTAGCCTACGTATACGTTCGCAAGATGCGATACAGGCCAGAGTGCCTAAATATACCTGGTATTGCAAAAGGGGGAAAAGCTTTCTTTCTTTCTTTCTTTCTTTCTTTCTTTCTTTCTTTCTTTCTTTCTTTCTTTCTTTCTTTCTTTCTTTCTTTTTCTTTTCTTTGTTTTTATAAAGAAAGAATCGGTTGAAAGTTGATTGTAGCAAGTATACCACAAGGAGTTGAGTGACTAGGTTAGTTACACTGTTGCATACAGTTGTCTGCTCAATATCTCTGGTCAGTCAGATGTTTGAACTACAGTGATTGATTTCATTGACTCCTGGTCCTCTGGGTTTTGCTGTCTGACATACTGAACTGTTATAGACTTTTAGTGTTTCTTTTAGTCACGCACCAAGTGAGTCTCGGTCGTCGCCAATCTGCACGGTTTTCATGCCTAGACATAAACTTTGGTGTGCGTAAAATCACCGCCTTTGGGTCCCGGAGCATCTTTTCCCATCAAATATTAATGTCAGTGCTGTTTTCATATCACAATGTTCATTTGGTCAACAAGCACACACCTTAATGTAAAAAAACCCCAAAACACCCTGTTTTTTTAAGCTCTTTTTTAATTGTGAACCTTTAAACAGATCGGCTAATTCATTTAATCCTACGTTCATTCATTGATCAAAGAACTAACATAAACCACAATAATAATGCTTCTAACAATCTGGAAAAACCCACCTGGCACATTTTTAATGTACAATGACTATTTGCAGATTCTTTTGTGTTTTTTTACAATCTGAGGTATCCTGTATTTATTTTGATGATTATTATTATTATTTTAGTCACTCATGCTTTCCTGCTAGTTACCCTAGCTAGTTATCTTACTGGGCTCTGCTGTTGTCATCCATGATCCATCTCTTGTCACCACATAATGCCCCTGATTAACAGACTTATCAGAAACAGACTGTCAACACTGTAAAATGTTTTTTCTTTTCATTTGTTGATTGCCACAATGTAATCATTCTTCAGAGACATTTCATTGCAATAAATGTTTCATATACGTTTCTTCTCAAGTTTAAGTGATACTGGGACTAGAAGATTTCTTTATGTTTCTAACAGTCTGCTTTCCTTTTGTTCTTGTTTGTTCCTCTCTTAGCGGTGTAAAGACAAGCTAAATTCTCTGGCCATCTCTGTGATGAACATGTGGCCAGGTGTGAAGTTGAGAGTGACGGAGGGCTGGGATGAGGATGGTCATCATTCAGAGGACTCATTGCATTATGAGGGGCGTGCTGTCGACATCACCACATCAGACAGGTAGGCTAGAATAAGTTATGTGCTGTGAATAGGCCGGGCGTTGGCCAGAGAACATTTAAACTGCTTGTAGTGCGTGAACTGTGACACTCAACAAGTTAAACTGTCAGTTAACTTATCTGCAATGTGATGAGTCAAGCAATTGGTAAACAAATACACCACATTTTTTTAGCTGATAGCAAGTTCACATATTTTAGTCTGAATGTGGGAAAAATTCCTTCCTTACAACTTGTCTACATAAATGTCAAAGTAGAAATGGTCTTTTTTGTGAATTTTAATTCAGATGGACTCATGCTGGAAATTAACTATAATTTTTTGTCCTCCTGACAGGGACAGGAATAAGTATGCTATGTTGGCTCGCTTGGCTGTAGAAGCTGGATTTGACTGGGTCTATTACGAGTCCAAAGCCCACATTCACTGTAGCGTCAAGTCAGGTAAGAGATGTAAATTAGAACAGTGCACAGTATGTATACATTATCAAAGTACCTCTTTGTGTGTTTTTGCTTTTGTGTTCAGCTGTTATTACTGCTAATGAGGCTGATGCTAGACCATTTGACAGTGAGCCACTAATGGTTTAGTTTCCCATTCATTGCCTTTATTAACACTGTGGGTGTGTGCTTAAGTGTATGGTCTACTGGGAGCCAATCAAAGCAGGTTGTGCACCTGTGCTCTTTGCCCAGTTTAGCCTCACATGTTGGTCTTAATAGATGTTGTGTATAGTCATTATGTAAATCGTTAGTTATCAAGGTTTTAGGATATTTAGCTGTACAACATGTGGATGAAATGAATGAAAACAAATGTAAGTAGGCTTTTCTGCATTCAGTGCAAGACTAATGGCAGCTAATACTCTATATGTAGTACCACATTTGTGGTCAAAAACCATGAAAGATATATGGTGGTTAAATTAAAATACTTAAATTGCTTGACATAATAGTGTTTTCTGTATTCTTGACTGTATATTCAATCTGCATTTTTGTAGTAGATCCATAATATTTCAGTACACATACTTTATCACATACTTTCTTCATGCAAACAATAGCTGAAAGCATTCCACCTCCAGCTATTCTAACTTTTAAGACACTTAAGAAATCCATTTACCCATGTCTGGTACCACCAGTTATTTGATGCCAAACTGCATTCTAGCAGTCTGATGAGGTTAGTAGCCTGTGAGATGATTAACTCTCTCTTTGTTCGCTATTGCTTTTCCTTCAGTAGGTTTCTCTGAGATCGCTTATCTGAGTCTTATCACCCCCTGGTCTCTGCAGCCTTCAGGCTTACCGACACACACCTTGGACAAATATTTGGCTGCCTTAAGACAGCCCTCTCACACAAACACCCACGCACATTTATACTGATTCATTTCTGTTTCACAATTTTTTGCATTAATTATTCTATTCTATTCTATTCTATTCTATTCTATTCTATTCTATTCTATTCTATTCTATTCTATTCTATTGTTCTCCCAGTTCATTTAAGACGGTAGTACCATATAGTGCTTAGTAATAGCAGGATTCTTTGCTAAGATTCGAGCCCATTGTGATGTCTCAGTGTGTATAGAACCGCTGAGACTGGGGCATGTGACCCAGTTTAAAAACAATATCTAGAACCAGAGTCTGTGTACTTTCCTGGCTCTCTGACCCCAGGCCGTGCTCTGACTGTGGTGATACAATCAGCTGGTTATCCATTAGCTCTTGCCGACTACCCCTTTTTGCCACCTCATCTCGCTGCGTCTTAAAGGGCCAAATAGCTCAGATATACTCTGCAACACTGTCACTTCGGCAATAGCAAAATAAAATAGTAAAACAAAGGATGTTTCTCTGTTATTACTCTGCTAACTGTTAACATGAAAAATCTGCTTCAGAAAGATAGAAATACAGTACATGTACATACCATGGCACTGAACACTGTTTCCATAACAGAGGGCAATACATGAAAAATATGAAGTTACAGCATTGGCTGATATTTTGCTTTGTTGTCTTTTTTTGTAAGATTTCCATTACCCCAAGAAATTGATTTGCCTTAAAAAATGTTTTGGGAACTATTTCATGTATTTCAAACCATATAAATTTATTGTAAGCATTATAAAATGGTTACAATGACACATAACCATATTTAAAGATTGCCTCACACAATGAAAGGACAAGTAATAGTTTAAAAATCCAGCGATCAGCTCTTAATTGGTTTGTTTAAAAGCAGATAAAAACATAATTTTTCTGAAGTGGGTTTCTGTGTGTGCATAGTTTCTAAGCACAAGAAGAGGGCAAGAATCAGATAGACAAGAAAGCAGTTTGAACCTTGACTTTGAGTCATAATGTATACATGTGTTAACAATCCACCATTAATCCACTGAGATAAAGTTCTTCGAGAGTCAAAGTCTTACCTGCTTTATACTCAGTGACCCAGAAAAATGTGAAATCCCTGTAGGAGACCAAATGCCGCGGTGCCTGTCCTCCTCTCCTGAGAGGACCTCCAACATTTCTCTCTCTTTATGCTTTTCATTCTTGCATTAGCACTAAATAATTACAAATAACATCATCATGTCTTTTGTTCTTCAATTCAACAGAACACTCTGTGGCAGCCAAAACCGGTGGTTGTTTCCCTGGTGACGCTCAGGTTGTCGTTGAAGGTGGTGCTGCTAAACAGATGCGTGACCTCCTCCCTGGTGATCGGGTCTTGGCTTCCTCAACAGCAGACGGCCATGGTCCTTTTCTCTACAGCCCAGTCCTATCCTTTCTGGACCGCCAGCCCAATGCCTCAAAGATCTTTTATGTTATTGGGACTAATGCAGGATTCAATATTACTCTCACAGCTGCTCACCTGATCTTTGTCACAGACTGCACTGCTGGGCTGAATCAGCAAGAGGAAGAGCCGTTATCGGGTTCCACGTGGGAAGGCAGGCCTAGATGGGGAGTAGGTCAGAGGACGGTTTTTGCCAGCGAGGTCCAGCCAGGACAGTGTGTGTTTACATCGGCAGGGGAAGTGAAGTCGCAGCCAAAACTTTCAGTTGTGACCTTTGTGAGCGAGCAGAGGAGCATTGGCTTGTATGCCCCACTCACCCAGCATGGGTCTATAGTGGTAAATGGTGTATTGGCATCTTGTTATGCTGCTGTGGACAGTCACCATTTGTCCCACTGGGCCCTGGCCCCACTACGACTCTTCTACAGCCTGATTGGGCCATCAGAAGCACAGAATGATGGGCTGCACTGGTACCCTTGGCTTCTACATTGGCTAGGGAAAATGCTGCTGGATACTACACACTTCCACCCCTGGTCTGTTGAACAATGACATAGATAAGAGGCGCAGAGACATGTTTCACCACGATGTCTTCTTTCAGTTAACACTAGTATGGAGCACTAGAACGCAAAGCACAACAACCTTTCTTTTCACAAGAAATCAACTGAGGGACCACCAAAGGCAATTCATTTTATAATGTAAATATGTTTTGTAGTAACTCCACTTGCCTGTATTTGCTGTACTTCAACAAGTTCTTTTGTTGTTCATGCAAACGAGATAAAGAGAGAAAATGAGACAGGACACATTATTCTAGTAACAGAAATATGGAAAAATAGTATTTCTAGTTTTATTCATTTCCAAAAAAATGTAATAGACATGAAAAAAATCTGATTTCTGTTTACCACAGATCAAAAACAAAGATTATACTAAAAAAAATTGCTGAGAAGTGAGACTGCCGGGTTTTTATCCTTCCTTTGTACTGTATTTACTCCAATCTGACAATATTTGAGCTTATTGATACAATTTTGTGAAACCTCTTTAGTGTCTCAGGCTTAAGATGAACACACAAAGAAAAAAAGAGGAGAAATTAGTGACTGAACAAGGTGAGATGTGAAACTTTAAATGTACATAGGTATTTATACAGTTAACTCATGGACTTTACTTAGTTTACTGTTAGATTCATCACTGCAGTAAATTCACTGATTCTTTACTCTTCCTTTTAGAGTCTATATTATATATTAGCAAATAATTTACAGAAAAATATTTAACTAGACAGTTTATTAAGTTCATTACTTTGTACATGATGAGATTAAATGTACTGGTGTTGCATTGTTTTTTGACATCTGAAAAAGGGCTTTGTTGTAACAACTGGATGGCGGAGAAAGAGTATGAATACACAGTATTTGTGTTACACTTTGTACACATACTGTATAATTCTACTTCACAACATTTGTCACTTACTGATGCAGGATTGATTAAAGGTGCTATAGTGGCCGCCCTGTCTCTGCCATCCGTTTCTACACGACTTGATTGTGTTAAACAAATTTATGTGGCTCATTTAAACGTCTCCTTGTTGATTATCAGGTGTTTTTAATTTAAAACTTTTTTATTTGTTTTTCATTGTTTCAGGTTTCCAGTTTTCAGATCAGTGCACTCAGGCTGTATTCAACTACTGTATTAAGTAGCTAGCTAGGCATCATATTAAAAACAGTACTTATTTTTATTCTTAAGCGTTTAATAGGTGTTTATTTGAAACTTTGCATGGTCTTTTTTGACTTCCGTCTTTATACACTTAGCAGTATGCCAAGCAGGTCTAATCTTTTTTGTTAAATGGCTTATTGGAGATGAATAGATATGTAATATATAGTTCATATTTCCCGCATGCCCCTCCCAGTTGAGTTGCTATGTGAAGACTCAAACATTGCAGTCGATCTGGAAAATTGAAGGCATTCTTTTGTATGACTGCTCAAAGATTTGTCACATATGTATATTAAGCTATTGTTGGAGAGACTATTTAAAGATCTATTTTTTAAAAAATGTAAATGTAATATTTTTTCTGGCAACTCTGTTCATAAAATTTTGAATTTGAAATATAAAGGTTTTCTCTTGTTTGTAAACTAAAATCTGTTGTGCTTTTATCATAGCAAAAAAAAATCTAAACGAGATCGTGACAATACAATACAAAGTATCATATAGATATAGATTATCTAATAAAGTAATAAAGTGGCTATTCTGCTTGTTGTAATAGAAATGCTTTCCGTCTTTTCAAGATCTATGCTAACAAAATGGACTAGCAAAAGGATTTCATAGATAAAACATAAATAACCTATTGGTCACTTTATGAAATGATACATCTATAACTTAATATAACAGCAGCTGTGGTTAGGGTGGGCTGCTGTTTGGTTTCAGTACCAAGGACAGCAGCTCTCAGCAAAGCTCCTCTTTCCTCCCCTTGATGCCTGAAAGCTTTTTCTTTTTTCCAGGATAGGAAATTAGTCAGTGAGCACAGTACCCCCTGCTGGATGCTTCAGTATTTGCAGAGAAGCAAGAAGAAGAAAGAAGGTCCTGGCTTTAAATCCATTCTGATTCCTTTTTTAGGTGTTTAGCTTTCTTCCCACAGTCGCAAAACGGAGGTAGGTAAGGATAACTGGTGATTCTGAACTGGCTGTAGGTGTGAATGTAAGAATGAAGGTTTGTCTGTTTCTTTCTCAGCCCTGCACCAGACTGGGAACCTGTCCAGGATGTAGCCTGCTTCTTTACCTATGGAATGAAGTAGATGGATGGATGTCATGAAGAACAACACGCTGAACACAATTTGTTTTTCTTAGCTGAAGAAAAACACATGAATTAGTGAGAAGTACTTTAAAATTTTGTTCACTTTGTTCACATGACCAATGATCGCAAATAATGAGCAGAGGGAGAACTGTTTTTTGTTCCCATCTATCTATATATAGTTATTTATTAGACAAAGAACAAAGTGTGTTTTTATAACCAAATTTTAAAGCCGGCATTAATAACATTTAAAATATAATTTTGATTTGAACAAATTGGTGGATTAACCAGTTAACAGAACGAAAAATTCTTTTAGTAAGCAGCAATTTTGTTAATTAAAAATATTGTAAGGTTTATGCCACATCTTACACTCAGTGTTGGCATGATAAATTTAGTAGGAACTGTAAGGTACTGTACATTTAATAAATAGGAACCACAGACAAGTAGCTATTATATTTTTTATCTTTAATATTGGTCAGTTAGGTACAGGAAAGTCCTTTGTGTCATACCCCATAGCTCAACATAGGAGAGTGTTACATAAAGACAAATACAGAGCCAGACTCAGGTAAACATGACTAATTTATACAAAAAAGGGAAAAGAAATAGTGATTAATTTGCCTTAATGTGAAGCTGTTGTTCTCACGTGTTATAAGGCATTTTAAATATACATGAACAAAAGAAAGAAATGCAGTCCAAAGTGGTTTAAAAATACTGAAAACCATTCGAAAAAGTCCACTTGTGTCTGGTTGCTTGGAATTTGTCTTTATGTGACAAGCCTCCATGTAATTAGCTCTGTTTGGACCACGATACCTAGCAACATTTTGAGGCAAGGCTGATGGGCAACCAGCAGTAATAATCAGGACTGATTTGAAAGAGAATGGCAGAAAAACACACACCATGACTGCCCACCACCATCTTATAAAGTTTAACAAAACACATAAAAAAATAAAAATAAATACCTTGTTTCAACTGCCTCAAAAGTGACCCAAGTATCACTGTCTTAAATTAAGGGTGTTCACACAACAACACATGGGAAGTCAGCATGCACACAGTAACACACATACAATATGAATGTCTTTATAGAATATGTATCTGTCATCACAGCTTGGTAAAATTACACTTATACACAACAAATGCACAATAACACCTGGAACCGTAATACCAGCCAGTGGAAAAAGGCCCAAATACATTTGAGTTGCCCTTGTCCGGTCAGAAAAACTTCCCCTGGTAGGTTGTGGCGGTGGTATCATCCAATAACAATAGCCTATAGATAAAGATTTCTGATCTCAAACAACTCATAAACACACACACATACAATCGTACACACGTACATTTTCTCTCAGACTTATTACATGTTAATAACATCATGAGAATCGCTGTTAATTCAGTGACTGAATGAATGACTGAATGTGAGATAGTTTTAACTACCTACGCGGCTACGTCGAGAGCAGTAAACCTTACAGAAGTACAAAACACTCCATATCATCCTCAGTTGGCAATTCTGTTGACATAGTTACATTAGGCTATATGTAATCATTGCTTGGCAGCATATAAAAATAAAAGAAGTTGCTCTGGTGCATATTCATAATCATCTGCATGTGAGTTAAATAGTCTCTTTGCAAACAGAGGGAACTGTTTTCGGCACATTTATTTATTTATTTAGTTAGTGAGGCTGGCTCAGTTATTATATATTTGATTAGTATAAGGGTGTTGCCATATCTATAAACTATTATACTACCAGTAGCAGTTTCTTGTGTCTGTATTTTGTAGGCTAGCTTTTAGCAAGCCAGGCTAATGCATATTTGAAATCGCTTGATAAGGTAAAAAAACAAACAAAAAAACAACAACAGTCAAAAATAATTTATCAATTAGTCATTAATACCATATGAGACTCCCAGACCAGAAATCATAATTATGGATTCCTTGTTTACTTGACTGTTGTCCAGCAATGTAAATCCAGTAATATGTTGATCAGTTAACAACATATATGTATTTATTTGGATTTTAACAACAGGTTCATACTACCTATACCACCACAGAGTCTAAACTAATACAACAACCAAGGGCCAATCTTCTATAAGTAAACAGTTAAAATAGGGATAAAGGACAGGTTTTATCCAATGCAGTTTATCAGGAGTGTGATCACTAATCTGAGAACTCCAGTCCTAGTTAAAGATCTGCTGCTGGGCTGATGAGCTTTCAGTACCATGTAAGTTCAAAGTTAGAAGGAAAGTGAAGTTGCAAGCTAGGAGTTGGTTCGATTTTTTCAGCGTTTTAATCTGCTTAGTGACTGTTTCTACTAAAGTGAAGTGTTTTTACCTTTTGCTCAGCCTTACATTCTCTTAACAAATCCATTTTTAGACTGACGTGGGTGTAAGACGCTCTGCTACACCTGACATCATACTAACTACAAAGGGTCCTTGATATCTCATTCCCAGTTTAAAACATGTCAGTCAACATCTTTCGCATGATGACGAGTGATCAAAGATAAAAGATTTTAATGCCATTTCAGCTGCAACCATTTCAGGAATCACCATCCTTTCATTTATTCAGTATGAGCTCGAGTCTCCAATCACTTCCTCAAATATCAGGTAATTGCAGAGAAAAACTGCTGAAAGTGAAACCTGTGAAATGGCTACATCTGTAATTTGTAAATGTTGGCAGAAATCCACAGAAATGCCAACATCCCCTTTTAGCACAGTGTAGCAGACCTTAGAAATGCATGATTTCATCCAGGGCTGTGACAGCTCTGCTTTTATGGCCAAAGTCCTAGGAAAGATACAGTATCAGGGCAAGAAAGGGAAAATGGGCAAGAGGAAGAGAAACATAAAGAAAGAGCTGGACTGCGGTCCTGTCCTCTTGTAGATAAGAGGCAGCCTCACAGCCTCTGGGTAAAGTTTTCGGGAAATACTCCTTTAGTGCCATTTTCTTTGTTTTGCTGCCAGTCGTCTTGCTTTACTCCCATCAGCCAGCCTTCATCCTAAGCACACAAACATGCAAGCAATCAGATAACAGTGTCAGTGTTTCTGTGGCACAAAAGCACATGAGTACGCGTTTGAATTTTGAGTTTACCTGTTCTTCGGGGTTGTCAAAAGTCACTACTAGCACCACGTCACCGGCCTTCATCTCCAGTTCATCTGTGTCATTGGCAGCATAATCGTGCATCACTTGGACCTATTGTATATAAATGCTAACATGAGTTATCGTCGTATAAACAAAATACATTTTACACTTTTAGGTTTTCCCATTTGGTCTCCTGTTTTACCTTGAACAGAAAGCCAGGAGGCATCTCTGCAGATTCTGATGCTACTTCTGTTGATTCTGCTGCTACTGCAGGTGTCTGGACAATAAATACATTTAAAAAATGCTTAATTTATGGATACATTATTTAAATAGTAACATTTCACCTTTCACCACATACATGTCCATTAAATCTTATGTTGTTAAAAAGTGAAAAGAAAATCTGATGGCAGAATTTTACTACCTGTCTTTTTTAAAAAAAATAACGACCTCATCAGATATATTATTTTGTGACTAATGAGATAGAAGGATGCACTTTGTCTTTTATTGTATAGTTGATTCGTTAAAAGACAAATGTAGTTACCTAAAAAAACCATTGCCAAGTATAAGGTTTACAATGTACATCACTTTGTCTTTCAACTGGTCCTTTAGGAGTAGAAACAGCCGATCATCTGCTCCATGTCATCCTATCTCTAGCATCCTCTTCTTTCACACCAACCCTCTGCAAGTCCTCCTGCACAACATCCATGAATATTCTCTGAGGTCTTCCTCTTTTCCTTTCTTGGCAGCTCCATCTCCAAAATTCTTCGATATATCCACTATTTCTCCCCTGAACATGTTCAGCCTTGCCTCTTTTACTTTTATTTCCAAACCTCTCAACCTGAACTGTTGCTTTGATACACTAATTTTTAATCCTGTTCAGCCAGTAAAAAATCTTAACATCAGCACTGCCAACTCTATCTTAGCCTCTTGTCATTTTGTTGGTGCCACAATCTCCATAAATAACAGAATAAATATAAAATCCAGAAAAGTAAGGGTCGTTTTTGTTACATAAAAAAATGCAGCTCTAAGTTAATTATAGCAATCACTACATATTATAAATTAAACTCTTGCGCTCACCTCCTCTTCCTCTTTGGCTTCTTCTTCCACTACTGGTGCAGCCGGTGCAGTTGGTGTAGCTGGTTCAGCTGCTGCAGCTGCTGCAGAGTCTCCCTGGTAGCAGAGAGAAAGATAAATAACAAGAGAGGTTAAAAGGTGAGACGGATAAAACCTTAAATTAAAGAGGGGCAAAGAATGAAAGAAAGAAGAAACAGACAACACGAGACAAAGACAAGCAGAAAAGCCTAAACAGCAAAGTCTTTGTTATTACAGGCATGCTGCACAGATGCAAGATTAAATACTACTGTACAGTTGCAATAAAGCTTTTGCACAGAATACTATGTGTGTGGATTAGCAGTGACTGGGATTAACTGAGTGTAGAGAAGCAGATGTTGCTATTCTTTTCCTTCCCTCAACAATTTATTTTCAACTTGCCCTCTTTATCACATTTGATGCATCCATGCTTCAGGTCCAGATGCATCCTAAATCTTTCCATGTCAAGATTTCTCCATCTGCCACCTTTTATTCACATGATCTTTTTCTCTCCAGTACCCCATGCTCAAACCTCTTTCTTAAGAGTCGATGCATCCATCATTTTCATCCAGATGCATCTCTATATTTTTTTCTCTCCTTGGTTACCTGACCCTCTTCATTATCCAACACAGCAGCAGCTGGGGGGGCTTCCTCCTCAACTGCGTCTGCTGGAGCCTCATCTGCAGGTGTTTCATAGTCTGTGGCAGGCACCTCTGCGACTGGTTGGCTTTCCTCATCGCCCCAGCCCTCTTGGGCTTCAGCTACGGTGTCATAATCAACCGGCTGGTTTTCATCATCCCCCCATCCCTCTTGAGCTGCAGCCAAAGGGTCATAGCGAACTGGCTGGGTTCCGTCATCCCCCCAGCCCTCTGTAGCAGCTGTGATGGGATCATAGTGGACAGGCTGCGAACCATCATCCCCCCAGGCCTCTGTAGCAGCAGCCACAGGGTCATAGTGCTGTGTGGTCGCTTCTTCTTGGGCACCACTGTCCTCAGGCTGAAGGGCAAGGGTCAGGTTTCAAGGAGTCAAGAGGGCACAAGAGATATTTTACCTTCTGGATATTCTAAGGGCTTCATAAATCAAATGGGATCAAGAAGAATTAAAAATAAGAGAAAGCTGGAGATGTTGTATGACCAGTTTAAGACTAATAATAAAAGTAAAGTATTGTTAATGTAGAAAGGGGTTTGATATTTTTTTTAAAGTGTAACTAAATTGATTTAGAAGAGGTATATTCATAAGAAAGAAAGGAGGGAGTTTGAAATGTTTAAATACTAACAGGTCATACAAGTGATTTTGAATGTTTTAGCCCTTAATGTAACAACTATCTTTTACTAAATCTTATACTGGCCATATTGATGTAGCCAAAATACTTCTCTGTTTCCAAAGGATGATAGTTTTCACTTTGTCTTTAAAGAACACTGTAAGCATTTGGAAATTGACCAACTGTTGTATTTTGCAAAGGCAAATGTTTTCTATTCTTTCCCGATAAAGGGTTTTAGTTGCTCATCAGGTCTAGACTGCAGGCAAGCAAGTTTTGCACCTGGACTCATGCTACAAAGCCACGCTGATAGAATCTGTACAAACAGACGCTTGGCATTGTCCAGGTGAAATAAGCTAACTGTGTATGACATTGTCTGTCTACCAGCATAAAACCTGCATATATCATTCAGCATTAATGGTCCCGTACATCAGCGGTCCACAACCTTTTTTGCGCCATGGACCAGTTTAATGTCAGACAATATTTTCACGGACCGGCTTTTAAGGTGTCGCGGATAAATACAACAAAATAAAATGATGCGACCAAGACAAAAACTGTGGTATTTTGTAAGTATAATAATAAATTATTATTATTATAATAATAATTGTGTAACTTTATTAGCAGCATCCTCCTGAAATGCACCAACAACATTGAGAGTAACATCCTCCTCTCTGCCCTTTAATGCTCTCTGGTCACTATGGTAACACGGAAATATTTCTTTCAAAATAAGACACATAACTACAACATGGGAAAAGACCCAGGGAAACCGAGTTAATGATAAAAACCCAGAATTTCACACCCGAGCTTCAACTCTCGCGGTACCAAACGACTCACGGACCGGACCGGGGGTTGGGGACCGCTGCCGTACATGGCATGGAAGTTAACGTGTACTGTACCTGTACTAATGTACCACAATCTGGTTTTTGTTTGTGTGACTATCATGAAAATTGGGGACATGGCATGTCACATTGTCCAAAGACTGTTAAGCATTTTGAAATCTTGGTTCACAGGACAGTTTTCTAATATGTCTTGGTCTTATTTACGTTCACAGTAGAAGGTGGAGAGATTTGTTGATTTTCTTTAGGCTATATGTTGTTTTAAGACTGACAGCAGTTTTCAGAAATGTTCTTGAGCCCTATATGTGCTCTGCATGGCTTGAGAGCCCCAAAAACATGGCCATTCAATATCGTATTTTAGCACAATCCCTTGTGTATAGAGTATGGAGTGTATTTCTTTTAATGACATAATGTGTCACATAATGTGTCTTTTTTTGAGAAAATTCTGACAACATTCATATTCTTAAATAGAATAAATAGAATAGAATAGAACAGAATAGTTCTTTATTGTTATTTTACACTTTTTGGTTTTGGCTTGACTTTTTTAAAATATTCAATCTTCATTTGGAAACAGGGCTGTACTTAATGTTAAATAAGGGGCAAAAACTCTTGCAAAATGAGAATGGTCTTTTGAAGGGATTTGAACAGCGATAAGTATTATCCTTATCAAAATAATTGGTAATATTTAAAGATAAAAATAAAGAAATATATCTTAATTGAGCAGAAACAGGACCATGGGAGATCAGAATATGTCATTGCTCACAAGCATTATCATCATAATTACCATAAAGCCCATGAAGATTGATGTGGAAGTACCAACCTTTACAGAAAAGGTTCAGATTAAATCAAAAGACAGATGAGGGTTAAGGAAGGGTGGCAGTAGAAGGCAAAAACATAAAAGCTGTCAGCTTTTTCCCATCAGAAGATAGATGTTGGATCTTCTGTGTGTGGTTAGCAAGCATGGTTTCTAATCCAAGGCTATGTTCAGATGGAGAAAGAGGAAGGAAGCTTTGTAAGAGTAGACATGTCAGTCCTTTCTGAGCCATCACTGCTTTGCCTCAGCCTCAAATATAGCAAAACTCCATGATTGTTGAGACACGTCTCTCTTAACAGCGAGAGGGACGAACAAAAACGTAGGTTAATGGTCAAAAGGCCAAGCTACGAAAAAAGGCTTTGTGAAGTTGCCCAGTAGCTCTTGTTAGTTTACCAGACTCGTTTGTATAACACAATCCACAGCAAGCGTGAGCAACTTCACTAAACTTTGAGAACACAAAAGATCCCTGTGTGTCACATGAACCATGAAAATAACATGTAAAGGCTACATGTTCTATCAGTTTGACATGTGAACATACAGGTACAGCATGTGAAGGGAAACAGAAAGGAAATAAGTCAATTCAGTTGCAAATGATTTCAAACCACAGAAAATATTTTTCACTATTAATATTATGTTTCACTTTTACATTAGAATTTACCATAAAACACTGGGTACACTGGGGCTTTTAAAGGTCAGTGGTGTTTTCAGGAGGCAAAAGAAATAGAGTGATTTTAATTGTGGACTGCACACAAGACACTAATTATATGGACTCAGTATGTATAACTGTATGAAATGTCAACTTGGAACTGAATTGACTCAAACTCATTCACAAGCTCCATTTGTGCTGTTCAACAATATCTTCAGTGTCTATCAAATCACGCACTGCAGACACAAAGACAATGCACAAACAGATTTGGGACAGACAAATGAAAGAGGTCATTGTATTGAAAAGCTTGCTAAACAGAAAAGCTGTAATAGAAAAGGCATAATAGGAGCGGGGCTTCTATAATGTATGACTGTTATTAAACTGATGGTTACTAGAAAAAAATAGAAATAAGTATTGATGAAGATGATGATAATTAGATTTTTTGCTAATTACTGTTGCACTTTTTTTTTTTTAGCATGAGTATAGATGGCTTACCCATGAGTCCCAGTTTGCAGGCTGTGGAAAACAAAGGAAGTAATAAATACGAAGAGCAGAATACTTTACAGGGTTGTTGCTTTTGCCTTTTACATTCAATAAGACACGCCCCATGCTCTAGAGCTACAAGCCCATAGCATAAGATCTCCAGCAGAACAACTGTACAAGCACTATGTGGTAAAGTATTAACTGATGTGTGAAGTCTGAAGGGGTAGATTTGTTAAATATATTGGTATATTATTTAATTGTGTTAAAAACTAACAACACTCTCAGACCAATGGATAACAATGTCACTTGGAACAGAGGACAATATTTTAACATTAAGATTTGGCAGCCTGTAAAACTAAGTCATAGAGCATAGCAAGAGCATTAGGGAATCCACAGTTAGGTCCACAATTACATTTTTTGTAATTTTTCCTCAGTATACAAATATAGGCAATATGATTAAAATTAAAGTGATAATTGACGTGTTAACTTTTAGCTTTAACTCAAGCATCTTAAAAAAAGCCTTCCGTTAATTGATTATGAATTATAACCTTGGCATTGTAGGGCCCCCCAACCAGCAATAGCAGATGGCTTCCCCTCTGAGCCTGGTTCTGCTCAGATTTCTTCCTGTTGAAAGGGAGTTTTTCTTTCCCACTGTCTCCTTGCTTGCTCATATGGGGTCATCTGATTTTGGGGGTTTTCTCTCTTATATTGGAGGTTCTTTAAAAAATATATATACATACATATAAAGGGATTAAGGAAAATATTAAGATAAAAGATTTTATCTCTCATTTGAGGCAATAACTCTTGTGATTTGGGGCTATACGCATGAACTTGAACAGAATTGAACTAAAGTGAATATTATACTACCACTAGTATAATGATTAATGAATATATAGTCAAACTATAACTGCGCTCTATGTACTTCTGTGCACTTCACAGGAGCATTTCTGATATTAATTATCAGTGATTCGTAGCTTTTCACCAGATCAATATTTTTACTGTACTATTAGTTTTGGTTTGCTCATCATGTACTTTCGTGAAAAAATATCTTTTGGCATGTTGGATGTTTAACGTTTTCACAAACTAACTGTAACTCTGCTAATTTTAGTTTAATTATACATTATGTGTACTTTAAAACCAAAACAATTAACTGAAATGGGTTAAAAAGCTCTATACACTGGGCTTCAGAGTGGGGAATTTAAAATGTATGGGTTTGTCATTGCAAGCTTCTTGTCTTTCAAGCTATGTAAATCACAAGTAATGGCATGTAGTAACTTTGATCAATACCATGCATAGTATAAGCCAAACAAAAATAGATCATTTAAGTATTTGAAAGAATAAAAGCAACTTCCCAGTAACATGAGGACCGTTTAGGTTATTGAGAATTTGTACAGTCTTGGGGACCAAGAAAGAACAGCAAAGCAGGGCTGTAGTCTGCAGTTCATGCCATGAGTGATCCATGGAAAGTGCTAAAGCAGGAAGAAGTGTACACTAGAGGCAGGTGTCTACAGGTCATCATGCCTTCATCTAACTCTTTTTTGGTATTTTGGAAAGAAGCAGAGCAGGCAACACTTCAAACTATGCCACGCTTACCAAGTGATTTCAATTTCTATTCAGACCTATCAAGCTTATTTCAGCATATTTAAAGTGAACCAACCACACTGGCAATGGCAGATGTTGTTGGCTAATCCTTCATTGGACATCTCATTCTTTAACTCAGTTCATTTGGAATTAAATATCATGAAATGAACTTAAATTCTGTCTGAATAGAAACTAAAACCTCTTGTGAAGACTGACATATCTTAAAAGAGAGAGGGTCTCTAGGATCTTTATCTTCATGCCGTGAATCATCCACCTGTGTGACCGTGGAGGCTTTGGTTGCTGCACTGAAAGAATCCAGGTCCATGTCCAACAGGTTGCTCACTGCAGGACTGTCAAACTGATAACAACAGGAACAGGAGGGCTCATTGGCTAATTGGGCACAACAGTGGGAGGGGGGATAAGGACAGAATTGAAAAGACAGAATAGAATAGAATAGAATAGAATAGAATAGGAGAAATTAGAGGAGGTGCAGATCAGAAGCGGGTGTTCTGACCTGCACAGAAAAGGGGAAAGCTAAAGGGTTCATCGACAGCAGCTGCTCACTGACCTCTGTAGGGGAGGTGACGTTGATATCAGGAGTAGCTGCAGCATCAAAAAGGTTGATGATATTCTCTGTTTTTAGCTCTTTAGATGGTGTCACCTTGGGTGGAGGAGGCACTGCTGGTCTGAGCTAGAATATAGAAAAAAGGCAGTAATTAATTCCTTCAACTAGACAAATCAATTGGACTGTTATGAATGCAAAATTCATATTATGCAGTTCAATTTTGTCGGAATGTGCAAATTATATTTTGTATTCATTTGTTTTGAAGTACATGCCAGATGGATCAACATAAATAAGTTCTACGATAGTCTCACAAAAACTTTACCATGAAGCCGTGAATGTGTTTACATATACGATAATAGCCTAAACTGGGGTTCTATTGCCGATCACAAAGAGTTGACCTGAATTTAAAAACAAATGAAAAAAAATGTTTTGAAAAAACAAACAAACAAATAAACCACTTACAGCCCAAAATCCACAGGTATGGCAACCCTATGTGTAAGTGATGATGGCTCCCCAGAAACTAAAACACTAAATGATCCTCTGTGTATTCTGAACAAAGAGAAAACATCAGTGTGTGTGTGTGAGACACTGTTTGTCTACCTTGGATGGGGATTTGGGGATCGGGGGTGGTCCTCCTGGCCTGAGAGTGTGGTTAGATGCCTCTTTACCGCTGAGTAAACAAGATAGAGAGAAAGAGGGAGAAGAAAAGAAAACAAATTACAGAGAAAGCAATGAAGACGGCAAACGATATGAGATAAAAGCGCCGAGGTTAAAGAAGCAGCTAAATGCTAAAACACAAGATTGTAAGAAGGGTTACAAGACATGCACTGCAAGATTTCAAGCTGAAAGTGTTAGAAAAGCTGTCATGCAAGAAAAGTGAGTCCCCTTTCATGGTTTCAAGTCCTCTCCTCTCATGCAAGCAGGCTTTGTTTGTGCCTCCAGTAAATCGTCACAAGCGAGCAGTGATAGAGGCAACTCCTGTTACAGAGAAGATGCTCTAAAGTGGATAAAAGCTGCTCCAGAGCTGCAGATATTAAAAAAACGTTGACATATACCTGTAACTTAAAGCTGCAACAGGTGATTTTGTACACTGGCTGTTTTAGATGGCAGTGAGAGGTACGTTTTGGAATGTCAAACACATCAAGGAATTTGGTGTTTAGGATTCAGGGAAAGACAACAATTCTGGAGCTCCAGAACTCCAGGGTCCCCCCTAAGATCCAGGCTTATTTTGTGTCAGCATCTCTGAATATGTATGCTGAGTCATTTTACCACAGACAGAAGCTGCAGCTCCACTGATGTGTGTTCACTTATGGATCCTACAAAAACAATGCATGTTTATATATCTACAATTTAGTCATTTTAATCTTCTCTAATTTATTTTGGTCCATAGTTTTTATGATGGACCTTTGCTCTATTGTTGGATTTCAGTTTCTTGGTTTCCACTTGGCTTGAAAACATTGAACACTACTGACTAATGCAGGACCGACTGAAAATTCACCTTCTACCTTACGGTGAAAGACAGCATAACTGTTGCTAACAGTGACAGTCTTGCGTGGCGCAGCATATAAGACACACAGGTCTACTCAACTCTATCTGCAGCTCTGAGCACGAAACTTTCCGATCCAAAAGTACTTCTTTGAAATCACTTGCACAAATCAAGCATCCAGTGCTCTGAAAACTCCCAAGTCTGCAGACTGACTAACATACACGCTAGCTCAACAGACAGGTCAGTTGGACAGACAGACAACAGTTGTTTCATCATTGTTACCCCAGCTGCTTCCAGTTACCTCCTATTTGCTCCTGATGATGAGGCGCCGCAGATACCTGTCTTGCTGAAAGGGGGGGTGGGGGATTCAGGGGTAGCTCTAAGTTAATCCATTGCTGTTTTTGATATGTGGTGTAATAATCTAAAAGATTCACAGTGATAGATTATTGCACCACTTCAGACATGCATCATAAATTAGTGATGCAATAGAGAGATCAGCCTTCAACATAAATCAGTTAAGATCATACATTACTCTAAAATATTTATCCCTTACAAGCACTCATAGAAACGTCTTCTATTTGCTGTTAATGTTAATCAAAAAATGAGGTATTTTTGGAACCTGCAGGATTTACAAATTAAAATAAAACTCTGCTCATAAACAGTGTGGACAAAAAAAGATGTATAAATAACCTCCCCACTTCATTTATGCATCAAAAACAATGGCTTTGCGCTCTTCCTAAGGTAAACTAGTTTATGAGGCTCAGCATTCTGAAATCACTGTCAGGATTTTTTTTTCAAGCAGCTGTTTCAGGTAATCTGAAATGTTTCCAGTACCTCAGGTGTGTAAAACCCAATTTTATCAAAATAAAATTTGATTAAAATTAGTGCTGTCAGCGTTAATCTCGTTAAAATGACGTTAAAATGCATTAACGCGGCAAATCTCCGTTAGCGAGTTAGTTATGGCATTAACGTCATTTTAACAAGATTAACGCAGACAGCCCTAATTAAAATAGAAAAATAAAATGATATCTGTTTAATTCCACAGATCCCTCCTAAAGCTTAACCTCTTATGTAAAAAGAATATGAAACAAGCAGTTTCCAAGTACCTGAGAGAATTTAAATGACGGCTCATTTCTCACTAACCTAGTTGTGTCTGTTTCCTCCAGTTTCTCCAGGGTGTCATACATATCCTGATCCAACTGTAGAGACAGAAAGATGGTGTGTAAGATAAACATTTTTATATCATGTATTTATTTATTTAATTAATATTACATTTCCTTTGCCACCTTCTTTGATTTATATTTTACACTGCAAAGGCACCCTCCTAATAGATATTGTTATCCATGTATTGTAAAGTGTGTTTGCTACAGTTTGTTTCCATCGTCGGGTCCAAACAAATTACTTAGAAACTTTTCTCTTTCAAGGGAAAAAACAGAAATACATTAAAACACACTTTGCACTAGGTGATAAACAAGGAAGGTTAGATCAGATTTTATATTCAGCTGCAGGCCCTGCTGACATAGTCGATGGCCTCGTCTGGCCTGAACTGTTATCTGATATACTGCATCCATTTCTCTCGTCTAATCTTTATCTAAATCCATCACTGCTAGAGGCTTATAGAAGACTCCTACCCGACTCATTTCTTTGTGAAACTTCTCCTCAAAACCAGCCAAACTCTGGAAGGTGCTGACATAAAACCCAACACGACTAGAAAGGGCAGAGAAGAGAGAGACAGCACTGACTGCATTAACAGCTTGACTTCATTTAATATGCCTATAAGCACAGAAGAAAGTGAAATGCACTGATCCATTTAGGAAAAATCAAAAACACATATTCCCTACCTGTTCCAAAGTGACGGCAACTCTTCTTGCAAGTCAGCATTAATCTCCTCAAACACCTTCTGGGCCCTTTCTAGCTCCTCCTCAGCCTGAAATTAATGAATTAGAGTATGTTTGCAAGTGTGTTAGATGTTCTGGTAATGAATTAAATACATTGTGTGTGTGTGTGTGTGTGTGTGTGTGTGTGTGTGTGTGTGTGTGTGTGTGTGTGTGTGTGTGTGTGTGCACAACATCTCTTCCACCACTGATTGTGCTTAATATGATTTGTTCTTTTTGATGTTCTCATTTTCAATTTGCCCTCATTAGATTATCAACAGAGAGGACAGACAAACACAGGGATCATCTCTAGAAAGGCTTCCTGAAACTAGCTCATACTGACTTCTTTGTTATGGTAACATATATTTTACTGCTGGGTTACCAGAAAACTCCTTACAATTGTAGAATAAGGTAAATATGTACCTGGCTCCTGGAAAGACTGCTTTGGGCAACGTTGTGTGCAGACAGAATACCCTGAGCCCATCCTGGAGTGGCCCTTTCCAACAAGGATGAGGGCTACAAAACAAACATATATATTTTTTTTAGGTTTCTTACATGTTGATTCACCTAAATAATGAACTGAAAAACAAAATAATTGTTGAATTTTGCATCTGAGTGATTACAAACACCGCAGCGCATTTGTTTTACCTTAGTAATTTTAATGCCCCCGTCCTTTTTCTTGGTTTTGTGTGTCACGGCATAGTTATGCCTGGCACTGTCGTAATCTACCAGCTTCCTGTCCCTTTTAGCTATACGAGTCTGAATAAAAAGAAAAAAAAATGTATTATTCACTTTCTTCATTTATATCGAAATGCTCAGTATTCATACAACATGCTTTCCAGCAAGGTCACAATATATAAAAGAGACGCTCACTGCCACTGGATTAACATTTAAGACCAACGATTTTTTGTTGAGGTCACGACCTCTTAACTTACCTTAATATCAGGGAACTGGCCCAGGTAAGTATCCATGGAGATGAGAGCATGATCAACCAGCTTCTGGTGGTAATCAGTCCAAAGCACATCACAATCCTGCAAGATGAAGGAATGTACAGAAGCAGGCACAAGACAGACTGTTTAACATTATACGAGACAAATCTCCTGCAGAGCACATTTTATATTGGAGTAGCATGCAATGTGAATATATTTCTCCTTTACTTTGTAACTTGTTTCAGGAGCTCTGTCGCATCATTTTGACTTGTGGTCTTCACTAAGGCAAAAGCCTTTTAGCTAATTGCAATGACTTCTTGCTATTTGTGGCTAATCAAAAATGACCTCAAGAATACAATTAGAGGACATTTTAAGGATCTCTGCAACATTTTTCACCAGACGTGGTTCTACGACATTCAGCATAATATAAAGTCTGTAGCAGTACAGTTTTTCATGCTATGGGACTATAATTGCTTGCAGAGATGGACAGCCTGAATATTTCAGAAGAGCGGTTATTCTATTATTTTCTAATCAGCTTGGAGGACTCGTGTAGTTGAAACCATTTATAACACAGGATTGGCGAACATCCTTCCGTTTACCTCATGACGACCAGACTTGTAACACTCAGCACTAAGTGGGCACGCATACTTGAAGGCAAGAAAAGTATAACCCCTGTATCACACAACTTTCAGGATGTCTAAGCGCACACATCATGTACACACATATAGCCTACTCACTTAATATGGCTTTTAAAGAAATAGTAAAAAGTGTTTCTCACCTCCACAATGGAGTCCACTTCATTCTTGCCGTACCAGTCTTGCTCATACATGTCAGCTAGACATGCCTGAAGGTTCTTAGAGGACTCATGCATGGCTAAGGACAAACATACATCCTCTATATTAGCTTATATTAGTGTGTATTCATACGCCAATGAAAGTGTGTTTCTGTGTGTTTGTGTCTCTGGATTGACTTGTGTGTTTGTGCGTGTCACCTTTCACAGCCTCGAGGTATGCTCTTAAATCCCTCTGGAGTTTGCTGCCTTCAGCCTGAGGATGAAACACTAAATGTGAGCCTCATCAAAAAACGCCAATCGTGTATTATATGCTGTGGATTCAGACTCAATGCAGGCTACAGTTTATCCTATTTTAGGCCATACTATTGTTGATATCTAGAAAATGTTTAATTATGACTCCATGAGTCACTGAACTGCACTCTTACATATTGTTTGTTGAAGTTGATTACTCCCTCTTCAAAAGCGACATCTTTGGTCTCGTCTGCTTTGCCAAGTTTCTGCAGAACCTGTCACACAAATAATGATTGAAAACATCAGACCGTACAACTGATTCCCAGCAGCTTTCTGTTTTGCCATCAAAAATCAATAGTATTTCTTTGCATTTGGTTAGAAACATGAAGTGACGATGTAAAACAGAAACATACACACACATGGCAAGTCTTTTTTTTTTTTTTTAATATTTGCCATATTGATGGGACATATAGCCAAAATCTCTATACACAGTCTAATTTCCCCCTTCGGTAACATTCACACAGACATAGTATGCATGTAGGGAGGCACCCGTGTCTGCTTTCTGTCTATCTTTAGCCTTACAGCAGGCTTTATAATACCTTTAGCTGAACAAATAGCGCCCCCTCCCAAATATTGAGCGCAAAGTGCAGGTGTTTAAAAGCGTAGTCTGTGGCCTCCTCTACAACCTATAGTCAACATATTGCTGCATGGTTGTTTAATAACGGCCTCAGAACGTATGAGATGATGCCCCTTACTGAGTAACATCACTCATCTGCCAGTTTAGATAGGAGCCTTCAAATACCAGACACATCAGGCTAGATCATGAGCGGGCCTACACCATATCTGACTGCAGTACGTGTCCGCTGTGTGACAGTGTTTTAAAGCAGGGGAGCAGCCTATTTCAAGTAAACAGCTTCTTCCTTAAATACAGCAAACTCCACGCTTATTTGATGATGTCGTGATGCGACACTGCGCCTCTGTGGAGGATGCGGCATTACTGCTTCGTGGCGTGAGGGCCGGAGATATAAATTTACCACACAGCAACGCGTAAGGGAGACACGCTTACCTTTTCTTGCGCTCTGGTTAGTTTTTTCTGCACGTTACTGGCCACTTTCCCTGCAGTGAGCCCCTTCCCCAAATTCAGCTCAGCCATCTTGTAGCGTAGATCAGTCTTTGGATGCGGGAGGGAAGGGAATAAAAGCAATAACGATCGGAGGGACCGCTACGGTTACTGTTGAGGCAAATGCATCAATGTCCAGTTGAGAAACAACGAGGACAGGTGTAGTTGTGTGAGGTTATGATGTACCTGTGGGAAAATATGTGTGCAGAAAGCTAGCTTGTAGTCTCTAATATTGCACTGCTGTGTGTGCGCGTCCCTGACAGGAGAGGAGGAGGAGGATGCTGTGAGAGATGATCTTAAAGGCACAGATGCTGCGCGTCCACACGGGGACATTTTAAAACATCATTAGACAATAAAATAACCGCCGACACGCGGAATGTGAAGAAAAATGACGTGTTTTTGAATTGACAGCCAGAAAGGTTCTTTTGCAAACGTTTTTAATTTCATTTCTATCTGTAATTTGACTTTTTAAATACCTGACCCGAAGTCAGGTCTTGAGATCATCAATGTCTTCGCTTTGCGAGAATTAAACATTCAGCAAAACTTTCATAACTTCCAGCAAACTGGCGATAAACAAGAGGGCTACCTTTGAGCATGCGCGGTTTTATTAACGCGTCAAAACTCGTCCGTCCAGCTCCGCTAATATATCGTTACGTAATAGGTAACATGAGAGGCTGGTTTTACTAAGGAGCAGCTGTGCGTAAACTGACCCGAGGAGTAAACATTTGTAACTCACTATTATAATCATTCATTTAAAAATTATTCTTGTTAATATTTTAATGATGTGTTTGGTTTCAAATGGAATGGAGCCAAACTATAGAGCAGAAGTATTTATATGTTTCAGTTTAAAACGCAACTACAAGGATCTTCCCTACGCACATTCACGGATGATTAAACGAAGTTGATCCCAAATCAATATCATCTGACAATAACGCAAACACCCGTGGACTACATCAGGTTTTATCTGGTTCAGATGCGTGGCTCCCGTGTCCGACACGATGATGATTTCTCTCCGGGAGGGGGCACCATCAGCACGCTACATACATCCACATAAGACCACTAGAAGCAAGGTCTTTCACGCTAAGCTGTCTGATTTTGACAAAAGGCTGCTAAAATCAAGGCAAAGGCCTGATACTGTGTAAATTTAGCCACTTTCACGAAGACGGGCAACTCAAAATATTATTCTTGGTATATTTTGAATAATCCGAGCATAGTACCAGTTGGCAAACTTTATAAAAATATTCCTGCTGTACACTTATAGCTTAGAAAAAAAAATCTAATTTATTTATTTATTTATTTTTAAAAAAGACAAAAAACAAAGACAAAAAACAAACAAACCACCCATTAGAAAGTGCAACCCTTTATTTACACTGGTTGTTGGTGCCGGCTCGGAGCTCTCCGAGGTTCTGAACTGACACTATATTTTTTTGCTGAAGGAGCTCACAGGCAGCAGAGCAAACATGAAAGGCTATTGAAATAGTAGGCCGGCACTTGTGTTTTCTCTACCATTACACTAGATGTAATTATATCTTGGTTGCATAATGTAGCATGAGAGCCCGCTTAAGGAGAAATCCTACTTACACATGACAAGAAAAATGGTTTAGTGTGTGGAAGCAGCTGTTCCAGAGGGAGCGATTATACAGTTTAATTTCATATTGCATGTAATGATATACCAGGCAAAAAGAAATTTAAAAAAAGAGAAAAATGGAGAGAGAGAGAGAAAATGTGCCCTTTGTCCCTCCTTTGCATCAAACTGCTTTACAGTAAATGTCTCCTTCTTTCCTTCTCTCTCACTTTCTCCTCCTCCTCTTCCCTTTCCCCCCTCCCATCACTCCATCTCCCGGGCTCTTTATCCCCGACAATAACAACATTTGGCCACGAGTCACCAAACCCATTCGTTCACATATAATCACAGGAATAGAGCACCCATCCACCTCCCCCCCCCCCCCCCCCCCCCCCCCTCTCGTGCTGCGGGAATGGTTCAATCCGCTGAGAGTGAGAAAGACGGGGAGCACAAAGGAAGCAGCGCGCATACTGTTCGTTTAGGAGGGAGATAATTGGGTGCGTGATGTAAACATGGAATTAAAAAAACCGTAAGAGTGCATTTATTTTTCACAATGCGCTGATCCATTATCGGTGTTTAATATTACATGGGGCTCTGGCTATGAACCACGTATCTGTCTGGACAAGGGAAGACAGGCAGCAAGTGAGAAATTGAAGCCAAGAGTGGAGGAGAGGAAAGAGGAGTTGAGCATTCTTTCATCTTCGCTTCAGGGTTTTATCTGGAGTTTCTCGCTGGCTTTGGACCGAACCCGCTTCATTAAGACGTGATGTCGGGTTTTTAAGCTGACCACACCGTCAAGAACAGATTTCTTCTTCTTCTTCTTTTCACATGCTTCCCCCCTTTTGAATATAGAATGACAAAAGGAAAACACGCCAATATGTTGCATTTCTGAGGTGAGTGAGTTTTCTTTGTTCAGTACAAAATGCAGTTATTTTATTTTATCATACTACATTGATTTTTTTTATGGAACCACAGAGTGCCACAAGATTAACAGTAATAAGAATAAATACATAAATAACATGCAGCACCTTACCAATAGTGTAATTAAAGAACCCTCCATGTTTCCAAATGTTAAAGCGGTTCCAACAGCCAATTGTGTAGCCCACGGCATTGTGCCAATCAGTGTAATTGCTTTTGAAAATTAGACACAGGGAGGACCCTCAGCTCAAGCTATTGTTTTCCCTCTATTGTATTCAAACCGCTGCTTAAGGGAACATTTAGTGCTCTTACACAAAACACGAGCTCTTCGAGGCTACTCAAAGGTCGCATATCAGTGACAGCCATGTGAATCCTTCATGATGTGTGGGAATTAGTAACGTGAAAGCTTGAACTCTGTTTTTAACAGCAGTGTGCATAACTGGATTGGACAGAATGTAAACACGAGGAGCACAATTGATCGGAAGGGTCGATGGAAGTCACGTGCATTCACATTCTATCTATCTATCTATCTATCTATCTATCTATCTATCTATCTATCTATCTATCTATCTATCTATCTATCTATCTATCTATCTATCTATCTATTTTCAATCAAACTCACTATCTAACAATATTTAAGCTATAAACAAAACATATAGGGGGCAGATCTCTTACTGGATTTCTACATAACCTTACTCTGCCCTGGGGTACAGTAATAGCACATGAAACATCTTCGTAATTAGTAGTTTGCCAGAGCAAAGGGAAAGTAATTATAGGCAACAACCCAGCCTATAAGTGCTCAGCCTTTATTTCCTTTGTTAAAGATGCACACGTTGTCTGTGCAACTCGCTAGTTGTGTTCTGCAAATGTCACAGCTCCAACGAGTGTTTATTAAGAGACGAAATTATTTTAAACTGATCGAAACAGAATAACTTCAAGAATAAAGACTGTAGTTATTGGCTTCATTCTCCATATATTTTAGTTGTAATTACGTGTGGTGGGGAATGTATGCACAGCTGTTAATGTGGTGCAAGAGGAGATAAACAAAAGAAGAAAAGCAGACTTTCACATGAAAAATACAAAACAAAAGAAAGCAAGAACCGTAATAGTGAAATGCTAGAGCGGGAGTTGCAGGGGATGTAAAATAGAGTGTGATTATGTTGAAGTTTGGCTGCTCTAAAATTACAGCTTATAAGGAACATTGTGGCCTTTTCCAAGCATGAAAAATTACAATGTGCATGCTAATAGAAAAGCTAAAAGCACATCCACTGTAGGTCCCTTGAGATAAAATGATGGATTTGAAGGTTGTGCAGTGTTTGAATACAGGACTACACAATCTGGAATTGCTGTGAAGGGATACTATGGGAGGGGGTGTTAAGAAGCTGCTCTGTAGTGACTGTTTGCTATGTTGCATTGAAGAGTGTACTGGTGTCAGCTCATTGAGTTTCTTGCCTTGGTGGCTGTTAAGTCTTTTAATAAGACTCTCTGATTCATTTCCATGGCTGAACTTTTGCCTTACTACAGGTGAACTTGAGGCGTGTTCTGAGAAACAAACAGCTCAAGGATTCAGCACTCGAGCTGTTTGCTGGAGTTCTGTTTTACCAATCATACATTTGCATTCAGCTCAGGATTCAACAAGTCTGGTAACAGAGCTGCTTCACCAGTGCACCTGTAGGTCTTCCAACACAGCATTACACAGTATAATAAAAATTTCAAGCAGAATAAATGCAGTTAACATTGACTCTCTGATGGCCCTCTTTTATGTGGATCTGACAGCAATTTTCAGTCAGATCCACTTTCTCTAAATGCACCAATGCTATGCACCATAGTTACAATGGTCAGTGGGTGTTATTTACACTTCAATCTGCTCTTCTTTGATGTTTGGAATAATGTCGGCTCTTGACATCAGATTTCAATCATAGTGTCATGAAAGGACCGCTTTGGTCTGTGTTTTAAATAATGGGGCAATGGCAAAGAGGCAAGAGGAAACTGGGGACTCAAAACTGTGCCATCTGCAATGGGAATCAAACACATACCTTCAATAGGTCCATTTGAATCCACTTTAATCACTGAATGATCAACCCATATTGCGCTTTCCCGATAGTTACGTAACCATAACAAAAAGCCCACCAGTCTTTAGACTTAGGACTCTGGCCAAATTGGCAGGCTGAAAAAACGAGACGTCTATCAAGAAGTGGACACTTATTTCTCCTTGTTTCATTTCTTCTTTCTTATTAGGTCGTAAAAATGAGAAAATTCACATAAAAAATTCTTTGTATAGCACAATATCTGTGATTTTTAGTTTGAATGACGCTATCACTCCAGTGCATTTCCGTTCTTGAAAGAAAAACAGTCCAGGGAAGGTAAACAAACAAAGAAATCCTCCCCATCCAGAAATGTAATCAACACTGGGGAAGATCTTAGCTAGAAATGCACTAATAAAATTTGCTGAGGGGAGGATAAGTGCCATATATGGGCTGTCATTCATACAGAAGATATAATTCATGAATTACCAGTGTTACCGTGCACTCTATGTACCCGGCTTTGACAACAGATTATGTAAGTGCAGCATGAGCCAAGAAGTCTCAAATTCAAAACTGAGCACAAAAAGTCTGCAGGGACCCCTCAGTCTGACAGCGCTAGCCTGCAACAGGCAGCCTCAGCCATTCAGCTAACAGGATGCGTACAGGGTTAAAGAGAGTTAACGAGGAAAGAGTGAAGAAGGATGCTGTCTGTCAAACTGCAGTGAAATAAGAACAAGTGATTTCAGGAAGAAAGAGATGGTGCAAACAAAGAAAGAGGCGGAGAGTTAAAAGAGCCAGGATAAGGAGTGTAAGTGCAGACGGAAGAGAAAGGTTAAAGTCAGTCCTAATCCCATTAATGCACGCCACTGCTGTGCTTCACACTGCAGTTTCCACATGCTGCTTCAAAGTAATCACCACATGTGTATTTGAGTCATTCAGCTCACCAGTGCACAGTGTGGGTACCATTTAAATGATATGAGCACTTAATGAAAAAAAATTAATGGAGACCAATGTGCCATCTGTATAATGCTGCCATTGTCAGGTTGAGAGCCTTTATTTCCAACCAGATCTGACTCAGAACATGTAAAGGCCCCCAGGCAGTGTGGCATTGTGTGTGTGTGTGTGTGTGTGTGTGTGTGTGTGTGTGTGTGTGTGTGTGTGTGTGTGTGTGTGTGTGTGTGTGTGTGTGTGTGTGTGTGTGTGTGTGTGTGTGTTGGCTGTCATGTTGGTTTGTAGCTGGAAGGGTCTTCTAATACCATCTAAGTAGACATGTCTCTGTATCTGCTACTATTTATGTGGTAGCTGCACACAGAATTTCAAAAACTGTGTATATATGTCCATGCAGATGCACATCATTCAGAACTGTATGTGTATTAGACCAGAGCTTATATTTTTTTAAAAATTCAAATCTGGTCACAGAATGTGTGAGGCCGTTGGACATTTGTCACACATGGTGTTATCAATGTAAATGGTGCCAAACAGAGTAAAGGGAGAGTAGTGCTGCAACTGAATGCAGTTATTCAGGACGGGTCTACAGAGAGACTGAAGTGTGAGGAGCCCAGCTAATAGAATCAGGGAGAGATAGAAGACAAGGCTTTCTACAGAGAAACTGTGTGCCACAGACTACAGTTGTGTGCTCACATCACCACACTAGTTTTCAGTCATGGAAATAAATTAAATGCATTTATTCACAATGTCTGTATGTATATAGTGGATATTGTCACTTGGGTTTTGTATCAGCAATGAAAAAGGGGCTTTTTGTGAATGATCACCTGGCTCTGCAGTGTTTTCTTGTAAATTGCTTTGGCACATTGTTACTGTTTCGGTTCAGTCTTGCCAATCTCGGCAGCCACTTTGCAACTGTTGGCAGCTGTTTTCAACAATTAACTTAAGATAAATGCACTGTATGCCCATCATCAATTGGCAGACTAAGACAAATCAAAACTCAAAGGAAATTGGTGTTTGGACTTTGTTAAGTAACCTATAATATGGCTGTTTATGCAAATGTCACTCAATGTCTAACTGATGTGTAAACAGGAAAAATGCTGTTTGTCAGTTGCTATAAACAGATATCTTAACTTTTAATCTTAATATGTAAGGAAGGGACAAGGATTTTGGTATCAATAGCTTTCTGGTTTCATCTCATAACCCAGTATTTTAAGACTACATTTACAATGGAAATGTCTATATTTTGCAGTTAAACACTGAGAGTCAAACGAGTTGACCTGATGGACTCTTAGAAGACTAAGAGTTTGCATAAATATATGTGAAAAGGCAATGCACTGCAAATTCTCCATTTTGTGGATTGTTAGCGTGCATTGTGATATGTAGTCATACATCAGCTCATTTGGGACATTTGGGCAAAGACAAATGAATCCGTGAGGGATTGAAGAGGAATTTTAACGCTGTGGCTTAAAGTAGGTCTTGTGTTCAGCAGGAGAGAAAGAGAGAGAGAAGGAGCAAAGTAGTTGAAAGCAGCAGTAAGACAAATGATGCTGGAAAGAGAGATGGTGAAAGACAGAGAATGAGCTGTAATCTGATGAAAGCCTCTTTACTCCCCTGTCACCTCACCTTCAGGCCACAAGCGATGACCAAGGCTTACACAGAGATCAATGCTGAGGCCGCTAGCACACAGACACACCGAGACACCAAACACATACACATGCTTCAGACATGCGCACGCACACACTTAATGATTAACTTTACAGGGACTTTCTCTTTGTCGCCAAAGGGAGGAGGTCCCCACAACAGATTTATGTGCACACAACATAAGTAATATAAATGCACGCTCACTCCTAAGATCGCTTCACTTTAAATGCTGTAAGGCTGCCTGTGGTACACGTGCAAGGTCCAAAGTAGATAGATGGTATACTGGTTGGGTAGAAACCATGATATTACATCTAAAATGAAGAACGCATTTTGTTGCCTTTGTGTTTTAGGGGTTTATAGGTCACTCAGACATTTCAATAGACTTGTAGCTCAAAGGGAGAAAGCAGGAGTGTGAGGAGAATGCTTCACAGCTCACATACAGATCACTCTAATGCATTTAAACCTCAGCAACCAAATAATCCCAGCCAACACTGTTTTTTTTTTTTTATTTCTGCGTGTACTTTAGAAAAAAAAAACAATCAAATATAAAAAAAGGGGCAAAGGAAATGAATGAGAAAAGGGGAGATCTGGGTGAAGGCGAGGAAGATAAGCAAGCAATGAAAGCTATTTAAATCCTTGTTTTTGTTACAAAAAAGTTTAATAGTAAAATGATGCAACTCAAATTGGCATTGAAATAGCCTTGAGTTTTGTTTTCGCTAGAACAGAAGTAAATAGGAAATTGTGTCATTAATTTCTTCTAGCAATAACAATGCACTGTACCTTGTTATGACTGTTCTTTTAGAACAACATTTTACTTCCTGATTTGCCATATATACTATGGTAATGAGACATTTTTAAGCTTTGTAAATTGAATTTTTTTAGCTAAGCATGTTGTCCATGATGTAGTTTAAACGTAAATGGATTGATGGATGGAAATAAATTAGACCTCTCTGAGGTCCATATATATATATATGTATATACGGAGAGAGAGAGAGCTCGATCATCGATAAATATTCAGACATTTGAGCTGCAGTGGTTGTGATTTCTGTTAAGGAGTGAAATGAAGCAACAGCTCATGAGATCAGTTTTATCCCAGGCCACTCGTGGCCACTACGGATATGCCAGAGAAAGTCTTTGAAATTGAAATTCAGGTCTCACCAACTATCATCAACAACACACCAAATGTGGTGAAAACACACAAAGTGTCTGTCCTATGATAAAAGAATAAAAATAAAAGATTAGGTCAAATAATCTAATGACTATATTCAAGCACTGAACATGTCTAAAGGTTCAAAGAACTTCACACATTCACACGCACTTTGTACATACAATTTTAAATGGGCATGCATGTATGCATGAAATGTGTCCGTGGAGTGTTTTTGACTCTTTGACTCTGATTGTGGCTGGTTTTAGCCGCTTTTAGCTGCTGAGCCAAGTGCCTTTCTCTTTTCATTTTCCCTCTATACTCCCCCATTCCTTATCTATTAACTTTGGGCAACTTTTCTAACTGTTTTCTGTCGAAAATCAGGCAGATGTTGTGCGCATTGCCGATATGCAGATAGATGCAAGTGGCAGTAATGCTGGTGGGAGATAGTGTCATCTGATGTGCGGATTATGCTGTGTTATCAGTGGTCAAGTTAGCTGTTCCTAGCAGGCTACAGCAACCCTCAAGCCATTGAGAAATGTCCTGGTGATATCAAAGAGCAGCTCAGCACTTTGTCATTACCACTGTAGGAACTAGTGCAATTGGCACATCATTGTCATACCTTATAATCACAGTGTAACGCCCAGCTCTGCATGACAAAGGTCACCAACGCACACGTACTGCCTTTTCTTTAAAGACGGCGCTGACAAAGCTGTCACATTGCTGCTAACCTCCTTATTGAAATAAAGACCACTATGCTTTCATAATGGTTGAACAGCAATAATTTTACCGTGCATGTCAGAGGTGAGCTAAATAACAGTAATTTCAGTGTCTCTTTTTTTCCACAGCACTCTTTAATGAGAGCAGGTGTTAGACTGGAGCATAATGCTAAATGTCTTTCACAAGCTAGCCAGATTCCTCGCACACATAGACACACACACAAACGCACATACACACATGCACAGTAGTAGTCTTTTTGGTGACAGATGGACTAGATGGAAACAGTCATCCTGTCACATGCACACGAACGCTGTCCCTTTCTCTTTTCACTAAAAACAGAACAGAAGTGTGACAACGCAGATAAATAGTAACCATGACGTGGCTGTTTTCCTGAATCAAAATATCTTAAATAGTGGGACAGAAATATGAGATGAAAAGAAAAGCAGACAGCTTGAAAGTCTTACCTAGGTGTGTGCAAATATACAAATATTCACCCACATTAAAACCATTGACAAGTGGAGTGAATAACACTGTTACAGTGCAGCATTCTGCTGGGAAGCTTTCTTTCATGGCATTCATGTGGATAATATTTTTGACATTTGCCACCCACCTAAACACTGTTGCATTGTGGCAATGACAGCGTCTGATCCCTCCACCAGCACGACAGCCACAATGCAAAACCTGTTCAGGAACAACTCGAGGAACTCAGCAAAGAGCCTCAAGCACTGGTCAGGCTTCCGGACTCACAGATTTCAGTCGGATCACGTAATAACCGTGATCCATGGAGGCCCCACCCAACCAACCTACAGACTCAAATTATCCAACACCCCTTTGCCAGACACAACAGGACACCCATGGAGACCCTCTGTTTATTCCCTGATGGGTCAGAGATATTGTGATTGCATGAGGAAGACACAAAGAATTAAGCAGATGGTTTTTAATCAATTTACGTCAGCCTGTAAACAAAGATTGTTATGTTTTGAGACGTAATTAATGTACCCATGGCTCTATGAGCGATAGATCAAGAAGTGTTTCCTTTGAGTTCTCCAATATGCCAGTAAAACAACTATACCAGTTTAACCTTCAATAATAATGTAAAAGTCCATCAATATTTGACCTTATCAACATCTGAAATGTTCACCATCTACTTTCTCCACTGTCCAGTGATCCTCTGTAGTATCTTGTCAACCTCACCAGGGAGCAAGCTTGATATGTCAGTAATACCTCTAGTATTGTTAGGAAGGTTTACCGTAAACTAACCAGACTAAATCTTCATCCCGCTTTATCCTACTGAACTGCAGCTCACTGAGCGTCATTCCCATTTACTGTAACACACCTGCAGGTAAACCTTCTGAAACAAAAGGTTTGACTGCACAGGCGACACGCACAACATTAACCCGTCAGTAAATCAGGGTTACGGAGGACAATTATGCATGTAAACACTCACGCAGCAATGTTTCACATTTTAAAGGCACATTAAGTTTGGTTAGCTGTGATTTTTAGCACCAGAGTCATTAGAATCAAAATCAGAATACTTTATGATTCCCAGAGGAAATTATGTGGTCCAAAGAAGTTAAAGTACCACATTAAATAATACAATATATCACAAAATAGCTGTAATATGTAAATATGCCCAACATATTATTACACAAAATAAATATGAAGTATAAAGTCGAAATTCAGGTGCCCGCCCCTCTTATCAAATCTACATTTTGCATTTGAAGATTTTTGCTGTCAAGCACAATACCAGTCGATGCACGTCTGAGCTGTAACACCAGAAAGCAACATTTTAAAAAATTTAACAGTATCATCACTTTACAGAAACAGGTTGTTCCTTTGTACTCTCGACAGCCTTTTTGCAACACACTGTCAAGAGTTTTCTAGAATTTCTTTTTTAAAGTGAATATTTTCACAGTGTGGTCTTTTTATTATGCAGAGTAATGACAGCAGTGGTTTTTTGGAGTTGAGTCAAAGATCTCAGAGGTAAATATTTTAAACCCTCGACAAATGAAACAAAAACTTGTCTGCCTGGATGTAAAAAGGGGCTGTTTTTCTAATATTAATGAGCATAATGCAAAACATATTTGCTCATTATTGTTTTGTAAATATACTTTGCATTTTGCCAGCGTGAATCCCTTATTCTCCATTCTTAACCATACATGTTGTTTGCTATATTTCCTCGGCATAGGCTGGATGTGTTGTTGGAAAGTCTAGATTTGTTTCTTTCTTCTTCTTTAAGTTATATCCACTGTTTTCCTTTTTAACACTGAAGTCTCCCATAAACACATGATAATAGGATGAATTTCACAGTTGTTCCCGCCTCCAAACATATTCTTGTTCTTGAAATTCGGTGTGTGTGTGTGTGTCTGTGTGGCCTTGCTGTTTTATGTTGCGCTCTTTCTCTGTGTAATTTCCCCCCTCCCTCTCTCTTTCTCTGTCCGGCCTTTGCAATCTCCAACCCTGAAGAGCAGCGTGTCCTCGTTCTGGTGATGCTCCGTCGCCAGCGCTCAGTTAGGGGCCTCTGAAATATTCATGCCGACGCGCATATACACACAAAACTAGAAACACACACAGACACAAACTATTTCAAACCCTTCATCTTTTTCTCCCTGTCAGTTTGCCCATATCTACAGAAGATTAGAAAATATAATTTATCTAGCAGCAGGTTTAGGGAGAAAAAGCTTTACACTTGCAAACACTCACACACTCTCATGTCAGCGGCAGAGGCTGAAACAAACTATGCAATTCCTCTGAATTTCTACACAATACGGGTTTTACAATATTTACTGTACTTATATACTTTGTTTTTGTTTTTGACGTGATAATGTACAGGTGTGAAATATTTTTGCTTGAGATTTTTTATATAAAATGTGTCTTTTAAAGCGTGTATATTGTTTCTGCATCAAAGATCTTGAGAACAGAAAAGTCAACACACTCACAGAAGTGAAGTCACACCTCACTGTAAAAAGCTTGCACAGTTTTGGGGCCAGAGATACAAGCTGGCATGTAGCAGAACAAATCATAAAACACTTATTACAGTGCCAGCAGTGTTCAGATTTGATCTGTGACCTTAGACTATCATCTCATTTGGAGGAAAGAGGAACAGTAGCAGAACTCCAGCAGGGAGCACATCAACAAGCAGAAAGGTTATTACGCTGCCAGCGGTTTTGATATGTGTCCTAACATTATTGGCCTGTTATTTTCAGTCTGACAGAGGAATGCAAGCAAGGATATAGTGGAGCAAATCATCATGTGTATTGTGTCAAGGGGTTCTCTGGTTTGATTTAGGGCTCCTTTTTTAAACAGAAGCTTTCTTTTAAGGTTAACAGCTAAACATTTAGATTGAGCTGGCTCTTATGTTTAACTGTCGTGCAATGTGAGTAACTTAGGTCACCAAAAAGAAACAGATTTTTTTTAGACTGAACAAACATTTGTTTCTCCATGTTGTAATAAGAAAACCTGCGCATTAAAGTGTTGTGCAAAAAGTAATTATATTTTGCTACTAGGGAGAAACTTTCTTGTCATTTTAAAGTTGTCTTGAGCAACAGTTCCCCAGGCTTTCTGTCAAAAGCCTCTCAAAGTTTTTCTTTGTACATTGCTTTTTCACTAATTCTCAGTCAATTCGTGGACTTTTTTTATATACCTCTGAGCACTGACCTTAGAAATCATTCAAGCAATAAAAAACGCACCTCAGTAAAGGGATGAACCTGTGTTTTGTCTACACAGAAAACTTAGCAAAGAATCTATTTTAAATTGTACCTTTAGACACCTTGTTACTAGCCGCCTGTTACCAAACCATAATTTGTTCCCATTTATTTTATTGAATGCCAAAGATAACACGATTTGACAGGCAGAAAATAGCATTTGTGCACCAACAAGATGATTCTGAAAGAGCTGTTAGCTGAAAACTTGGCAAAGCTTGGCACAGTGTGCAGTGTGTCCTCAGAGAAGAAGTGGAAGGCCAACAAACTGTCTACATCAGATGTATCTAAAAGACATGGCGTTAAGAAAGAGGAAAATTTCAGCAAATACTTGACACATGACCCAAAGCTTCATCAGAAATGGCCTCAGTAGAAGGGCGACTGTTAAGAAGTCATTCGTATGGAAGGGAAACAGTGAGAGAAAATGCAAAAGTATGCCAAATTACACAAGATCCGCCGCCATAATGTGCTTGAATGAGCACATGTGAGGTACACTGAAGTAAAAAATGAACTCACTTAATGAACTCGGATAAAATCGAAGTCACAGATCCTGTGTCTAAAAAGGTTTGTTTGGCTTCTCTCTAGACTTTACATGCAAAACCTCTCTGTGCAGTATTATGATCTGTCTGATCTATAGCCTCATTTTTTTTTTGTTTTTCTCCATTATCCTAAAAAAATTAACACAATTCTAAGTGATACATAACATCTGCCACATGTGTCAGCTTTATTGCTGATGTATTAGGGCAACAACAACAGTTGCCTCGAGGAGCTTTATATTGTAAGGTAAAGACCCTACAATGATACAGAGAAACCCCATACTATTCTCTGTAGTAAACAAAAGCACTGGACAAACTCAGTTACATTGGCCTGAGGCTCAGGGTGAAAAGCTGAAGTCATAAGAATTTGTCCCATGGGTACACTGAATATCCAAGTAGTATTTTATATCCATTCATAATTATGGTTGTTGAAGTAGTTCCTGTGAACAGAGTGATCAATAGACAGGATATTACATCACCTCTCGATCTATGTCAGTACCAGAGGTAAACATGTTCTCATATGGAGCTTCAAGGAAATGGCTGTTGAGGCCATAATACACTCCTGTTGATCTAGCATTCGGTTCAGAGGATGTCCTACTATGTTGGTGAATTCTAAAGAGGAGCTGAATAGGGTCAAAGGTCGGGACTTTCTGTTGCCAGGAGCCTCAAAGAAACCATCACTGATTGGCTCTTAAAATGCACATTCCCTTGGAGACGAGCTCCCTGTCCCATTTGCGGGGTCCTTGTACCGCTGCTGGTTGTTATAGCAACAGACAGGACGTGACATTGTTGCATAATATGCTGTTTTTACTCTTCCCCGTTCTGACCTTATTGGTGGGCTATTTTCTAATCAACTATTTCTCTGCTGGTGCAGGGCAACAGGTCACCACTGACTGTTAATGGACTTAGTCATCACCCAGTGAAACAGACCTGAGGATGAAACTGGATGATTGCTGGATGATTGCTGTTGTGTTAATGGAAGATTTATGTAATTTACCAGCCTGATATGACATTAAACATTAGAACAGTGCTTTGGATAAAAGGATGGTACTCAAACCCTACCATTTTCCTTCTGTGTGAGCTTAAATAATGTAAATAATCATTAGATGGAGACATTTTAGAACTCATTGGAATCCGACTAGTTGTGCGACAGTATCTCCCTGATGTCTCCTTGTGACTGTGGGGGTGTCAACAGTCCAGGCTTAGCATGCTTGTTAGCAACCAATGTGTATCTAAGCAACGCACCATGTCATCCAAGAATTTATGTGTCTTTGAGCAGCAAAGTACTTCATTTTTGTCTCCATCTGTAATATTGGATGCGTGCAAGGAGAAGAATTGAATTCCACACAGACCTGACAAACTAATCAGTTTTACTTTATCAGATTTTTGGCAAATGTGATAAAGAGCAAACAATCACCAAATGCACAAAAACAACAACGTTTTATGTAGTTCGAATTGTAGACAGGGTTCTGATTCAGAATAAGAAGTAAAGGACAGCTTTAGATTTCACTATGTTCTTATTCTTTTTGGCATTGCGGTAGAGTCCATTGTCATGAATACTCAGTTGGGTCTTCCTCCTGACTCAGAGAGCCTGTGGTGTAACTAAGCTGCAGCATTCACAATCTGTTTCACCACTGGAGTGGAGGCAATTATGAAGTGGAAGTCTTCCATTTGCTTCTCAGTTGTTGTTTTTTTTTTGGGTTTTTTTTTACCAACTCTGCACAGAATGTAAAACAGTACAGTTTTTCTTTTGGTTTGAAACTGAAGCTCAGGATGTCAAGATTTTTTTAACGATTTGTTAGAAAGGAATAGGGTAAATATTTCTCCTTTAGAATGAAATGTCAAGATTAAGCTTTCCTAAACATTTCCTGTTTTGAATAATTTATAGGCTTGTGCAGCATTGGCAGTATTATACCCTTGCTTAATTCTTTCAAGTTTGCAATACTGAGCATGCATGTTATTACATTTTTACTTTTTTTTTACTTCAAATCTTGGAATGTGGCCAACCAGATAACTTTCTAGAAACTTTTCCTTAACTTTATGAACCTCACCACCCTTTAGTTACTAAGTTTTACATTAAGATTCCATTACAGTGCCAGTGTGTATATATGTATGAGCTTTACTGCTGATTTTTTCCTTTTCACTTGGCCCACCCCTTTCCTCCTTCCATCATAGTTATGCAGTCGCTTATTGAACAAGAACGTTGCTTTTTTCACTGCTGATGGTGTGTTCTTATTCTTGTTCTGTTCAATAAGACTACATGTCAGACTGACATCTGCTTACCACTGAATTCTTCCTGCTCTAGCGAGCCACAAGATGAAGGGCTAATATGCTCTTTATCTTATTTTCCCTGCAGGTGGTGAGACTTAATATTTACAAGTAACATTTAATCCAGATTGAAATTTTATTCCATTTTCATTTCTTGTGATGTCTTTTTTCTGTGTCACACTTCTTTCCTACAATACATAATGTCATAGCGTAAAACGTCGAAAAGCAGGCCGACTGTGCACTCCAGACGTGTTAAGATGCTAAACATCACCTTGTGCGTGCATGTAGTTGAGTCTGCTTGCCACAGTGCATCATCATCACCCGCTAATTCATTACTAAAGAGCACGGGCTTACTTTTCTGTGTAATCAGGCGTAATATGAATGTGTATCTGCCCAGGTTACATTTGCATACATGTGTGCATTCTTTTAAATATAAAGTCAGGAGAGGCAGAGCGTGTGCAAGTATGTCTTCCATGCTTGGATATGACAGGAGAGTTGAACTGAAGGATAACGCCTTAAAAAGGTGAAGGAACCAGAGTAACAGAACTTAAAATTTAGCATGCATCCCTAGGAGACTATAAAGAGAGCAGACTCCATTACACTGATGTGCACTGGTAGCAGAACTACTGAACTATACTGTACCTAGGACAATATAACACACAGTAAAATAATTTAAGTCTCCTCAGTTCCACCAGTACAGAGAATGTAGAACAAATAGTTCCCATTTGTACAGGATTTACATTTTAATGTATGACCGTGTATCGTTTTTAAGTCTTTTAGTAAGTCTGGGACTTCATTTGACAAAAAGCTTAAGATTTGCAGATTCTGACCAAGATGACATGAATTCACATATGGTCAGTGGACACAGCTGAAAAGCAATAATCTGTGTGAAGAACAGCTTTAGAAAGTGCCTGAATTGCTTTAGAAAGTGTTTGAACAGCTTGATAAACTACTGCAGCCGTTCTTTCGTGAAATAACGACAATGCACAGTAAAATAGTCCAATAATGCTTCCTTTAAACGTATCCACAGTTGAGTGTGTCTTAGTAGGCCTTAATTTGCGTCTCAGCTGGAAATGAAACCATTGGGGTTTGGTGCCTGAATAAGTGTGGAGCTCTATGTGGGTGTTTGGCTAATAGCGCGAGTCAATGATCCATGAATCTCACGCTTTACACTGCAATTGTATGTTTCTTTTTTCCTTTCTTTTCAAAATTGATTTGAAATGGACTTTTAGAAGATGCCTCAGTGCTACTTTTTATTTCTGAAACTGGAATGTTCTGTATGCTATTATGTCAGGCCAGAGTTTGACACTGTAATTGACTGACATTCCCCTCAGCTAACTTTGCTCAAAGTCTGTGAAACATAACTAACTTTGATCAGTTTATCACCTGAGAGCAGAAATGCTTCTAAAAAGACCAAAGTGGAAGTCATGCACATTTTAATCCTACAAAAGCCCGCAATCGCTTGAAGAAACATATGACAAAGGAGTTTCTGAACAGCGTGTGTTTGACACCAAATGGAGCTGATCTCCTTGTGTGTTTTTGTGGCACAAAGAAGATTCATTAAGAATGAAGTTATCAAGGAGACCGTGTTATCAGCGCTAGAATATGGTACATTATGCAAAGGCACATCTCCTAGAAAGCAAACTGTGAACTTAATAGCTTCTCATAACATAATATTAAGAGCATCCAATGCATCACCTACCCTGTGTATTTACAAATTAAAGTCAATTACACATAGCCACCCATCTTCTTCTGCTTATCCGCCTCGCCTATCCCAGCTATGACAGCAGGAGAGAAGGGGACGGCTCATCAGTCTGTAGCGGGGCTAACACAAATAGATAGACAGGCATGCATTCACACTCATATTCACATCTAGAGCCACTTTAGAATCACCAGTTAACCTAACCATGTTTTTGGACTTTGGGAGGGTCCCAGTACCCAGAAAGAACCCACACAGGCACAGGGAGAACATGCAGAATCCACACAGAAAGTATTAAAGGCCAAGGACCTTCTTCCTGTGAGGCAACAGTGATAACCACTATATACTATGTATAGTAATATACATAGTAATAACACTGATTTACTAGTACAATATAACCTTGCTTTTACATTAGTCATTGAACTTTGGATTTAGTTATCTATACTTAATTGTGCATTATTTTTTGTCTATGCTTTTCTATACATGCATATGAATTATGCTTATTTTTTATATATCTATTTATATGTGTTTATTACTTTATTTAATCAGGAGTAGTATCCTAATATTGTCATTATATTCTGGTTTCACTCAGTACAGTCACAACACAGGCTTTCTATTGTATTCTATTCTATTCTATTCTATTCTATTCTATTCTATTCTGTTCAACACTATATTGTTATACTGAAGTATGGACTTTGTGAATTATCAACTTGTTTTTCTATGTCAGAGAAATATATACCTAAATCTACAAAAATCTTTATTTTCATTAAATCATAAATTTGGTTACTTAAAATACTAATTTTAGATTTAGGTGTTACAGGATCGGTATATTCTTAACCTGGGTAAATGGTTTAAAAGCCCAGTAGAATATCTGAAAAAGTTACAACACAGAGTATTTGTTGAAAACAAGGAATATTTGTTCTTTTAGGTCATGTGAAATGTTCGCAGAATGAATGGTTTTAGAGAAGAGTTCATGTAATATTTCAGTGAGTGAACAGATCAGTGGCAGAGTGCAGGCACAAGCACTGATGTGAAATTATTAAGGGGTTTTTACATTAATCGTTTCGTAAACCTTAGCTCTGGCGTACAAATAAGAGGTCTACAAACAGCCTCTTACTTGTGTCGCAAATTTCCCACGCCATGCAAATTTATGCAAATTCATTCTGTTGTTTTTTTCCATGGCAACAACTTGAATATGTGTGTGTGTTGCATAGCTCCTGCAACTGGTCGAACTTTATACTGTACAGCCAAGTGAATGATAGTGGCTGAATTGCATTTTATCTGCAGCAGTACTCATGGTTGTGCTGAGATGTTTCTTTTTTCAGAAATATGGAGCATGCTTAGTGTATAGTCAGCACTCAGAGCTGAGTACTTAAAATGAACAATCAATAATAATTCTCTCTTTCTTTTCCTCATCCCTTCTCACTGTTGCCCTCTCTTTCCATCATTCTTTTTTTCTGTCCCGCCCTTAGACACGTCTCCGTGGGTGAGGCCCACTGATCCAGAAATTCCTTCAAACCCCCTCAATCCCTTCCCCCTACCCTCTTCTCTCCTTTAGACCCCGTCGCCTCCACTTTATCCACCATGACTTCCACAAGCCAGCTGTTTGGCTTGGCTGAGGTGGGGCTGAGGTGTGACCAGGAGATTGAGAGGAGATATGAGATTGTGCCCTCTGTGGTCTGCTCCATGTGCTGCCTCTTTGGAATCATCTATTGCTTCTTTGGTAAGTGATTAACTAAAAAGAAAGAAAGAAAGAAATCAACATTAATGAAAATTTTAATAGCAGTTTCTATCTTAAATATGAAGCACTTTGAACAGCCAATTATATTAGTTTATGGAAAAAGAGAGAAAAAAAGACAGCAAGGTTACAAATTGCTGGAAATGTCAAAGTAAACCTCCAATATTATAAAGATAGAATCATCTTAAAATGTATCCAAGATCAATATATGACTTTCTTTCATCCATTATGCTCTAATTCTAAGTTACCTCAAAGCAACTCTCTTGCATACAGACTAGAGCCCTTCTGTGTGGCCATCTGCCAGCAGCAGTAATAACAATGGAAACGTTGCGAGTCAATTTATTTTTATGTACAAACGCTGATTAAAAAATTGCTAAAGCATGGTGCCAAAACCCCATGAAATCCCTACTCATCATTTTCAGTTCATCCTGCTCTGCTGGTCTATGTATATTATTGATTTAAGGGCACTACAGTGTAGTTCTCTTGTTTCTGACTCTGTGAGTCAATATTGAGTTCTCATACAGCAGCAAAGACTACTGTGACTTTAGTGGGTGTGTGTTTTTGCTTCACTTTGGTTAATGAGTTGCACTAAAACATGGCGAACACACAGCGTGGACTGAGCTCAAGTAAAATCCAGATATTAAAGCGATCGCGATCAGACTAAAACATGCTGTCATTCCGCTTCTTATTCTAAGTCATGTTTCTTTTTCTTTTAACTAAAAGTTGTAGGAATACTGATTTTTTTTTAAACTTGCACAAAGTTTTGCAATTAATAAAAAGTGCCGTGCCAAAAAGGCAGCAGACCTCCTGTTGTGTGTTTTTTTTAATCTCCTCTGTGTCTTCAAATGTCTGGACTCATACTGTATGCACAGGTCCATTCATTAAAGAACGAAGTCCTTATTGAGGCTTAGTTTTGTGCTCAGAGAGAGAGAGACTGCATTTTATTGGATCATAAGTGAGGGGTCACTCTAATTAGTTTGGATGCAAAGTCATTACAGGAATGTGTAATCAATAAATAATCAGGGTAAAGCAATCTCCCTGTTTATCTAAAGGAATGATTAATGTGAGAAATACTCACTTGCAGCTATTTTTTTCATTTAAGTGCCGGAAATTTTCATCTTCTCTGCTTTCTGCAAGTTAATGATAGTTTGGCACGGCCTGTAGGAATGAATACACATAAGATCAAATGCATAGCCTACTAAACTGGGATTTTTCTGTACTTTCTGTACCCGAGAAGACACTTTTCTTATGCATTTATTGATATTGATGTGATGTGATATCCATCAACCTTTCCACAATGATTTCTTTCTTCCATAGGAGAGGTGATCTTACTTTTGCATACAGTGTTTTGTGTACAGACAAATGAAATCACACAACACAATAAAGGAGTAATTCCTCAAATTCACAGGTGTGTATTTAAGCCTGAAACGTGCAGCTGCCGGTGAAACAAAGAATTTATCCAACATAGATATATTTTCTGGTATGAAATCCTTGAAATGATTTAGGTTGTCTTTTTTTTTTTTTTTGGTAGTCTTGCATGGTCAATATCCAGTCAAAGAAAACACATGAAATTGGAGTCAGATTTAGAAATGGTCTGTTTGTAAGCCGGTGGAAAATCTATTTTGACAATGAAAAAACAAATAAACAAAAGATAAACTACTGTCAGTATTTACAGGAAACACACAGTGTCAATTTAGTGACTGAAAAGCAGAGGCATGTTTATTTTTGTGGCAGGTCTCATTACATATGTATTTTTAGGAGGTTTTTTTCCCTTTTTAACCTGAATAATTTGAAGCAAATTATATGATTTACGAAAGTTTGCAGAACACAAACTTGTGTATTGAGCCATATTTCATGCTTAAAAGAAAAAAAAAAAATTATTATGCGCCTGATCTGCATTTGATTGTTGCCACTAGGATAGTAAATAAAGTTTTGGTGCTGTAGGCAGATCTATAGGATTTTAAGCAGAGAAGCCCCTTGTCTGGATTAATCAAATCAAATCAAATCACTTTTATTGTCACATCACATGTGCAGGCACACTGGCACAGCACATGCGAGTGAAATTCTTGTGTGCGAGCCCCACAAGCAACAGAGATGTGCAAACACAACAACACAAACGAGCAAAATACAAGAATGGCCAACCTGAAACTAATAAATATATGTACAATATATAATAGTGTATGCATTTCTGGATGTGTATACTAAATATTTTCCTACGTGTGTGTGTGTGTGTGTGTGTGTGTGTGTGTGTGTGTGTGTGTGTGTGTGTGTGTGTGTGTGTGTGTGTATACACATTTTTACAAATTAAATAGTAAAAATAATAATAATAATAATAATAATAATAATAACAATAATAACAATAATAATAATAATAATAATAATAATAAAATATATAAAATATACAGAGTTGAAAATGTGCAAAACAAGTGGCATTTATATACAGTATGGAGTGCATAATGTTGAAGTTCCAGTAGTGAAGCTGAGGTGTCTATGACGTGTTCAGCAGTCTGATGGCCTGGTGGACGAAGCTGTCTCTCAGTCTGCTGGTACGGGACCGGATGCTGCAGAACCTCCTTCCTGATGGAAGCAGTCTGAACAGTTTATGGCTGGGGTGACTGGAGTCCTTGATGATCCTCCCCGCTTTCCTCAGGCAGCGCTTCCTGTAGATGTCTTGGAGGGAGGGAAGCTCACCTCCAATTATCCGTTCAGAGCACCGCACTACTCGCTGGAGAGCTTTGCAGTTGTAGGCGGTGCTGTTGCCATACCAGGTGGTGATGCATCCAGTGAGGATGCTCTCAATGGTACAGTGATAGAAGGTCCTGAGGATGCGGGGGCTCATGCCGAATCTTTTCAGTCTCCTGAGAAAGAAGAGGCGCTGCTGCGCCTTCTTCACTGTTTTGTTTGTGTGTACTGACCACGTAAGATCCTCAGCCAGATGTACTCCAAGGAACCGGAAGCTGCTCACTCTCTCCACAGCAGCGCCGTTGATGGTGATGGGGGTGTGTACTTCTCTGCACCTCCGGAAGTCCACTATCAACTCCTTTGTCTTTGCGACGTTGAGGGTGAGATGGTTGTCTTGACACCAGTGGGTCAGGGCGCTGATGGGGGGCGCTGACCCCCATCACACTGAACCAGTGTTCAGTGTGATGGGGGATGAGGTGATGCTGCCCAGTCTGACCACCTGGCGTCTGTCAGACAGTCGATTGGAGATGTCAGGTGCAATCAGGGAGCAGCTGCCCCAACCTGCAAGAGCCCCAGAACAACCTGTATGCTGTTTTTTGGATGAATATTGATGTATGTTGAATATGTTGAACCTCTGAGAAGGCTCGTTGCGTGCAAATGCACAAGGAGGGATTGAGAGCACATAAAAGGCATTAACATTCACTGTATACACCAGTAATACACTAGTGTGAGTCAGGCTCCCTGGGATTTTTTTTTTTAAGAAATTTGACAGCAAACACATAATGTTTCTTTTATTTAAAAAGGGGTATATCACACTGTTATTCAAAGATATTGCAAGAGCAGACTTTTGGCGTTTTTTTGGGAGGGGCAAATGACTCTTCTGATCAACCTAAGCTGAACCACTAATTGTAAGCATAACTCCTTACTGGTTAGTTATACAGTTCAATTTGAAAGAAATGTGAAAACAAATTGCATTGCGATCCTTGTTTTGCAATCTTAAAGCACTGCTGTAAGATTTAAAGTCTCAATTTGCCCATCATTTCTTTATATTTTCTGACAAGGAGCCAGACTTTATTGTATTGTTTTTAAAGTGGCCTCGAGCGATAGTTCATTAGGCTTTCTAAAGGTCTTTTAAAGCTTTTAACTGAAAAATGGCTGTTTTTCAGTTCATTCTAAGTACCTTTTTATTTATTTACATCTATTTTTTTTTAACTTAAGACTGACCAATGAATCTTTCAAACATAAAAAACATACCTAATTCAAGGGAGGAACTGGTGTTGCATCTACAGATAAAGCAACTTGTTACTTATTTAATGTGGGATCATTTTGACAAAGAATGGAACAAAAGGCATTCAGTATCCAAAGAAGAACTCTGAATGTCCTTCAAGAAGCCTGGAGAACTTTTCCTGAAGACTAGCTCAAAACCTTTGAAATGTGTATAAAGAACTGCTGCAGAAGTCATCACTCTTTTTTTTTTTAAATGTCACATTCATTTAGTAAGAATCCAAAATGTGATGTCCTTGTTTCAAAATTTTTGCATACGGTACAGGTACATGTTCTTATTTTTATATTAGGATAAAAGTGTATACTGTTATTATGCTGCATGGTGCTGGCTGTGATCGAAGGTGTCACCAAAAATCGTTTCTTACATCCTGCCAAAAAAATCAACAGCAAGAAATAAGAGACATCAAATACACGACAGCATAATTTTACTTCAAATTCTTTACCTCCTCAGTCCTACTAGTCTGTTTGTCTCTCTTTTTGACTCCATGCATTGTCACTCTCGGAGCTATAATCACTCTTCTGCAAATGAGATGCAGAGCATATTGTTGATGTTTCTTGGAAACCCCGCAGTCACATTTGAACAATATGAAGAAAACCGTTATCAGCAGGAAGATTGATTCTCCCTGCTGATAAAGTCCTCTTGGTACTGCAGAATTTAGTTTACCTCCAATGAGTTAGGAAGAAAGGGTTAGCTGTCATTTATTTGAGTCAGAATTACAAAGTTGTGGTGGAAATGATGAGTGATGTTATTGGAACAAGATGGATGAAGCAGAGAAAAATGTCGAAAGACATGCGTGAACAGATGGGAGGGTTTGATGGAGGGAAAGTAGGGAGAGCAGAGAAGAGGAATGAAGGGAGTGGGAGGGATGGGGAAAAAGGTGCAGCAGCAGAACTGTTGAAAGGATAGCAGCCTAATGAAGGGAAAGAAGAGGAAAAGATGGCAGAAGTAAAGGAAAAACAATTTATTTTAGAATTTGTTTGCTGATTTATGGGGACCATCAAATATGAAAGAATATTGTTGCGGATTTGTGACAGCTGCTGACCAAACACATTTTCTGCTAGCTGTAGATGTTATGGAAATGCTTGAATTACTCCGTGTCAGGACTTGTACCCCTTGAGGCATTCTGTTACAGAAGAAGTGCAAACAGCTGTGATGAATACAGTGGCTTTCACTGCACACAGCAACTGAAAGGTATCTAGGAAAACACACACGACAGAGGGGAAGGAATAAAGGAAGCTACAAGAAGTGTGTCAAATAAATGAGGTATGGTCACAAGGGGGGAGGAGCACGGATGGTGGTTAGGATGAGAAGAGGAGCATTGTTTGACTCAGCTGTGCAATGCCTGATTACACAAAGATAACAATCTGACGTTGGGTCCCCTCGAGACAGAGCCCAGTCAGAGAGACGGAGCTACTGAGTCGACATAAAGGGGGACACAAACGTTAATAAACATAGAAACACGACAAGGAGATTTAAACTATTGATAAGACGAGCCTTTAATCTTTCAGAGTATTTTTTCTTTGTTTTCATTGAGTCAAAACACTTTAAGATGGAAAGAAAGCCAAGAAGGACAAGAGGGAACATATGGGGGGAAAGAGCAGCTGTTCTATTCAGCGAGCCTGCTGACTAATGAATGTGGATGACCTTTAGTAATATGATGATGATCATATTTTAAAGCAATTTCATAAATGTTTATAGAGCGAGTTTATCGCTTCTCACCATTCTGCGGAGAGGAAGTGCCTCTCTCTTTCTTGCCCACCATAGCGTGGTTGCTGTTTATCTTTTTTTTTTTCTCTGTTCATTATGCTTTCTCCCTGGCATATTTTATCTTTTCAAATGAAATACGATAAGATCCTTTTAATTTCAAGAGCCATTTGCAAAACCACAAACAGCGTATAGTTAATCACTGGGCTGAATGGAGAAAACAGTGCGGTGTAATTACAGAACCAAAGCAAAATGTTAAATCGGGAAACAAATACCTGTGGCACTTACTGCTGATATACACTAATGGTTTTTACTGTTCCATTAAAAATGTAATTTTGTTCTGCCACAGTCATGGCATCATCCATCCCATCAGCAGCTGTAAATGTTTATGTCTCACTAAATCAATGTTCTTTAAAGTAGTCTATAGCTTTTAGATTTTTCAGTAAGTGTGGCCAATGATGAAGACAGATAACACAATAATTAATGTAAGTTCATGTTCAAATTAAGAAGAATCAAAATTTGGAAACCAAAAGGTTTTCACAGGTCTGCAAATATATATATATATATATATATATATATATATATATATATATATATATATATATATATATATATATATATATTTTTTTTTTTTTTTTTTTTTTTTTTTTTTTTTTTTTTTTTTTTCAGCTGCATGGGATATTTTTGGTAAACTTGATGTTTTTTAGGGTGCTGAATCCAAAAATGATCTCCATTTCCCTCCATTATGTACAGGTTTGTTTTGCAAAACATGAGGAGTTTACAAAAAAAAGTACAATAGAGATAAAAAAAAAAAATCTGTATTTTATTACAATCATCCATCCGTCCATTCATTTTCTTCCGCTTATCCGGAGCAGGGGCAGCAGAGAAGCCCAGACCTCCCTCTCCCCAGCCACCTCCTCCAGCTTGTCCAGGGGTCCTGGGTCTGCCCCGATGCCTCCTCTCGGTGGGACATGCCTCACCCATGAGGCGCCCAGGGGGTATCCTTGTCAGATGCCCAAACCACCTCAACTGGCTCCTTTCGATGTGGAGGAGCAGTGGCTCTACTCTGAGCCTCTCCCAAATGGCCGAACCTCTCACCCTATCTCTAAGGGAGAGGCCAGTCACCCGCTTGCGATCTCGTTCTTTCGGTCACTACCCACAGCTCGTGACCATAGGTGAGGGTAGGGACGTAGATCGACCGGTAAATTGAGAGCTTCGCTTTTACACTCAGCTATTTTTTTACCAAGACAGACCGGTACAGCATCCGCATCACTGCGGCCGCCACACCAATCCATCTGTTGATCTCCCGCTCCCTTCTCCCGTCACTCATGAACAAGACCCCGAGATACTCAAACTCCTCCACTTGGGGCAGGAACTCATCCCTGCCTGACCCGGGAGTGGGCACTCTTCTTTTCTACCCTTTTCTGGCCGAGGACCATGGCCTCAGATTTGGAGGTGCTGCATTTTCTATTTGTATTTCTCTTGAGTCTCACTCACAGAAATATTAAATTAATGTAATCATAATTGGACATGTTTTTTTGACTCAAGTATAGGATACCAGATTTCAGTTTAAAAAGGGAAATTGTAGACTTAATTAAACTAAAACCTTGAGTTTTGTAAGAAAACCTGACGAGATGGAATTTCATGCATCTCTGGACCTCTTCTGCTGCTGTTTTCAGATTGCTCACACTTCATTGATGTGCACTACACGTGCTCCATAGTTTCAAACTGAAGACCCCTGAAGTTGAACTGTACTGTTGCTTTTTGTGTCTCATCTTGTCACTTTGATGTGTTTAAATTCTGTGTTTTTTTCCCCTCAGGCTTGTGTGTAGATTTTATGCATTTGTATGCTGGTCATATCTTCACATTGGTTTATTTTCCATCTGTCCTCCAGGCTATCGATGCTTCAAGGCCGTGTTGTTTCTAACAGGCCTAATGTTTGGCTCTGTGGTCATCTTCATGCTATGCTATAAGGAGAGGGTGATGGACACTCAGCTGAGTGTGGAGGCGTCCGTGGGCATCGGCCTGGGCATCGGGACCCTGTGTGGTCTGGTGACGATGCTGGTTCGCAGTGTGGGGCTGTTCATGGTGGGCCTGCTGCTGGGCCTGCTGGTTGGAGTTGCATCACTGGTGGTAATTTGCCTATTTTTAAGAATTATGTGTGTAAGCCAAATTATTAAACAATACATGCATTTGATATATCAGTATTACTTATATTGCATGAATAACACTGGAGCTAAGGATAAGAAAGTAGTTTTCATTGTCTATAGAGTAAAGGTGTATAAATTAACTGCATGCCATTACTATGTATCTGTAATTTTTGTAAAATAAACTATACATGAAAACATGACATTGTCAACAAATCCATCATGCATGTTTAGATATTTTCCTGGAACAATCCACACAAAAATGTCCCGGGTTATTTTTCCCATGATTCTCCCCTCCAACAAGTTTCATGAAAATGTGCCCAGTTGTTTCATTGCAATCTCAGCACCAAAATTTAGAGGTCTATATTTGTCCATGTGCCACTTCTGCAGTGAGTTTTGAGGAAATGTAGGTTTTGTAAAATTGTACAATTGTAGGGTTATTTTTTTCTTAACTCTGAAATAGCATTTAGATTATGATCCCAAATTGATTCACATACAAAAAAGCAAAATGGAACACTTTTCCTGTCTCTCTTAGGTCATGGAGGAGTTCTACCACCCCAGAACAGTGTGGGTTCCTCTGGGTATTCTCTTGGGTTCTGGGACACTATTTGCTGTCCTCACACTACAGTGGCAGCGCTGCTTTGTCACCCTCTCCACTGCCACATTTGGCTCTGCCATCATAACCGTAACCGTGGATTATTTTATAGAGCTGTTCGCTTTGGTACACTACGTTTATGAGAGACTCAAGGTAAGAACATCAGGGTATGCTTCTGTGCATCTTTCCGAGTACATGTTTGTGAGAAAGACAGATATTATAAAAGTTATTTAAAAAACTTGTCTGTTATGCAATATGTAATTCTGACATAGTCCATATTCTGAAACACATATTCCAGTGATATGTGTGTCAGACTAAAAGGAGATGTAAAACATATTTTGAAAAAGGGTGTGTTCTTTTTGTTAGTAGAAACAGGACTACAAATACTTTTCTTCAAGTGCGGAATGTCGATAAAGGCCTTGCCAGGTCATATCAATTGTATTTATAGAGCATATATCAAATAATTGCCTCAGCTGGCTTAAAGACTTGCACTAAGTCTGCACACCCTCTGTGCTCACTTGGCAAGAAAAAGCTTACAGAAAAAAATCATTAAAATTGGGAGGAAATGGAGAAGATAAATTCTTTAACTGATCAGCAGTTAAGGATATAACTGACACTGGAACTGTATTTTTTGCAGGTGGATCCCAAGAAGCCAGTGTGCTGGTTTACTTGGGTGATCATGGGGGTGTGGCCTGTCCTGGCACTCCTCGGAGTGCTGATTCAGTGGAAAGTCACTGCAGAGGGATTTTCTCACACAGAGGGTGAGTGTTATTGCTTTATACACAACTAAACTCACCAGAGCAGACTGAGAATCTCTTTCAATGTTTGTGGTTTTTTGCATCTTGCCAGAGGAATTTCCAGCCAAGTTTAAGTTTGTTATTCATTTTGTTGTCCTCAAAGCTTTTTTATTTATATAGCACCAAATCACAACAACAGTCACCTAAAAGCACTTTATATTATAAGATAAAGACACTACAACAATAGAGACAAACCACAACAACCAAATGACCCTTTGAGCAAGCACTTGGCAACAGTGGGAAGGAAAAAACCCTTTTAACAGGAAGGAACCTTCAGAGAACCAGGCCCAAGGAAGGGCAGCTATCTATCCCGACCAGTTGGGGGTGATGAGGCAGTAGGTTATATAAAATAATTTTTAAGTGAATAATATACTATCCATTGTCACAGCATGTAATCACCAACAAAGGCGGACGTCACGGATGTTGGTTTGGCACTGGCGTTTTGATCTGCGTCACTATGTTAGTCTTGCCTTGGTAAACTTGAGCTTGTTCAAGAGATTTATTTAGAAACTTCTGAAAGGTTCATAACTTTTCAGAGATTTTAAAATGTTGTAAACCATTAGGTGACATAATTACGTACTGTATGTGGATTCTCAGAGATTAGTATAATATGTAAGATGAATGCAGAGTGTTCATCTCTCTCATCTGCAGTCATACATGGCATTTTGGAAAATGCCATGTTTGACTGTCATCAAGGAATCCCGTTTAAGAGAACTACATATATGAGTTGTGTATATGAGTATATGGAAATCAGAATATCTCTCCAAGTCATGAAGTATTTGCTAGTTTCAAGCTCTTGAAGAAATTGTTGGAAGTATCATTCTCTCCACAAAAACTTTCAGTAGCTGTCTACCAGACATATTGTAGTACGAACAGACAACATGATGGCAGCAGTGTGCATTGCATACACAGTAGGCTTGTTTGAAATAGCCAGTAGCCTGCTGCTGCAGCCTCAAAATCTCACGCTGTTCATCAGAGTGGTTCACATCATGGAAGTACAGATCCTTGCAGGAGACTTGATGTCTCTCACACATTAAAGGGAATTTGATTTCTATACATTGTGTAGATGTTTTTGGACAAATCTGAGAAGGAAGAAGTGGATTTGTTTACCATGAAATAAAAGAGTAATTCAGATCTCTGTAAACATATAAGACAACCCTTCACTGGATGTTGCCTTCTCTCACTAGTCATGGCTAGGGATGGGTATCGTTTAGGTTTTATCCGATACCAGTACCAAACCGGTACTTTTGAAACGGTGCAGGTGCTTAAACGGTGCTCGAACCGGTGCTTAAAGAATGGAGAACACACACTTTGTCCAAAAACTTCTCATGTTTAGCTGTTTTTTTGTAAAAAGATAATAACGTTAGCCTTTTCTGCAGCTATAGGGGATTTATGGCATCACTCTTGGCTGGAAGCAGTGCTTAATCAATGGAAAAAACACCAATTTTGTCCAAAAACCTCTCATGTTTAGCTGTTTTCCACTTTTTCTTTGGTCATTTTAGCCTTTTTGGCCATGGTGAAGGGAGTATCTGCCATCAAACAAGAAGACAGCCGCATGTAACCACGACGGTGTTTGCTAGTTCACCTTACGTGCATTAATGTAATAACGTGGTTAGCCTACTCAACGTAAATAACACACGAACAACATTAAGCTACTCACGCAGAGAGTCATCATTTCTGCTACACTGGCAGGGCTAGGGGCCAGGACTCTCCTCTTCAGGTTTTTGGGGGATGTTGCTAACTCCGGGTCCGATAACAGGCAACCCACCCGCAGTAGATGTGCCCGGTGTGAGGTCTCGCAGCAAGCTATCAAATACGGCGCATTTCTCGGCTTTTAACAAAATGCTATACGTTGCCAGGTGTTTCATCAGATTCGAGGAGTTACCTCCTTTGCACAGTATCACCTTAAAGCAGGCTGCTGAGTTTGCATCTTTTGCTGTAAAGTACAGCCAGACTTTGACCGCTTTGCCTAGGGCATTTTTAATCTGTAGCTCTGCTCTAAAATAATCTACATACCTGGGCACGCCTACTACGCTTGCAAAGGTAAAATGATTGGTTAGAATCCAAAGTGTATGACATTTCAAGAAAAAAAAAGCACCGAAATAAAGCACCGAAATGTGCACTGCTTTTCGGTCTGGTTACTACCATTTATGTCAGAACCGACACCGGTACCCATCCCTAGTCATGGCTCAGATTTCCCTTTTACCCATTTTCCCCAGTTTACCTGGTTTCTTTTTTCTAGCACAGTCAGAAGGAGAATCTAGTTGTCATTCTGGTGGCTACAAAACCCACATCATCATAGTACCCAAGCCCTGGCGCCATGGCAGTTTTCTTGCACTGTCATAGCTGAAAGTGCAATTATCCATCAGTAGCAGTGGGCCATAATGGGAATGCCTGGAAAGAGGTCTGCTCCCTTATGCCCTTGCTTCTTTCTGCTACCTGGTACACAGGCAAATTATCTGCTTGTCATGAAGACAATCTCAGACCTCATACAGACCTCCAGATGTTGGTAAATAAGAAACTAACTCCATCTATTAACTTTTAAAATGCGAAAAAGCATTAGGAGGAGGGCAGTTTCTGCATTATTTGGTTAAGTGCTTTCTGATAGGTATCAGTCAACTAACATCTGTTGTGGACTCTTGATACCTCGGTAGGATTTACCATTGGTTCTAATTGCTCTGGGAAAACCTCCTGCTTTACCTGATAGCTGAAATCTCTCTTAAGATACTGCCTCTAATAATAGCACCCCCCAGGATTGATTTTAGTGAACAGTGAGTGACTTATGTGCACCATGTTATCACTGGAGAAGATGGATGTGCAGTTATTTCAGTGACAGATTCTTGTTTGACACCTTGTTGGGTCAAGGGTTAAGTTTTTTCCTCTCCCTTAGGACAGTGCAGCTGAAGCAACATCTCTGCTAACTCTGTTATTTTATATTTAGCACATGGATAACATTAGGCAGACACAACGATTGTATGTCCTCCACAAAGGACACTGACAGGGCATGACCCTGTCAAAACAGCTTCCGTCTCAGTGCGCGTGCAGTACGTTAACACACAAGCTTGCATTGTAGCAGAAGCAAAGTCTACAAATTGAGCTTGTGCTCAAATCACAAGAGCCTTATCTTTGTCCAGAGGGATGGCAGTGGCAGACATCTGTGTATCAGTATCGTGGATTTCTTCATGCGCCTTCATTCGTATTTGCACAAGATATTTGAGTCACCCCCTGACTCAGTCAGTTTTAAGTGTGCTAGACACCCAATGACGCGCTGTCAAATCTGGCACATTAATGCACGTGGAGTGTTGGTCTAATCCCATCATGGATTAGTGAGTCTCATGGTGTGTAACGTCACAGTTCTCTGCTGTGTCACGTGTGTTGTGTGAAATAAACCAAATTTTAAAGTGCAAATTTAATGAAAATGCATTTATCTGAGAATGTTATGCTCGTCATTTCACAACTCACTTGGTTTGATCTGCTACTATTTCCCAAGGTGGAAAGTAACAAAGTAAGCATATTTTGTTACTCTACTTAAGCAGAATTTTCAGGTACCTGTACTTTAATTTTACTCCACACATTTAAACACAAACATCTCCACTTTTTACTCCCTACATGTTAATTTAGGTTTTAGACATTTGATGTAAGTAATTGTTTCGCATCACAGCGATTTGAACCTAAATGGAGGGAACACAATCCTAAAGGCACTCCCATTGGTGCATCAATCACCGGTGCTTATCACACACAAACAGACGAAAGAGGAATAAACATAATTTACGCATTTACAGCCTTTCTGAGGTTAAAAAAAAAATCCTGGAATGATTTGAAAAGCTGTTTTTGGTACAGAAGGTTGTTGTTGCAGTACTTCAGCACCTAGCTAGCGCTGCAGCAGAGGAGTGAGAAAAAAGGGAGCAACATTTTTAAGTGCAGTCATTTCTTACAGTTCAACAAATACCAGGAAACAGCCAAAGTTTTTCTGTACAGTTTGTTACAAGATGTGTCTTTTAGCTAAAGGTATAGCATCTGCATTTCACAGACAGAGAAAAGCAGAACAGGAGAAGAAGAAGAGAGTTGTTGTTTTTTTAATTTAAGAATTACTCAGTGTTTCTTTGATAAACTTGTGATTTCAATCGTACATGTAATGTTGTCATTCAAGTCAGGCTTTTTTTTGAACAGATGCATGAAATTGTGTTTTTATATTTTAAAATGTCTTGCAAATAACTTTGAGTATAATAACTTTGAGTTATTCAAAGATTCCATGAAAAATGCTGGTCAGTTTAGTGCAGACTACATTGTTAGTTTTCTGCGCTACGTTGGACTTGGGTAGGGTAGTTGTGGTGTTCATGGTCAGTGTTAGGTTACATCATAGTAGCTGAAAGATGATAATCAGTCATGATGTCTCGTTAAACATTTGCTTATATCTTTCTAAATTTAGCTAAATCCTCAAAAATCAGCAACACAGGTCAGCTAATTACAGCCATAAACTAAATATAGTAAGCTTGTCATAGACATTACTGTGATTGTTTTCGCTGAACCACTACAGTTGATTTTGGGGTTTCCACACCTGCTGAATCACACTTTAACCCCAGACTGTCTCATTTTTCCTGTTTAATGTGGAGGCAAAACCACCCATCTGCAATGTAGGCAAATGCAAATAGAACTTTTTTTTTAATTCCCTTTGTTTTTCTCTGATTGTGCTCCACATAACAGCTGTGCAAGCTGAGTACTTTTGTTAGAATTTGAATTAAATTGAAATAAACTTTGTGTTCCTGTCAATCGCTTCATTGTGATATTAATATGACACAAGTATCAGTTAACTTGGCAAAAAAAAACGAATAAATAAAAGCAAAATAAATACATAGCCGGTAGAAATGTCCTCTAAAGAGATTTTTTAAATTTTATTACTGAGTAATTTTTCCTAGCCTGTGCTTTTTCTCTTTTACTCAAGCAAAGAAGTTGAATCAGTATTTTTTAACACAGGATTCAGTACTTCTACTTGTCATGAATAGATAAGTGATGAATATATGTACGTTTGACACCTCTGTTCCTCATGTTTCCACCTGAACAGACATTTCATCACTAATCTACTGCTTATTGCTGTTTGTTTACATTACACTTTCAACACAAGCTTTTTCCAACTTTCAAACAGCAACCAAAACCTTAATCTTATTCCACATATGTTAATTAAGGATAAAAGCTAACAGATAAGAGACACATTAATGAAAGTGTCTTATACTAATATATACCCAGTAAGTAAACAACATTCAATGTACCTAAAATTCAGTAACTTCAGTCTGTCAGTTTAGTGCCAAGATAAACAAACAAGTCACATGTTCCAGACTGCAACACGCTGAAATGTCTGAGCAAAAATGTTTGATTTAAGTACTCAACCGTGTCTAGTTGATGATAGGAGAAACATGTTGTGGTGAGAATAAGGCATGGCGGGACCACAGATCAACATTCAGAGCCATTTTATTCACACTTCTCACCACAGAAAACACCCCCACACACCTGAGTCCCCGTGTTTTAACTCGGCGGGCGTGATTACGGATGCCGTGCAGGTGCGTCCGCCCTCCCTGCACGGCAACGCAGACCACGCCCCACCACACATGGCAATCTATCTTCTTTGAAACTTGTAGTATAGATTTTGTCAAGGCTACTGGCCTGACAAATCCCAGCTATATGAAATCATAACCATGATGAGGATAGGGAACACTGTGTGTGCGGGCATCACTCTTGTGTGATTTTGTGCAGGGTGGATTCTGAATATACCGACACTGGTGTTTTCACCAGAATGTGTTATTGACGCAGCCTGCCTTAATCTGTTCTGAAGGCAGCCACAACACAGATGGCAAGATCGCACATACATGTCTTCAACACAATATGTGAATGCAGCAAACAAACACAATACACCCAAACAGACAAGGGCAGAGAAAGAAACACTGCGGGTTAGGATCTTATTCACTGGCTCACTCGCTCGCTCATACCTCAACTAAAGGAAGAACAGACACATGCATATACATGCAGCACACACTCAGCCATTTGATCTTTGCCTGTGTTTGACTTGCACCGTCATACAGTGACTTAGAAGAAGTCACACATGTCCTCAAATAATGAGATTAAAAAGCAGGCTACTGCAGCTTCCAGTCAGAGGGTGTGGGCTCAGAGATAGAGGAAGCTTTTCAATGCTATTTTCAAAACTGTGCAATTGTGAGGGGAAAGAGACCTAGGAATAAAAGAAGTAGATTACCACATAGTGTTTCTTGTGGAGAAATAATATAAAACCAGACCATTACATGATGACCATTCTTCCACGTTGTTAAACAAACAAAAATATGGTTTACTGCTATACAGGGAGTGCAGAATTATTAGGCAAATGAGTATTTTGTCCACATCATCCTCTTCATACATGTTGTCTTACTCCAAGCTGTATAGGCTCGAAAGCCTACTACCAATTAAGCATATTAGGTGATGTGCATCTCTGTAATGAGAAGGGGTGTGGTCTAATGACATCAACACCCTATATCAGGTGTGCATAATTATTAGGCAACGTCCTTTCCTTTGGCAAAATGGGTCAAAAGAAGGACTTGACAGGCTCAGAAAAGTCAAAAATAGTGAGATATCTTGCAGAGGGATGCAGCAGTCTCAAAATTGCAAAGCTTCTGAAGCGTGATCATCGAACAATCAAGCGTTTCATTCAAAATAGTCAACAGGGTCGCAAGAAGCGTGTGGAAAAACCAAGGCGCAAAATAACTGCCCATGAACTGAGAAAAGTCAAGCGTGCAGCTGCCAAGATGCCACTTGCCACCAGTTTGGCCATATTTCAGAGCTGCAACATCACTGGAGTGCCCAAAAGCACAAGGTGTGCAATACTCAGAGACATGGCCAAGGTAAGAAAGGCTGAAAGACGACCACCACTGAACAAGACACACAAGCTGAAACGTCAAGACTGGGCCAAGAAATATCTCAAGACTGGTTTTTCTAAGGTTTTATGGACTGATGAAATGAGAGTGAGTCTTGATGGGCCAGATGGATGGGCCCGTGGCTGGATTGGTAAAGGGCAGAGAGCTCCAGTCCGACTCAGACCCCAGCAAGGTGGAGGTGGAGTACTGGTTTGGGCTGGTATCATCAAAGATGAGCTTGTGGGGCCTTTTCGGGTTGAGGATGGAGTCAAGCTCAACTCCCAGTCCTACTGCCAGTTTCTGGAAGACACCTTCTTCAAGCAGTGGTACAGGAAGAAGTCTGCATCCTTCAAGAAAAACATGATTTTCATGCAGGACAATGCTCCATCACACGCGTCCAAGTACTCCACAGCGTGGCTGGCAAGAAAGGGTATAAAAGAAGAAAAACTAATGACATGGCCACCTTGTTCACCTGATCTGAACCCCATTGAGAACCTGTGGTCCATCATCAAATGTGAGATTTACAAGGAGGGAAAACAGCACACCTCTCTGAACAGTGTCTGGGAGGCTGTGGTTGCTGCTGCACGCAATGTTGATGGTGAACAGATCAAAACACTGACAGAATCCATGGATGGCAGGCTTTTGAGTGTCCTTGCAAAGAAAGGTGGCTATATTGGTTGCTGATTTGTTTTTGTTTTGTTTTTGAATGTCAGAAATGTATGATTGAAATGGGTATATATTTGTTTTTTGTTAAGTTGCCTAATAATTATGCACAGTAATAGTCACCTGCACACACAGATATCCCCCTAAAATAGCTAAAACTAAAAACAAACTAAAAACTACTTCCAAAAACATTCAGCTTTGATATTAATGAGTTTTTTGGGTCCATTGAGAACATGGTTGTTGTTCAATAATAAAATTATTCCTCAAAAATACAACTTGCCTAATAATTCTGCACTCCCTATAGATACTGATGCAAAACCAGGTAGAAAGATAGATGTATTATACATGTATAGTATTTATTTCTTCTGTTGTTTCTGAATAAAAAATAATGCAAGAAAAAGGAACAGCACTCGGAGATCAAATCCTCTAAACTGTTCTGCAATTTTAAAGAAACTGATCTGTATCAGCAGTGCAGGTTAATGGATTCTTTCTTTGACCGTGCTTTACCTCTCCAACATATTTCACAAAATGTGTCCTAGCAGCTTTGCATAAAAAATAGGTAAACAGAAAGACAAACAAGCAGCGCTGAACACTCACCTCTATCTCACCTTATGCCTTGGTGAAGTAAACAAATTATAACCATGAAATTTTTGAGAGATAGAAATTAGAACTGTTTGCCCCACTCCCCATGCACATAAAAAATATATATATATTACTATCATTATCATTAATTTTTTTATTAGTAATTTTTATTATCAAACGTAGATGTCAGCGTTACATCTACATTACACAAACCTGTGCATTACTTGTACACAGTGTATACGTTGCTGACATTTTGCTACATAATTCTGCACTTTGGCATCATTGGAATGTGCTGTCATGCATACCTGTAAATAAATACTAATGGAATAGTGATGCCTGAATACTTTCTCTTCGACCCAGTATCACAGCAAAGCATGTTAACATGATATCGGGTTGTTGTCTTACACAATGAATAAGAGGTACACAACAACTGGGGGAGCTTTCTATAACAGCTTTCTAATAGTGTGGTAACTGTGCAATAATAAAGAAGTAACAATACGGAATAGCATCTTATTACCAATAAATTACCAAAGTAATATCCAAACAATAACCAAGTGATATTGTATCAACAGTGGTTACACTGAATACGGTTACAGTGAGATGTATGCGATTGGGTAACAAGGCACCAAAAACTAGGTAACGCAGTAGAAACAAGCAAATACCAATAAGGCAAACAAATTAGTAATAGTACCATAGTATTCTAGTATAACATCATATATAATAGCCTGCTAGCAATAAAATGCTAATATTTGGATGCTTGATTATTTTATGTTTATAATAATAAATTAACATTAGTTGATGCTTTATGATATAGGAATGCTATAAACATTTTATAACACTGGAATGCATCCAACCGTATGCCTTCTGCAGTCTTCTTTGTTTGACGGTAACAGAGTAAATACTGTGGCTTAATCATGTGGAAGCACATGTGGTAGTTTCTGTTCAATAACCAGGAACAAATAAAATTTGAATCTGCATATATATGAGTTTTCATTTGTATCACATTTGCTACATAAGCCATATTTTTGCAATTTAGTCATTAAAAATGTGTCATGCAATTTATATCATTTTTTTGAGGTTAAAAAAAAGTCATTCTGATGATGCTGAAGTCTCATAAACTCACAAAAACACATGTATCAAATATGACACACTGGGCTTTAAAGGGTTAATATCCTATTAAAGCAAACTTCAAGTAATATGATAATTATTCTTAAAGCATGTGTGGAAGTTACCACATTATTACTGAGCTGTAATGAAAAGTCCTACTATTATTTGCATTACTTAACGTCCACAGCATGTAATCTTGAATTAACTTTTTTCAATTACTCTTTATCTGCTAAAAGATACTCTGCTGGCAGTAAACGGAGGATGAGAAATTGTGTGGAGGAGAGAAGAGAGAAAAGTAAAGAGGAAGCAGGTGTACTGGGGGAAGGGCAGAGTGAGGATAATAAACTGGGGCACAATGGGTAAGCTGGGCACCCAAGTGGAGCTGTGAGGAAAATCATCTGTCAGCTGACTGAATAGTGTGCAGAACAGGGCCATGAATGAATTAGCTCGCACATGTTTGACTTGTCTCGACTGTTTTTTTCAGGGGGGTTTTGCCCCTCTGTGTAGATACTAATTGAATATGCACCGATTCACCTATGCTCATCAGGACTGTCACTGACATAGCCTCTCAATACTAACCCCAAAAGCATTTTTTTGTTACTTGAACCTAAACTCTGAAGAACCTTTTTAAAATAGTGGACCCCCCCCCCCCAACACACACACACACACACACACACATACAGAAGCATGTGGCCAGAGGGGCCTGACGTGGGGAGATCCAAGGAAAAGAAAGGGGGGTATTATTAAGCAGTTTCCTTGCCAGATGGTGCCCTGTTGTCCCCATGCATGAAGAAACAACAATAGACCTCTGAACACTTACACTTACACACGCACACATAAGGCAGCTGTGACCAGTACAATACATCTGTAATGGATAAATACTGGAGCTCAGATAATAAATATTACACAGATAGTGTATATCTAACCACTGAATGGAAATGCCTACAAACACCCATGCTCAAAAATACTCCTATGTGTAATGGACGGTGAAGCAGGATGGTTTACCGACATCCTTTTCTGGACAGGGTGCAAAAATAACACACTCACCCACTCACAATATGTCAGGAGATTGAACAGCTCAGTATAAGTACATGCAGAGAGGAAAATGATTTGTCTGCCAACAGACTGAACAGAATAAAGGAAATGAGCAAATTGGCATCAGTATTTTTACTTTTTTTTTTTTTTATAGCCTCCGTTCAAAATAAACCTTGAGAAAAGTTTATCATCTGCATTTAAAGCTATTTAAAATATTTGTACAAGCCCTTACCTGATTAAAGGCCTTGCTTGTATTCCTTACCTTGGTAATTTGGTAAGGGCGATCGTGGCTCAAGAGTTGGGAGTTCGCCTTGTAATTGGAAAGTTGCCGGTTCGAGCCCCAGCTTGGACAGTCTCGGTCAATGTGTCCTTGGGCAAGACACTTCACCCGTTGCCTACTGGTGGTGGTCAGAGGGCCCGGTGGCGCCAGTGTCCGGCAGCCTTGCCTCTGTCAGTGCGCCCCAGGGTGGCTGTGGCTACAATGTAGCTTGCCATCACCTGTGTGTGAATGGGTGGATGACTGGATATGTAAAGCGCTTTGGGGTCCTTAGGGACTAGTAAAGCGCTATACAAATACAGGCCATTTTGAATCTGTCTGTTCACTTGACTTAATCACTTCTCTTTCTTAGCAATTGTTTCAATGTCTCACTGTGGGATGGGCCTCCCTCATATTCCTCAAAAGGATTTATCTCATTAAGTCAGTCTTGATTGGCTGGTAATGGCAGTGACCGTGTCAGGCAGAACCACCCACCCTTAAGTAGCTTGCGCCACTATGCAGTCAATATTCAACACACCTGAAAGATAGGCTAGCTAGGCCAGGGGTGGGCAATCTCAGTCCACGAGGTTTTTAACCCTGCAGGTTTTAGATGTGTCCTTGAACCAACACAGCTGATTTAAATGGCTAAATTATTTGTTTTGGTTTTTTTTTTGTAAAAAAAAAAGAAAAAAAAGTTAAATGGCTAAATTAGCTCCTCAACATGTCCTGAAGTTCTCCAGAGGCCTGGTAACGAACTAAACATGTGATTCAGGTGTGTTGACCCAAGGTGAGATCTAAAACCTGCAGGGACACCGGCCCTCGTGGACTGAGATTGCCCACCCCTGAGCTAGGCCCTGATTAAGGGGTTGTCATTCCAAGACATCTGTGCGTACACTTTACTTTTGTCTGGTTCTACACACTGGAAAGTGTAGCCCAAACAGTACCACTGTAGGTCTTCACTTCTATAAGGGGGCTACTTGCTGATTGCTGGTGCTTGCTTGAGATGAGCTTGTCTGGCAGTACAAAAGGTCTCCATATCCGAGAGTGAGACATCAAAATCAATGTTCGGAATGAAAACTTTGGGTTATTTATGTAACCTCTGTTCTCACAGTAGCGCAAGTGAGATGTTTCACCAAATAATCCTTCTTGCTGGCTGAAGTGAGAAGAGGTGCTGCATCCCATAGCACAATGTCTCACTCATGCAACTCTGAGAACCGGGGTTACACAAGTACCCTAAAGTTAGTTTCTCTATAAAAGCTTTGCTGTTTTCTCTTTATCCTGAAGTCACTCCCTCTTCATTATCTATCGTTCTAATTTTCTTCTCCTTACCACTAATTATCAAAACTTTTTTTCTTTGACTCTAGTGGTTTTAAGTCGACAGCAGCGAAAGGTGCAGCTCATGCGGATTCGACAGAGAGAAGAGAGGCTGAAAAAGGAGAAGGAAAACAAAAAGAAGAAAAAGAGACAGAGCCAGAAAGCAGGGCACAAGCAGAAGACTCATTCCCATCACAACCACCAGCAGTACCACCACCCAGCAGCATCTCACCCTCATCACCAAACTCAGAGCTCTCAGCCTCCTAAAGTCCCTCCTCCTCCTCCTCAGACTGAGCCTGGCTACCACCGCAAAGCCAACTCCAAAAGGCGCTTTGATGGAGATGTGCTGTCTCCGGTAAGCTATAATACTGTATCTATTCTTAACAAGGTAATTCGATGAAAATCTGAACATCCTCAGTCCAGGTCATTAAAATGTTTGTGTTCTTCGGATTCTCTGAAATTAGATTTTGGATAAAATTCTACATTCAAGTCACAGTTTTAATTTGAGTAGAATGACATCAGTGTTCCACTCCGCACAGTTAAGTGACAAGTTCAGGACAAATAAGTGTAGGAAAAACAGAAACTGTTTTATTTATGTACAAATGCACTGCACAGCAAAATCTTTATTCTCTCTGTGCTAAACTCCTGCCAGAGGGCAAGTCATACAGTTTGACAGCCATTTTTGCTGATATCTCCAGGAATTTATTTAGCTGTACTTCTGTTAAGCGTGCACACAGTTCCTTCGGTGATCATGCCAAAGTAACGAAGAAAGCCTTGCAAATTAAAATATATATATATATGTATACTTAACTAATTTTTTTGCTACAATAATAATAAACTGGGACAATGAAGAGTAGACACACAACTACACCAATCATGCTCAGCTAAACATGTGCCACTCAACACGACTGGCTCATATGTTCTTCCCAACTGCCAGCTTTAGCATTTCAGAACTCTCCCACACATTTCTGTTTAAGATTCACTAAGTGTCCTCTCCCTAAGTGTCTGCAGGCTTCAGGTTCATATTTAATGTTAAGATAAGGGGTAATGATCCTCTTCAATGGGACTTCAGAAGAAAACTGAACAGGGATAAAAGTGTCACATGTCAGACTTTTCATTGAAGAATAATTGTACATGAGTGCAAGCTTTTGTGTCTTGCTGTATTTACATATGCCATATACCCACCGCAGCCCTTTATTTCCTGTCTGTCCACAGAGTTACATCAGGAGTTTCAGGGACAGACAGACAGACAGACGGGCGTACTCCCACAGTAGAATGATGAGCCGGTCTCGGATGGCTGAACTTGACTATGACTGCGGTTCTCAGGTGCCCCTTACAGCACCCAGTGGACCCCCAGTTCGCATCTGAGGCAGTTAATTGCACAGATCCACACACACACATGTGCACCATCACAGGCTACTTCAAGACTCACTAATAAGGATAAGAAACCTAACCTAACCTAACCGTGCCAACCCAATCAACTGCCTATTAAGCCAACAGGAGCTCAAAGTGCTCCAGAGGTGGTGTGACCCACACTGCTATTCTCCTGTCAGACCCACTGAAGTATTTATTTGGTCTGTTTTTTCCTTTTAATGTCTAAAAACAGTGATTTTCTTTGTCGGAAGTGTGAGTCATCATATGTTATATTTGGCTTCTCTGTAATTGTACTTACATGGAAAACACTGGAAACAAGTGAAACGCTCTTATGCATAGTTAATTAAACTGTCTCTGTTGAACATTTGATACGAAGATTTATACTGGTTGGTTCAAGCCATACAATGTAATTTCTAGTGGGGAAGAAAAATCACTCCACAGGAGCCCCACATCATGTTAGAAAAAAATTGCATTAAAAAAATTGCCTTTCATCAAGTTAAAGTAAAAGAACACTTTACTCCAAAGGTAATTAAAGGATTAAACATTTTGACTTAAGGAAGCATCTGCTGTGAAAAATGACTGAAAAGCAACATAAAAAAATCACAGCAAACACTGAAACTCAAAGGGAGCTCTTCTCATTTAAAAGGTCATTCATGAAGTCTTTTTTTTTTTATCTTCACTGACAGCTTGTAAATTCAAACGTGGCAGCGCAAGGCCTGTACTGCTTCAACATGCAGAAAGAGACAAGTTTAGGTGTGAATTAGATTAAACGGTTTACACCAAAGACAATGTTTGTGTTACTTCTGTTGTCAATTAAGTGTCATTCCCTGCGCTGTTGTGATTTTCAAGGAGACTGTTTTTACATCTCACCACTTTCCTTGTATCCTCTATTCTATTGTCAGCCATTCCAACTACAGACCTGAACAGGATACTCATCTGTCTGCTCTTCTTTCCTCTCTCCATTAAACATTTCTGCAAGCGATGTGATTTTATTTATTAACAGTGCTCTTGTGTCCCTTTTTGCTCTTTTCCACAAAGCTTCTGTTAAAGACAAATAGCTGCTGTCCGATATTAATCATTCTGGAATTTGATTGATATAATGAAGTCTGAGAATAATAGGCAACAGTAAAAATGTTAAAAAATAGTGTATTTTTGTGTGTGTGAGTGGACACATGAGCCCTGTGGCAATTGATGGAACATACCAAATACTGGCCAAGGAGAGGGGGGATGTTCCTTGGAATGTATGCGCAGCATGTTGTGCATACATTAAATTCTCTTTTCTTTACCAGTTGGTGAAAAATGGTATGAAAATATTTGAGTGAAATGTTAAGTGATTAAAAAAAAAGAGGCAGCATCTTTTTTTTTAAGATAAGAGAATGTGAAGATAAATGCGCCTGCAAGTGGCGCCCTCTGATGTTTACTTCTGGACCTTTTTTTTCTGGCCTTTCTATGTATGTGTGTGCATACGGTTCAAATGTACATGCATTTGTGTGTTACTCACTTTGAAATTGAAATAAGTTCCTTACATTAATATTGTTATACTAAACACTGAGACAGGAGAAGGACTCTGAATGCGAGATGTTAAAGTACAGAAGGAGAAAGTTGTTTTGTTTTGGGGGGGTTTTGGGCTTTTTTTTAATTAAAGCTCTCTGGAAACAAAACATTGTAGTTCATGAACACTATTTCTAGCAATGTTGCAATTCCTACTTAGGTTGAATATTACTATAAATGGAAGAGTCGGTAGTAGGAAAGGAACATTTTTTAATTAAATTCTGCCTCAATATTGTTTTTTTAAACTATTGTTTTATTATAGCTTCTTTTTTCTGAGGTTTAGGAAAACAAAACAATCTGACTGCACATAAATTATAAAATAAAACTTGAGGTATGTAAGTTAGTGCCTGGATTCAGCAAAATTTACAGTACTTTTAGGCCCGAGGACCAGGAATTTTTATCAAAAGCCCATTACTGCATGTTGATCATTGTGTATATGTTTCGATTGTGCTGTTGTCATGTCACAGCTCTGACATTTACACTTTAATTTTCTGGTCCTGGGCTGATGTAGGTAAAAATAAAAACTCTCTTCCTATCTCCAGTTCTCTTCTGTCTGTAAAGGGCTTTGAAAGGCATTTGAAGCATTTTCCTCTTTTTCACATGCATTATGCCTGTTACATCAGCTTCCTACCTGCTGTTTACTGTTATTAAATGTTGTTTCACGGTTGTGGCAGTACAAGTGTTATTTTTGGTTTTCTGCCTATACTTCACTCCTGCTTTGATCTGCTTTTGTGTTTTTATTGTAGTGTAATTCTAAACTAAACATTGCCCCTCCTCTTGCTTGTAATTTGGGGACGGAAATGAATAATTCTTTCACTGAACTTTTCTTTTATGTTGTTGTTTTTCTTATTTCTAATATTTTTTTTCATTACCTATTATATAACATTTCTGTTGAGAAAACCTTTGACTGTAGATATTGACTTGTAAATAATTTTTAAGTGTACAAATGTTTGGCTCCATTTTCATGTTTGCACCACAGTCATGTATGTAATTTATGCAGGCTATTACTTTCTGGAGTAGACCTGTTATGTTGTGATTCTGCTGTATGTCCAGTTTGCTTTGATTTGGCTGAGCGGTGGATACACTTCTCATTCAGGTGTTTCAGTGTTTCATGTTCAAATTTAGCAAAGAAAATGGACTCTGATTCGTCCTTTTCGTATCATCCAATTTAAATATGTAAAAATCACCCGATTATTATTATTATGATTATTATTATGATTATTATTATTATTGCTATTATGTTATTAAGCATGGATTTCTATGGACCTAACATATGATAAACATTGTGATTCTATAATTCAGTGGTCTTGTTATCTTTACATTGTCATTTGTGTGTGCACAACTGTTGGAGCACAAATATCAAATCCTTTTTAGTTCAATCTCTCTCTCTCTGACACTCCCACAAATACATGCGTTACATAAGTTTAGTTTAGAATTAGTCCCTAGAATAAATCGACAGATATTTACCTGTTTCAGAAATGGTGCTTGTACACAGATATCAGTAGGTGATGATTCTGTTACATATTTTTTTCATAATTATTGATGATGCAGTGATGTGCAAAAGTGTTGAGCCACCCACTAACCCACCACTCACTATTATATGTTGCTAGGAAAATGAGTGAAACATCAAAAAAAACAGAGTTTGTGCAATTCTAATGAGCTTGAAAGTCAATATTTGATTACTTTTATTCTTCAGCTCAGCCTGACCTCTCTTAGTCAAGCTTTTTTGTCATTTCTTGAAATAGTCTTCAGAATTATTCCCCCAGATTTCTGCTTTGGCCTTGGCTGTTTTGGGGGTTTTTTGTAATTTGCAACACCTCACCCATCTTTCCCTTTTCCTCTTTCTAAAGAATAGCTTCTTGACAGCCACCCTTCACACTGAGGCCATTTCTGATGAGGCGTCAGTTAACAGTAGATGGATCAACTGAAGGTCCTGAACCACTTGTCAGGTCTTTGCTGGATTTTTTTTCTCAAGGACGGGACTTTCAGACACTGTTTATCTGCTGTAGATTGTTACGACCTGACACTTCTTTTGTCCTCCTCTTATTCAGTTTTCCTCAGATTTTTTTTTTTTGAGGACACACTCCACATCATGCTGAGATATGCATTTAAAGAATCACCTTGCTGGTGTAAAAATACTATATTATGCCTGTTAAACTGTGTTATCTTCAGTTTTTTCTTTCATATATTCATTCATTCAAACATATACTTTGCTATTCAAAAATAACAAAGTATATGTTTTTTGCAACAGGCTACAAGTAACAAAGTAGCCACAACAATGGTTCATGCTTTCAGTTAAATTCCTTTTTTTTAATATTTGCATAATTCATTGGTCAATGTTATTTGGCTTAAGAAACATACAAACAAAACAAAAAAGCTGCATTACTCTGATAACAGTCATGTACAGGAACTGCCCTGAAGATGAGAGCAAAAAGCCAAAACTTTGCAAGACCTTCAAAAAGACATTTTAAGGTCTTTGAAAGAAATTGCAAGAAAGTCTGGCTCCTTGGAAGCAAAATGTGAAGATGAGCAGGATGGCTCAAGTCTTTTAGAGAGGACAAAGTGTGCAAAGTAAAGAGAAAAACGAGTTCTTAAACACCAGATATGAGCTTCAAAATATCATTTTTACTCTGCAGGTGTTGGCTGTGATAAAGAGCTGCTTAAGAATCATTAACATAAGTAATGGAGAAAAATCAAGCATCTGGATTTCCAGTCAGTTGCATTCTTATGTGCTCTGACAGTGTAGGTTTCAGGCTACATTAGCAGTGTAGCTTCATTACAAACTGCAGCAGTTATATAACAACAAATACAACAGCAAAACTAATCAAGAAATAAGAAGTGCAGTAATGCTTGAAGCTTTTTGCTTCCTAGGAAAAAAGAGGAGAGTTCACAGAAGTGAGGAAACTTTATTTAGAGGGAAAAGAACACAGGAGCAGTTTGCCCTTTCTGTTGATTCGGTGATGAAAGCACACCGTCATGGCTCCACTAATTACTGGAGTAGCAGTCACATACTTCTTTATGTTATTCAGCGTAATTATCTCTTTCTAGATCTTCCCCGTGTCTCTGTCTCAGAATAACCTTTTCATTATATTTGTCCTCTGTTTTTCTCTTCTTCCCGTCTTGCTCTTTCTTGCAGGCTCATTTATTGTTTCTGTGTTTCCTTTTTCTCTCCTCCACCCCAACAAATTTTTATCTCTGATGACATTTTCAGTCCAGTGGCTTTAGAAACAAACTGCACAGACTGTAATTCTTGTTGCTCTGCTAATCTGCTTCTGCTGGAGACCAAGAATGACAAAGGGCCGCTCGTTAATGTGCCCTTGTTTCGTTTTCCTTGCACCAAGATCAGACTGGTTACTGATAAATTCAAGAAAGCCACAACTCGTGTTTTGTGTATAGAAGAAAATTAAATTTTGACAGAAGAGTGTTACGCTTGGCTGGGGGAGCTAGTATCTTTTGGAAAGCTAAAACGGGCCACATCAGTTGATGCATGCAGTGGGAAGAGAAAGTTCATAAAGATTTGGATGAAAATGCACGCATGCTGTCTGAGGAATGCTAATGCCTAGAGATATGAGTTACAGAATTTGAATAAACTTTCTGCCCAGCAAGTGAAATCTTTTATTTGAGTTTTTGTCAGAGCGAAGGAGGATACCATGGTTACTCATACACATACCATCAGACACGTAGCACATGCTGGAGAGCTCAAAGGTCAAAACACAACTGAGTTCCTATTTCAAACCAACATCTCACTTTCCTTGAATCAGTTACAGAGATAGCCTATCTTAATCAATCGATGTGCATACACATGTAAAAATCCTGGAATACACACAGTGAAATTTATCTGACTGCGGTGCTTCAGTCAAATTGATCTGCCATTGATTGCTACAGTGGGTGATGGGATAATTCGGCAGTACGAGCTGTACTCATTTGAAATATTACTCTTACCACTAAAATATTTTTGCAGACAAGATAGATGCAAGATACTTTTCTTTTGCAGCGAAAAGTAACACAAATACAGAAAAACATCCTGGAATGCCCTTCATTTAAAACAAGGCTAAAGGCATTATGCCTCTACACTGCGTCTTTCCTGTGACGCTTAAAGTAATTTATGTACGGATGTACAGTGGTTAAATTTCACTTCCATGACTGGTTACATAAAATGGTCAGCATTTTGTATCTAAAAGTAGGCACAGCTTATTAATCATTGTAATTCTAATAGGAAAAGATTTCATTATTGGTGCTATTATTTTTTAAGTAACATTGTTTCTTCTTGTTTACATGATGTCTTGCTGGTGCTGTGTCGACTCACTGACAACCTGTGGAAGGGGAAAAAAGGGGACACTGTAAATTGATACAAAAGGGAAAGAGTCTATTTTCGCTATGCACAGTGTCTGCATAAACGGTGTGAGAAAACACCCCATCTGCCGTGCTAGTCTGGCAATAAAGTTCTACTTAAGCTTAACATTCAGTGCAGGTGTTATGCTTAAGGTGAAGGACTGTGCTGGGACCAACTGGAGCGCTGACAGTGAAGGTGCTTGTTCAGGGAAGCCGGTGCTGTAACTTTCATGAAAGTGTCTGTACCCGGATTGATTCAAACTACAAGATTTCAGGGATAACAAAGAGAATAGAAGCTAAAACAGCTTTGCTACTATGTTGCCACATTTGTATGTGTAGACAGTTGTGAAAATGTAGTGGCTGTGATTGACAAATGCAAGAAGGAACGTATCCTTATTAAATCTGGTAGCTTGTTTCAACCCGCTGATGTGAGCAGACAATCAGAAGGCAGGTGTGATACTGAAACCAGACTTACACATGAGGCATTAGCACTCTGGCTCATAGAATATTTAATCTGGATGAGAATATAGTAAATCAGAATGGTTTGGTTGAAAAAAATATAAGTTATAATTTACTAGCGCTTTTGTAGTTCATTAGGGTACCTCAACATGGACATTTTTGTGCATAAAAGTGTATATTTGTGTGTATGCCTGTGTGTGCATGTACGTGTGAGCTCAAACCTCTCCATCGCGGGTCTCAATGGTCTTGATGAGAACAGTCTTCTTGGAGTGAACCTCTGATGAGCGCTGATGCTGGGACTCAGGACTGGTCTCTGTAGGAACAAATTCACACATGCAGCTCTTTCATAAACTGCTTTAATTCTTTCTGCAGCTACACTGAGATAATTTAGTCACTGATATTAGTTAAGCATTGCACTTAGAAGTTTAATGAGCTTTGAACAATTTCACATGGCTGTAACATTAATGGAACATCCACACAACATCCTTGTGTTAACTTTAAGCTGTCACAAAGTGCTCAGATGGGAGGTACTAACAGAGACTAATTGCACCTTCTTACTGTTAATCTATTAAATGAAGAGGGTAAGTCATATGATTATTAATGAAGGTTAATTCTTGCCTCCCTGAACCACAGAGGCATGAAGGTTTTAGTCATATATCCCCACACAGTGGTCAGAATGTGTCACTGCAAAGACACTATATGTAATGCCCTTATAATAGCAGCTACCATATACAGTCACAGCCTATAATTAGACCTTTTATCATCCCCCCTTATTGACTCATGCCCAATAGATTTTAACGGTATTTACGCGTGACAGGAATAAAGGGTGCAACTTCTCATACCTCTGAATCCAATGGAAGAATAAGCAGACTGGACAGGTATGGTGGTAGTGATTCTACAGAAAGAGGAGCATAACAAATCAGTAATGAGTACGACATAAATGCAAAATCACAAAAAATTAAGGTAATTTTAGGACAGAAACACACCTGCTCTCCTCTCCTTCCAGCAGCTTGCGGTAGGTGGCAATTTCAATATCGAGGGCCATCTTCACATTGAGGAGGTCCTGGTACTCCCTCAGGTGGCGGGCCATATCATCCTTGAAATCAGTGTGTAAGAAGTGCTTAAAATATAGTTTTCACCAAACACAAAATCCTGCTACTTCTATTACCCAGTGTGAAATGCAAAAGATCAGCATGACATATCTAAGCGTATTACTTTCATCTTAGCAATATCTTCCTCGAGCCGTGCAATGGTATCTTGGTAACCAGTAGCCTCGCGGGCCATGCGATCCTCCATGTCTCTCATCTGGCGCAGCAGAGACTCATTCTGCAAAGAAACAGAGACATGAAGTCCTTGAAAAGAAGGGATAAGAAGCTTGAAAGAGAGTAAACGCACCTAAAAGAAACAGAAGTTTATGGCTGTTTATGGCTGAAAATATGGTTATCAAGGAAATGTAAAGATGATATCAATCAGAAAGAAGAAATGTAAAATCAGAAGCCAAAAAAGAAAGTGAGAAAAGTTGCTACAAATACTCACAGTGCCCTTCAGTGAGTCAATCTCGCAAGTGTAGGACTGGATCTGGTGTCTGAATTCCATGGTCTCCTGCTTGGCCTGACGCAGTGCATCATTGTTCTTGTTCACGGCCTGGTTCAGATCAGACACCTGAAGACAGAAGACAGGAGGATTAACAGTGCAACAGCTAAGAACTACTATGTGCATTTTACGTGTGCATGCCTCCATTCTACCTTAGACTTGTACCATTCTTCAGCCTCTGCAATGTTTTTGGCAGCAATGGCTTCGTACTGCATGCGGATGTCCCTCAGAGCAGCAGTGAGGTCGGGCTTAGACATATCCATCTGGATCTGCACCTGAGTGTCCTGAATCTGGCTCTGCAGCTCACGGATTTCCTGCAAGGAGTCCAGAAAAAGTCAAACTCCGCTCGTGTCAAAATGATGAATAAGCAAACATGTGAGTAGCTACCGGGACATTAAAACGATACCTGCTAATTCAGTTGACAAGTTAAAAATAATTCAACGTGCGATAACACGTCAGATCAGAATATTTACATATAGAAATCTAATGTGTCAAATTACAAATTCACCCAGCTGTCGACTGATGCATTCTGTTAGCAACAGGCTTTTTTTTTTAAATTAGCCAGCCTGGATTGCACTCAGTTGTTGTCTGATCTAACTGAAAGTTATAAATAGCTTTGCATCTGTTCACAGGCACACCCTCTTTTTCTCTGTCACACAACAGCTGACAGAGTCTTTTGACCAATCAGCACTTTGGCATTTCTGGCAGGTCAAAGTTCAAGCAAAGAAGACAAAATGAGAAGAAGGGACTTCAGCTGTGCAGACATGTGTCTGAGTGTGTGGCTCAGAATATCATTTGATATCTGTAAGTGTATAAGGTTAGATCTTTCTGTTGCCCTGTAATAGTTAAATGACTGTTAAATTTTCCTACAGACATGAATTTACGTAGATGGGAACGATATCTGTGCTTTAACATCAGTAGGTGGATTTAAGTACGATGTCTTTGATCTCATGAAGAGCTGCATGCCTGTGGAGACTCAGATCTAATATCACAGCACAGTATAGTAACACACACAGGTGTTATATGATACACTATACACCATCCTAGTGACACACATAATAGATATAGAGAGGAAGGGTAGTTTTTACTGCTCTCTTATTTCCCAAGTGGTTGCTACAGCGAATGGATCGGATTTTATGCCAGATGCCATTCCAGACGCAACCCTCCCACCGCCTAACTGTGTGAAGCCAGCCAACCAAAGCTGGTAAATCAGCAAACCTCTTCATGAATCTTCTTGAGGAAGGCAATCTCTTCTTGCAGACTCTCAATACGTCTCTCCAGGTCCAGCCTAGCGAGAGTGGCACTGTCGACATCCTAGATAAGAGGAGAGAATGGCAAAAAAGAAAATGACCAATAACCAACACATTTAAAAAAATGTTAAAATAAGAAGAAAATTAAAGGAGAAAAATGACTGCTCAACCAAAGGAGGCAAAGTTTCTCTGTTTTGGACTGAAGAGAAAATGACTGAGCTATAGATGAGTGATTTAAGGAAATGGAAGACTTACAGATCTGAAAGCAGACAGGTTGTTCTCAGCTTCTTCCTTCTGGTGAATCTCTTCTTGCAGTCTGCCAGAATGACAGCAACATACAAAAAGGAAAAGAGCGAAAAAGAAAGCGGAAAGTTGAAACAAAAGTGAAGACAAACTGTTGGAGTGAACAGCTTTTCCCCCCAGGGATCACTTACTAGACAGATAAACTAGTTACCACCTCTCAGTCCTCCAGCCTTTCTGCTCTTTTCGTCTCTCAGTAAATTCAGAAGAATAGAACCGGCATAGACAATGAAACATCAAAGTTCAAGCTTTTATTTGTATCCATGTCCACACACACGCACACTTCTGCACTTGCTCTTTGAGTCCTAAAGCTCTGTTGCAGCTGTCACACTGTCAGAATCAGAATGGTAACAGTGTGAGAGCAACACAGGCCTGTCCCGGTGCAGTTTCCAGAATTAGCATTTCGCCGTGCGCTTTGAACAACTGGAAAATGCAGAAAAAAATGCTGTCATGCACCTCACACATAATCACTACCGACACAAATACACACAGCAGATGCTATTGGCATTTTTTTTGCGGTTTTGAATCATGTCATCGTCCATGGAAACGTTCAGTGAGAATGTTCAATGAGAATGTCAGCGTGCATGCGTTGCAACTGTTTGCATGTGATATTAGGAGCAGCTGGTGCTTTAACAAGTTTCACTGAACGTTTCAGGCAACCATTTGAGCAGGCGTGACACACAGAGAGTGAAGAGTCAGAGTGCTGTGTGTGTTTGAGCCTGTCTTTTGATATACATTTTATTTAAGTGATGCTGCATGCAGCATCTCGCAGTGACAGAATTTCACAGAGATGATTTAGTCGCTCCAAATAGATTATTCAGCGATACACCCACACTGCAGCTCCCCGTGCTTTTCTCTCTCTCTCATGCTCACGTTCTGTCACATATGCAGTGCACATAGAAGGAATGTGTATTTGGTGGACTGGCTTTTGAAAATTTTTCACTTTTTTAGATTTCTTCTTCTTTAAACTCACCAAACAAACAGGCCGTGTGTATACACTTATTTTTATCTGTCTACTTCTCTCATGTCTGACTGCTTTCTGTCGAGCTGAAACTTAATCTGTCTGCCTGTGAGTCTCAACTCTATTCCTATGAACCTGCAGATCTCCCTCTCTCTCTCTTGCTCTCAATTTTCTTCTGCTGTGTCTCTCGTGAATAAATTATAAAACACCTTTGTAATAAGCCATTGGACCGTAACAATTACTGAAGCATTCCTATTCTCAAATCTCTCCTTTGTTACTTTGTTGTTTTCATTTTTCCCAAAAGAGGAGAGACACTCTTTAGAAATCAATGAGTTGTACTTGATGCCACTTGTTTGTTTTATTTTTAACACACTGGATAAAACGTTTTAAAGTCTCCTCCCCCCCTTCTGCTTTCCCGTCTTCCGATTTTCTCCTTCTGTTCCATCTGATAGAGGTTTGGTGTGTTTCCAGAATGTGAGATAGCACCTTCCAGAGTGGGGGGAGGGGGGGGGGGGATGTGAGGTCACAAATATTTATTGTATCACATGATTTTTTTTTTTTTTATAAATGTAACAGAATGAGCTTTTCTTTAAGTAAAAAAGGATCACATCCCCCATGTTTCAGTTAATTCAAACTATTCCATTTGTTTGGCTTTAGACTTAACATGAGACTCCTGTGTACTCCTACATGTGAGTGCATGTGTTTCCAGTAGCTCACTTATATTAAAGCCATATTACATGAGTCAGTTTTTTATATATATATTTTTCTTTACTCATCATTTGTTCATGAAGATGTTTATCTACATATTGGCCCAGTCCCATCAATCCAAGCTTACCTGAGCTTAAGTTTCTGCAGGTCATCGGCCAGGTTGTCTCTCTCCACCTCCACTCTGGCACGCTGGTTGGTGATGGCCTCTATCTGCCTCCTCAGCTCCCTCATTTCCTCCTCATACAGCTCAGCCACACGCCCAGGCCCCTCGCGGCCCCTGAGCTTCTCGATCTCCACTGTCAGCGCGGCATTCTGCTGCTCCAGGAAACGCACCTTCTCAATGTAGCTAGCAAAGCGGTCATTGAGGTGCTGAAGCTCGGCCTTCTCATTGGTCCTTGTGTTGAGGAAGTCTTGGTTCATGGCGTCTGCAAGGTTGAAGTCGAGCTTCTCCCCGGCATAGGTGCGCATGGCCTTGGAGGAGCCGAGCCCGGCCCCAGAAGACAAGTTGAAGCTAGAATAAGAGGGAATGCCGGTGCTCTTGACTTCGTAGACTCTGCTAGACATACGGCTAGAAGCGGAGCTGTGGGCTCCTCCTAGAGAGGAGGAGAACATCGATGACAGTGGTGTTGACCCAACACCAGAGCCAAAGGTGCGACGGTACGAGGAAGCACTCTGGGCTGAGGAGCTGTAGGACTTGCTCATGGCTGGTTGAGTTGTTGGTTGAGTTGTGGATTTGATGGAACCGCTTGAGGTGCTGAGACCCAACTGTCCCACTGGGCAACTGGGAAGAAAACTAAGTGAAGAAATGCCAGCCACTGAGTGCAACTATTTGTAGCTCTACCACCCCCACACCCACTCATAAACCCAACCCCTCTTCTTGATGTCTCTGTTCACCCCATCTGCACTCCCACTACTCCACCCCGCCACTGTATCACAACCCCTTTTTTCATTGATTACTTTTGGCATTTTAAATCAGTCTGGAAGATTCCTTCATTGGTTAAGATGCATTAACAGTTCTTCAAATTTTACCCAACAAGTCTTTTTAAAAAAAATATTTTTCATAACTGCCTCATTAGTAGTGGCTTTTTAAACCCCAGATTTAAGGGCATGAGGTGAAAATTAAATAGCTCTGCTAACCGGTGTTAATCAATGTGAAAATGTATCATAATTGTAATTATGATTTGAGTTTTTTATTTTGGCTGTTCTAGCTTTATTTTCTCTGCGTAGTTCATTGTAGAAGACGTTCACTAAAAATGACTTATACAGGTTTTTAGGAAATTGCTCAGAGGACATTTTTGTTCAGTTCATTGTCATCTCTTGAGATGTTATCTGTTGGACTAAAAGCCTTTCTTTCATATTTCTTTATGCTCTTCAGCGATGCATTTTTGTCCAGCCTTCTTTTTCTTGTCTTTCAGCCTCTCCCTACCCCCCTTGTTGCACCTTTTGCCAGCCCTTGATTCAGCTGTTGAAGGGATCTGGTTTCACGATGGCCTTCTGCATGTATGTCTGTTTGACGATGGATGATCGAATGAATGGGTGTAAAAATCAGTCAGACAGTCCCTTCCCTTTTGTGCAGTAAGTCTAATATGGGAAGTTTTGATAGAAATGATCAGGAGCTGTTAGAAACACTGCATCAAATCATGGTTATATTTTGTATGAAGCTTCACTTAGCGGAAATTGTCCAACTTAATTCAGTTTAGGCTAAAGAAACTGGCTCAGAAAAGCACATAACCAAAATTAACATGAATGATTGTTCTAAAATATGGCCAACATCATGTTAAAATTACCATTTTGTGTTATAAGTAAGTGGAAAGAATGTGTTCTGCTCTGTCCTAATGTAGCACATCAGAATTTATTATATGGATTGTTTAAATTAGTATGAAGCTATAGAGTTACAATAGAGTTATGTAGCCTTGGTTATATAAGAAATATGACTGACTACTGCCAGGAAGGTCACACGCTCAGCTTTGTCATCAGAGCTCTCTACCCGACTCGCACACACCCAGAGCAGATGGATACATCTGTGTGTATCAGTCGAGCGCTATCTTGTTACATGCATCCTGAATATTTAAAATAGTTAATGTCAATGCAAGTTGCAACTTTGTGTAATTCCATATATGAGTGTTTTAAATTTGTCAAATTTCTCAGCTCAGGAAAAAAAGAAAGAATGAAAAAGAAATCCATCCCAAAAGTTTTACCCATTACAACACAGTTCTGACATAATACACAATCACAATGCTGTCATTGCAAGCATATTGAAAATTCTTTGTTAGATTTCAGTGTAGATTGTGTTTCTGAATATTATGAAAATGTAAATATTAATGTAAATATTATTTTGCCACAAGTAGAAAATGTAAGGAAAGTCCAGCATTTTCTGAAATACATATAAAATCCAGCGTTGTTGAAGGCTGGAGCCTATAGCATGAGGAAATTAATGTAATGATCTCACTGGCTGCAGCTGAAAGCATACTAACACTTGAGGAATCTCTTCCCTCTCATGTGTCATAGCTGTGTAATGATGATAAAAAGGATGATGATGACTAACTCTGGTTCTGTAGGATGCTAAATATTCCTCTGAGTGCAATCTACCAGATAAAAAAGCAATGCTTACAACAGAACAAAGGCATAAAAGTACAAATATCTGAGCTGTTTTGCAAAATTTAAAACCCTGTCTGTAGCATTTCAGTTCTGAATCAAAGAGGAAACATGCCACTAACGTACGTGGGAGTTGTGGCTGTTGGAGGAGTTGTGTGTGGTCGTGCACATATTTGCGTTTCACAGAGAAAGTCTGCATGTCAGCTGCAAATGGTGTCAACTCTATTTTTAGATTTCTCGTTTGAACTCTGTTGTGTGGCCACTGGACTGGAGATAGAGCTTGACTACTTTTACTGCCATGCTGTGAGATTATTGTAGCTGCTAATCAAAGTCAGATAGAAAATGTAAATAGGCCTGACCTAAATTGGCTCACTACACAAACTGTCTGGTGCCAGGTCATTATTACCAGATAAGAGTGATTCAAGATGGATCTCTTGCAACATCAACAACAAAGGCTTCTTGCATTCCTTTAAAGTAAACAAGAAACATCAAAAACCTGAAGAATTTATGAAAAGCACTTCTCTGTGGGAGCTCAAGAATTTTTCAAATTAAAATTCTTTAAATATTCCTGTCACATTTCATGAGCTATAACATAGTAATAAGGGGGTCACTATTACTTCAGTAAAGGTCAGACAGCTTGGATGGTGAATAATTAAGCCCCATCTTATCTTAATGACCTTAAAGTACTGTATCACATTATTAGAGCACTTTCCTCTCAGACTGCTGGTTTACTTGTGGTTGCTAGAGTATTTAAAAGTAGAACGGAGGCAAAGTCTTCAGTTTTCAGGCCCCTCTTGGTGGAGCCAGCTCCCAGTTTGGATTCAGGATACAGAAAACCTCTCTGCTTTTAAGATTAGGCTTAAAACCTTCCATTTTGATAAAGCATGTAGGATCATATGATTCCCATGATGCACTAAGGATTTCTTTTCTTTGCCCATCTTTTCTTCACTCTGTGTGTTTATTCACCTCTCTGCATTCAATCATCAGTTGTTATTAATCTCTGGCTCTCTTCTACATTGTGTCTTTGCCCTGTCTTCTTCCCTTTACTCGAACCAGTCACAGCAGATGGCCATCCTTCTCTGAGCCTGGTTCTGTTGGGGGCTTCTTCCTGTTAAGAGGGAGTTTTTCCTTCCCACTGTGGCTAAAGTGCTTGGTGAAAGGGGGTCATATGATTGTTGGGGTTTTCTCTGTTTTCTTTATATTATTGTAGGGTCTTCGCCTTACAATATAAAGTTCCTTGGGGGAACTAAATAGGGAAATACAATTATTAAAATTCATATTTGGTATTAGTATCAGTCTGTCAGTCTAAAGTCAGTCACTAAAATATCCAATCATTATTATTAACAAAAATAACATATTTTTGAGTTTTTAGTCTTCATATGTAATGAATCATAATAGGGGATCTGACTTTTCTGAGGTTGATATTATATGAATCTATATGAATCATATGAATGAAGTGCTTAATTTAGTTTAATTCTTTGGCTTATGAATTATTATTTGTCAAACAAATGTGATTTACTTTACCCTCCACTGCCAGCTTCTTTAGTGGTGATTAGCACATTTTAGCATGCTGACATGACAAAAAATAAAAACAATCGTGATCATGATCAAAATTAACAACGAGCTACCTGTTAAATATCACCATGTGGGCAATGTTCTCATTGTGAGGATGCTAGCATGCTCACAATGTTACATGGGAGTATTTAACTAAAGTGCAGCTCAATCCACAAACACTGGGATTCAAGGACTTGCTAGGCTCCCTTCCAAGGGATTGTTCCATCGCCAAAATCCCATCAAGTCTAGGTAAGATCCCTGTCTAGAATTGGACCAAAAAGTATATTACATTCTAATGATACCATTACTGAACATGAATCCTGTGGTCTATGTCATTCAATTCCCCATCCAGTTGCAAACATCTGTCAGACGAGGGAGCCTTTCACCCCAAGAAATAATGTGGGGACACCAGCAGAGATGATGGGAAAAATCTGATATGTGCTCGATGTGACTTGACTGTGGTATCTGCTGTCGTGGCAGGAGCAGTCATCCAGGTGTTTTCCCGTTAAAGAACACATCATTAGCTCAGGACAGAAAATGAGCTACCTACAAGTTGCCTAACAACCCCAGATTCATAACTAATACACCATGACCCATAGCCTAGAAAAGACACCCTTAAATTAGAACCAGATCCCAGAACGGCTGGGAAAAGCATTATAATACAGACACATGCACGCACCAAGTCTCAGAATATCAACAGTGCATAGCAGCCAAACCCTTTACTCAGGGCATGTCACAATTCTATTTTGGAAGTAGGATGCAACACTGCAGTATAAAAATATCAGCAGTAATTTCCCCACACACACCCCATACAATACAGCTTTATGCCTGTGTTCAACTCTTAGTTGGGAAATACCCAGACACTTTAGATATCCTTACACAGCACCCCCATGGAGGGTCTGGCTGACCCCAAATGTATCTTGGTTTGCATGACAACGACCCCAAACAGCCAGAGTAATAAAGAACAAGCCTATCTTCAGCAACAAGAAGGCTAAAGTGTCCTTCAAACGAACATATGATCTCCGATATGTCACCTTCCTCCTATAGGACAGCACTGATCTCAACCTCAGTAACAGAAAGATCTGTGACGATCTATATCCAAGGCAGAACTGTGGCAAATTCTTAGACCCTGTGGAATGCTAGGGCAGTCAAAAGCCATGCAACGTGGGTGACATGATGGGAAAATGGAACGATGTGAATACTGTTTGGGGATTGTTTTTTAGAGACTGAAACTAGAGAACATATAGACGATCTGTAAGCTTTTGTGGGAGTCCTGGAGAATCGTTACATAGCCCCTGCTTTATGGATACATTGTACGTGAAGGTGAATACACTTACAGTTTGGAAAATGAAAGAAAAAAACAAAAATTAGAAATTAAATATGATATAACTAGCATCTATAGGTGATTAGGGGTCAGGTGGTTTCATCATTCATGAACGCAGAATGCTTGTTGCCCTGCAACCACCCAAACATGCATACACACATGCCAAAGAGCTGAGCTCTAGCACAAAAGTGACTCTGGGACTAAAAGGATCCAAGTAAAGGCGAGGGGAGGAAAGAGACGTTCATGTGTATTTCTGTGTGTGCAGTATGTGTGCTTGCACATTAGTGATTACATACAAGTGTGTAACAACTTTATAGACCTCTTTTACAAGAGAACCTGTTCCAGATTTTTTTGGGTCTATCACAGGAGAGAGATATGATATCAAATGCCAGCAGAAGCACAATGTGCCTGAAACAGAGAGCAGCAGGCTCTGCATCAAACCATGTCAAACCATCAAATCATGAGTCACGCTAGATAGAAAGGCTACTTCCTATTTTATGAGACCCCAGTACAGCAGACAGTCAGCTGCTAAAATGAAGAGAAATTGATGCTCACAACAGGTATGCATTTAAAAGTGTAATGCAAATTTCATGACACAAATTTCACATATTATATGTTACCGACCAAACTGTAAGAAGGTCAAAGGTTTTAATCTGTTGGCTGAGGATAGGTAGTCAGCTGTCACAGATAAGTCATTTGGACATCTGACTTAAAAATAACAAGAAAAATAAATTGAATGTGCAGCAGTTGAAGGTTACATGCAGCATAGAGTCAGATAAACATATATTGTAAGCTAGTAGCATGATTATATATTTAATTCTTCTTCTCCTTTTTTTAAAAAACCTTTTTCTGTTGTTGTATTGGATCAGTACTATAAGTTAGTTTGACTGCTTTCAGCAAACACCACATGTGTAAAAGGAAATGATATGTATGCCCTTTCTAATCCCTGAGCTGTGTCATGATTTAAATATTTTATATATATGATAAAAAGCATTTTGAATGTTTTTGGTTTTGGTTTTTTGTTTTGTTTTTGTTTTCTTAGAGTGGTGTACCACCACCAACAGCAGCAGCCACAATCTAACAAGTGCCAACTGTTTTTTCACAGACACAAGATGGAGCAAGAGGACAAGCAGAAAAGAGAAAATGCTGTGGCACTGCTTACTCTGGGGGGGAAGAGAGTTCTGCCATATTTAGTGGAGTTTCTATTAGCTATAACTCATCAAGTGTTGACAAAAGAAAATTGCCTTGAGATAGAAGAACACACACACACACACACAGTAATAATAATAATTAAGAATATAAATGTGTAGTCTACATAAACATTATATTTGGGAGAGGGCTCAGAGAGCCTTATTATGTGGGAATCCTTTCCCTTGGTCTGGTCTCCTATTACACTGTACTCCTACCTGAATTCACTGAAGGGCTGAAGAATTAACAATCTCGCCAAACCTTTGACTGTGGAGCACATTATTTTTTAACTATTTTAATAATAAACCAAAAACCTTTAGCGCTATTTTTTTTAAAAAAAGCCTCATATTTACTTTCAGCTACAAGAAAGTTAACCTCGGACAAATCCTTAATGAGGCAAGAAATTAAATATGGGGCTGTACTGTATACCGTTCAATTGATGCGACTGACACATGTGCACTTGTGCACATGTTCGAAGGAAGAGAAATATATCTACATTTTACGTGAGAGGACGCACAAAAAAGAAAGAAAAAAAAAAGAAAAACAAATATGGATAACGAATGCATGACGTTCAGGAACGGGCGGACTATAAAAGTTAACGCTTTCGTTCACCATCCCTCCCCAGCCCCCTTTCTCAAAGCCGTGATGACGTAGGTGCAGGTTGAGCTCCTGTATGGAAGAGAGCTCCCTGTTTCTACAGATTCTACGTTATTTCCGCAACTGTGCCGTCGTTGAGTCGATATACGTTGCATGTTAACAGTCTATCCCCGCTTCTCTCGATCTCCACGCCCCACCCGGTGACTGTGAAGAGTTACTTTTATCTCCTATTTATTTTTTATATTTTTCCCGTCACGTGGGCTTTTAGGGTTCAATGTGAGCTGTCGACTCCACACGGGCTCTTCCTTTTTATCAATATGGACGTTTAAAAGCGTGGAAACGCAGAGGGACTCCGCATCTTTCTCTCTCCGTCTCCTCCTCTGCTGTGAAGCTTCGCAAGATCATGCAACACCTTAAACCATGGCGAGCTCTGCTCCTTTTGACGGTGCTGTATCAACCAGGGATCTGTGATAAATACGGTAAGAAAATGATGGAAATGATAGTGGAGCGGTAATCATCGCGAAATACACTCCTGGGATATTCGCAGTTTGATTTTAGCAGATGACTTTACCATGGTGTCACCTTTACCGTAGGATACTTTATCCTCTGTTTTTGGTTTTGTAATGAGTTCCTTTCTTTTATTATACTCTTCTTATCGTTCAACAACGGACTGAGAGATGGACTGTGTGTCTAAATACAGAGGATGTTTAATGAGATTAAACACGGGCAGAGGAGAGATGAAGGATGTGGGGAGTAACAGGAAAAACAAAACCGAGTCTTAGCAATGAATAGTTTTTTGTTTTGTTTTTTTTGTTTTTTTGTTTTGTTTTGTTTTTTTGTTTTTTTTTGGGGGGGGGGGTTGTTTTTTTTGCTTATGATGCATTAAGGGATCATTTTAGGGTACTGTTACACATACAATACTCTGACGCTCCTTGTTGGGCTCAGTTTCTATTTGTTTGTTTTTTTGTTTTTTTTTTTCACGCTTCCAAGAGAGACAAGAGTAGGGAGCTGCCAAATCCACTTGTTAATGAATAACGCCCACACTAGTGTGTGTAGGGTCTACAAAACATGATGAAAAGTAAACAGCAGGGGTATATACATGTACATCACTGAACTAACTAAAGCTGTACTTAATAATATAACCAAAAAACCCCACCTAATTCAAGTTTAATAAATATTTTGATTACTGGGCTGAAACGTGAAACCAGTTAAACATTTCCACTCAGTAGAAATGATCGTGACATTCGTAATAGTCCCTGTCATTTCTATAACAATGCTAGGAATACAGGTTCAGCTTTATTATTTCAAACTGACGGCAGCTGGGTTGGGTTATGAGCTTAGTTCTTTTAGTAGATTGATGCGTTGAGTGTGTAACATGAGCAGGTTGAGATTTGTGATGCAGGCAGTGAATTCAGGGAGTAATTCAGAATTAAGCTGAAAAAAGCAACTGTTCTCTCTCTCTCTCTCTCTCTCTCTCTCTCTCTCTCTCTCTCTCTCTCTCTCTCTCTCTCCCTTGCTCTTCATTTTTCTTCTTTGGCAACAAACACAAGAACAACCCAGAAACACTTTGTGACAATTTAATGATAAACATGATGGCAGGACAGAGCTACTTACTTAAAAAAGCTCTATAAAATAAAATGTAAAAAATCAACACAAAATGTTGGTGTGTTAGTTCTTGCTTTTGAAAATATCATTAAAAAGAATAATGTGACTTGTAAAACCCATAGAATAATAAGAAAGCGCATAAACTAAAAGAACAATGAAAAGCCGTGCGGCTCAAATTTCAGCACCATGGAGAGAAACCAGTAACCACTGTTGCTTCCCTTTGTCCATTCATCCGATAGCACCTCTTCTTTCCTCCCATCTCTCTTCTTTCACACTTTCATATGATGATCAATCCATCCATATGTCTGACTGTCCGTCCTCTCGCAGACCATATGATGCTCAGTGTCTGAGGCGCTCCGCTCAGTTGTTTCTCTGATGGCCTGACAAAACAAACACTGTTTGATAGGTCAAGTTTCCTCAGAAAAGCTAATGGATTTACTGGGATCTTTGTGATACATTTTTTGATTTTTTGATACATTTGTGATACATTACGATACCTTGCTCTGGTATACATTTTACTGTTCTCTCTCTCTCTCTTCCTCTCTCTACATATGTGTATGTATATATATATATATATATATATATATATATATATATATACACACACATATATATATAAATTGCAAAAGTGAACATTATAATCACTATGAAAAGGATATGTCTGATATTTTTGTAATGCTTACTCCTAATCTGTTGATGTGAGGAAGCTGACTTACTGTACCTGCCTGCAGAAAGTTTTATAATGAAATCATAATATTAGCAATAGCAAATACGTGTAACGATATCTTGTTCAGATATTGAAGGTCTTCCTCTGTGCTGTGTTATAAACCAGAGTGTACAGTTACTATGCAATAAAAAAAAAAAAAATGAGAGCCATAATTTAAAATGAACTTACGACATGTTTTTTTTATCTATTGTTTTTTTTTTTTTTTTTGGTTAGGGTTTTAATTTGGGTATTTACTTTCAGTTATGATGGTGTGTATGTCAGCCCTTCTGCAAGCCCCTGCAATTACACAGATACTTTTTTATTCAGTGAGTGTTGCGCATGTATTTTTTTTTTTTGCCAAAGCTTACTTCAGGTAGTAACCACCATCTCTTTTACGGTGGGTATGTTGACGTCAGTGCAACGCAAACACATCTTTGGCTTATTGTTTGTGAAAGAAATCCGGTTTGTATTCACAGTTGTAAGATTTTGCTTCAATAATGCCACTCATGAAAAGAAAGTTTCAGGGCTTCTCAGCAATACAAAATCCATGCACTGTGTGTTTGCAGTGTGTCTGTTTCTAAGCGGTGAGTCATTTTTAGGTACTGCGTCATTTCAATAAAAGGTAGAGAAAATAGTTCTCATTCTTTGCTCTCTACTCGAGTTTGAGTTTAACCAGCCAGCTAGATTACTGACATATTTGAGATATAGTTTTGCATGTACACACTCTGTCTCACACATCTACTTAGAATTATTTTGTTTTATTTTATTGATTTTTATTTATTGTCTGGTACATGGAAATGGATCGAAGCATAGACGAGGGCGAGTTATCTCATGCATATTCTGCTGGGTTATAGTCCTCTCTATCGCCAGCCACCTGCTCTTTCCCACATTGCCATACCCTCCAAGGTCTTACTCACTGACCTAAAAAAAGAAATAGTGTAAAATCTACAAATGAATTACAGTAAATACCCCAAAATATATAATGAAAGCATTGTTATTTGCACCCATGTTCAATCACTGTGTCATCTGTTAACAAATATGCATTTTATACCTGCAAAATTTAAAGGTCACAAACATTTTGTCTTCAGCCATGCTTATCAAAGGCATTTGTTCAAACACAGATATCATTTCAACTGTGTCATTTCATCAGAAAATGAAATAATAACAGTCATAAAGTTTTAGCCATTTATTTTTTGGGTTAACTGGGTTAAGGGGGTGACTAAAATGCCATTATATAAGAGGCTTATTCTTATGTAAATAATAATTGCATTTACTTGTATTGACATCTGTAACATTTGTATATAAAAGGCAAGGTGACGATAGTGGGTGACTGTGTTATGGTTGCCACTGAGCAGTACGTTTCTCATTAAAATGAATAAGCCCAGGTTAAGCTCACTTTGTCTCATTTCCGCCCTCTGAATGTGCGTTTAAGGCAGTCGTTTCCATGGAAATTACTGTAAAAGATTTTACTCTGGGTGCTTGTTAGCCTTCTCTTTGTGTTTCTGTCTCAGGTTGCCTGTTTGAGCGAAAACTGTGCACTAGGGATCAGTTCTGCTCAGATGGTGAGTACGCCACACACACGTGCACATACAATCAAACACAATGTTCTTGAACTTGTTAAACTTTTAAGACAGACCGCTTTCTTAATCCTTCTCTAACACTGCACCTTAGTAAATTAGTAGCCCTCGACGATAGGCGCACACAGATCCTAACACAAAGGCTGCGCATAGAATCATACAAACACAAGTCAAGGATTTTTGCTCTCTCTGCCTTATTTACCACAGATTCTCAGTCACCTGCCCCTCTCCTTTTCCTCATTTTAAGCCCCACCCCTGCCCCCTGTCTCCATAGCAACACTGACATCACATCGAGGTCGACCCCCCCACAGTTGTTGTGCTAATACAGTGATGAGTCACTGACACACACACTTACGTCCTTCCCCGTGGAAGCTTCACTTACGCAAGCGCACAATCATTGGACAGAATACTAAGTGGATGAGCTGCCCAGGAGCAGACACAGAGACAGATATCAGCGTGTCTGACAACACTGGGAGAAAAACAATCCAAGTGGATGAAATGTTCCCCTTTTTCTTTTTTCCTGTTGATCTCTGTACCACCTCAAGAACCTACTAAGCAAAATAAGCTGTAAACTGTCTGTGTTTGTCAGACCCCAACAAAGATTAAATGACCAAATTTTTGGTCAGCACTGCTCCTGTAACACTTAACTAAATGTTTAACACATAAAGAATAACAGCAACTGTGTTGAGTTGATGAAGACAACGAGGAACAATAATAAAATAATTTAAAAAAAACCCATTAGGGCTGTATAAAGGTGTGTCCTCATTAATTGAAGCAACACATCTTCCCTGTTTGTGTTCAGAATAAAGGACTTGGATATGCTGGTGAATTTTTAGTTAACTGCTAACCTTGTAGTAGCCGTAATGCCCTATTATTAATTTTTTTTATTTATTTGATCTTCTAATGTACAGTCCACACAGGCTTCGCTGTAGTTATATAGGCCTAGCAGTTTTTGTTCATCTTTGAGACTTTGATATTTTATACTCGGTTCAGTCACTAATAATGTTTTCAATAATTTCTGTGATTACAAAGGTACTGAACTCTCAGAATAAAATAAAAAATAAGGTTTGCATTCTCTAACTTAACTTAAATAACTACAAGATTTGTTATTGCGCCTTTTCAAAAACTAAACAGAACAAATAATTTAATGATCTGCAAAATGTTGTTTATTGTTTCAACCCAACAGTAATCAAAGACTTATGGGCTTAATCTATGATGTCCTCCGAGGTTTCGCCAAGGCTTCATTGCATCCACATTCACCCATTGAGCAGTAATTACTCCAATAATGCCTGCTCATTGTAAAACAGTCCTTTATATGGTTGCAGTAAATCTAAAATCTTCATGAATTATTGTAGTGGAGTCCCCTTTTCACCTTCAGTACTGCTGAGTGCCTACCGTGAAAAGGAACAATGATTGTATTGTACTGCATTCTTTTTAGTGTGTTTAATGAAATACATGCCTCCCTTCAGATCTTTGAGTTTGTGTCTGTGACAGGATGAAAAAGCTGCTTTATTCTGTATGCATTTGCAAGAAGTAGTGGAGTGTGCAGTGACACATTTTGCTCTGCACGATCCAAGTTTTTATGCTGAGGCCTGTAGTTTTTACTCATGACAGTCGCTTCCAGAAAGAAGTATTTGTAGGTTTACTGATGATCCCTATGATCTCACGTCACGTTTATCATATTGTGATGGTTCAGTTACTCTAGTAGCTTATGCTGTTGGAAGCATTATCAGTGTAATGTAGGAAGCACGTTAAACCCTCTTCTATATATAGTAACCTGACCTTGCATCTTTGCTGGTTAATGTGTAACAACACAAGTCTACTGAGGACGGTTTAGAGGTTTCCTATATTATATATGGTGCTATAAATGACCAAATGATAGGGCTGTGCTTATGCTTTTACACGTATGGGTAGGGTCAAATTATTAAATCATTACTTCATCTGGCTGTTTTTTCCTGTTTTATTGTACATTATTTTACATTATTTACCTGGGATGAAAACTGCATGAGACAAAACTGCTGTTGCGGGTTTACTGTTAGTTGGACAAGTACAAGTTGTAGGTTACCAAATATATTATCCATAATATAATATAATATATATTTTATATATATAATATAAATATATTATATTATACTGGGACTGTTTCCAAACAAGTGGACTGGTACTCGTGGTTCTTTTCTATGCTATTTGAGCGCTCGGAGTGCAGAGTGTTAATATTGCTGTGTTGTTGTTAAGGTAGTGATAAATCCAACATGACTGATAAATGTATTAATGTTTTACAGCTTGATTGTTTCTATGCATACTTTTGTTCCAAGGATATAAATGATTAATACATGTTTTAATCACAGTTAATATATTGGGGGGAGTATGTTTTTAAATGAGTTCATTTATCTTGAATCTTATATTTCTCATATTGTCAGATTCTTTTGGATAACAACACTGAAATCGATATGCTATGATCCCTGCAGAAAAAAAATGACATTTACTGAAATAACCTGAGCTCTCAGAATAGTCCCAGTCCAATCAAGCCATCCAGTTTGATGGCTTCTCTTCATTTGTCTTCAATTCTGCCTTTCTGTCATCAGTCCATTCACCAGGAATAATAACAGCTTTATACTCTACTAGTACAATAAACTGCCAGGATGGCCCTTCATCAACATTAACAAAGTTGTAATTTGATGATGCGTTTTACAATCATTAGGACGAGATATGTATTTATATGATTGTTTTTCTTTAGTGGTCTTGGTGGGGAAACATATACAAGTTTGTATCTTTATTTCTTTATAAGAATTTTTAAATCCTGTATCCCTCATGAGATTGTAAATTTCTTTGGTAAAATTGAGCACAAGGCTTAGGCTATTCTTATCATATGAAACATTTTCTGCAAAAAAGAAACTAAATAAACATAATAGAATATATATATATATATATATATATATATATATATATATATATATATATATATATATATATATTTTTTTTTTTTTTTTTTTTTTTTTTTTTTTTTTTTTTTTTTTTACCATAGTTAATGTTAAAATTTTGCCATCCAACTTCACTAATTCACAGCATTTTTAGCTGCTCTGATGTCAACCTTAACTCAAAGTGTTGTTTTGGCTTGAATCATAGATTATAATGACTCTGTAGGTATCATTTCTTTACCTTTAGTGACTGTTTCTTAAAGCAATAACAAGCTGGAACTGAATTCATGTTTTCTTTTTGGGCAAAAAATTTTTTAAATCAATACCTGACCTGACATAGTGCATGTGTAACACTTTCTACACTGCTCCTGAGTTTTCAATTGAAAAAATAAAAGCTGGGCTGTTTCATACAAAATGCGTGGCTATAAAAACACCTTAATCCTCCCTAATCTGTTCACTAAAACAATTCACTATCTCAGTGTGGCAAAGTGGGTTGTGTGAGATTTAGCTGGTGTAGTGGCTGTGGTGACTCATCAGTGCACCAGTTAAAGCATAGCCTGCTCGGTTTTATCTTTATTCCTATCACATAGCATTTCAGCAATCTAGGTCCTAATTCACTGTGTATACAGATTAGAAACACAAGCCTTCTATATCTGATTTAGACTTTTCACAGCGTTTCATTTGCAATAAACTCACCCAAGTGAGTTAGATGCTTACAAAAGTGAGCATACACTTTTTTAAGCACTGATTTCAGACCTTTTCCATGTAACCCAAACAGTTTATTTATAATTTATAGGGGCAATTCCTATTGCATTGCACTGATTACCTAAGTGCAAGTGCAGCAAATACTAACTTTACTAAGATCCCAGTAATTTATTGCTGAAGAGCAGATCTATGACGATGCATGCGGTTTATGATAACAAAGAGAGAAAACTGTCCACAGGTGATCCTGAGAATATGCTATTAATATTTCTGTTGCCATGAAGGTACCTGCAAGTTAGCGACTTCAATTTTTCAAAAGCACTTACACACACAGATGGCGACAGGAGCTCTTCAAAAGGATTGTGACAAGTGTGTGGGCTGAACTTCAAAACTATGACTCACTACTGTGGGCTAGTGTAGTGTGGGCCACCATATGAATTACAGCTATGACTAAATAACCTCCAAAGCAGTGTCAGTGGAACCATTTGTATTGAAATGTATACGGTTAAATCACAAAAAGCACAAAAAACTGAACTTCGCTTGATGTCTTATGAAATAATAGGATCATTCTCAGAGGCTTACTGAGATATAAAAAATATAATAGCTTCTCTAATATGGCAATGTCTTTGTTATGAGGGGAATTTCTCCTGAGGGCCTTTTTTAACACAGCCGACATTTTGAATGAGGAAAAAAGTTAACGATTGCTCCCTTCTGTTTAAGCGTTGCACTCTGCCTTTTTTGTCATAACTGTAAGCAGACATGTCAGTATGCCAGTGATGGTGTAGTACAACGGGGGTCCGGAGACACAACTGACACAGCCACATAAAAAGTCAGCCAAATTTTGTTACTTACACCTGTTGATTTCCTGCTGCATTGTGAAATCACTGTCAGCTTAGTTGTTGTATCCTGGACCAGGACTCGAGAGGCTGCCCTTGGCAAATTTGGGGTTACATATTTACATCCGTATTCATGTGTGTATTTCAGATGGGTTGTTTGGTCAGTGTCGAACCTCTAAGCAGGACCAGGTCCAGTACCAGGTGTCAGTTCCTGTTCTGAAGAGGATGCAAGAAGTTCTAAAACAGCTCATGCTAGAAGGTGAGACTGAACATAATAGAGAGCTAAAAGTGTTAAAGTGAATACCCACATGCCTTTAAATAGCTGCAATAAAACGAAAAAGTGCTTTATTCATTCATAATGTCAGCAAAGAGCATTGATATCAGTTCCCCTTTTTCTGTCTGTATTTCTGTAATCTGTACACACACCATGGTCTTGCACTTTTACTAACAGCTATTTTTTAAAATGTATTTTCCATCTGTATGTGCAGGGCTGTCATGGCAGGATGACATCACCCAATATATTTTGTCAAAGGAGCTGAAAAGAGTTCCTCATACCACACTTCCCTCAAAGCCAAACACCTCATCCTTGTCTCAGCAAGTATACCTTAGTTATTTTGAAATTGACAGAGAAAGAAATTGCATATTTATATAACAGATTTAGTCGATTCTTTCTTGGTCGCCAGGTCCAAACAGCCCTCCTCCCACCACCAAAGTTCAAAATCAGCGTCTGCTTCTCCTAGTGGCAAATATGTGGACTACATGATTGTTGAGCCGCCTCAGTCCCCACTGCGCATGCAAACAGCATCTATGGACCCATACGCGTACCTCCAGGTATGAAAACACACACTGTGATTAGCAGCAGCTGGATTTGTGTCATTTATAACACTTCATGAACAGGTGTATACAAAATTTTGCATATAAGTGTAACACACATAATAATGTGCCACAGTTTACATCTGGTATAACAGGTATTATGTACTGTCTCTGCTAACACAGCATAGGTACCAAGACGAAGTAGAGAGATCTCTCATGGGTTCAGCAGGTGCTTATGCCCGCCCTTCTTTGAGGTCCCAGACCAACCAGAGAGAGCGTGATCGTGACAGGCAGCTGCTGCTGGAAGCTCTGTCTCTTTACCTGGCATCTGCACAGCCATCTTACCGCCACAGAGGGGCTCCTTCCGTGGTTCCTGCAGGTACATTTTTTTTAAACATAATTACTTTTTTTCATAATTTTTTTTACTAATTCAACACAAAGATAAATAGATATTTTAAAAATATTTAAATGCATACACTTAAATATATAAAAACAAACTATCCAGTCTCAGTTTCTCATGCAGAAAGTATCCATAGACATAAAAAAAGATAGAACTCTGGCACATTTTTGGGCCAATCACAAACAATGATGTTTCCTGCTGTACCTGCTTTCATGAGCAGGTCTGCCTTATTATGACGACTTGGAACTGGATATACCAGTGGACTATGTGGAAGATTACACCCTACAGGAGAGGCTTGGTACTGCAGGCAGGCAGCAACCCTTGCAGACTAAGAAAGTTCTTCAGGACTATAGCACACTGTCTGGGAATAATGGTGAGAAAAAGGAACGCAAGCATAAATATATACAGCATAAACATAATGACACACATAGTTAAACTACAGATGCACATACATAATCTGCCAATATGTTTGAAAAATGATTAGTGCAAAAATAACAGTAATCCCATCCTGTGTTAGATGACTTGCGCCAAAGGATGTCGGCTGTCTTGCAGAAGTACGGAGTCAGTCCAAGAGACCTCAGTCAGGAGCAGCTCTACAAGCTAGCTCTCACACTGCTGCAGCATCAGGGCAAAACTGGCACACCCCCCCAACTTGGTAAGAAACCAAAACAAAAAAAAAATTCCCAATTTCTTAAATATAGAAATATCATAATCCCTACAATTTCCAGCATTTTTTATTTAGTATTTGTGTAAAAAAGATTTTCTCTGTATTCATAGATCCAGTCGAAAAAGACCTCAACACCCTCAAGGAAGTATGTTAGCATCTACTAATAGCAGTCATAAAAAATGTGATCATAGGTTCTTACATAGGCGTGTTTTCTCCTCTCCCCCTTATATGCAGCTGTTAAAAACAGACAGCATTTCCAATAAGCCAGAGAAGCCTGTTCCTGTTGCCCCTGTCCCCTCCACTGCCTCAGTTCAAGCTACACCTTCATCCAAGAGTTCCAGCCTCCCCCCGTCTGCCTCTCAACCTCCGCAGGCTGCTCCCGCTGAAGCTGGACTAGATTTTAAGGGACAGGGGCTGCCAGTAGTGGAGAGCACAGGGGCCAAAGAGGAGTATGGGTACATTGTCACCAATCAGAGGTCAGCACTTGATCTATTTTAACACTCAGTTCTTCGGTTCATAGGAAAAACATCTAAAACATGAAAAAAAACTTTGTTTGAGTTACTAATGATTTGTTTAGTGTAGTGATGCTTTAATAAACGCTGTCTAATTATAGCCTGTTGTGTAACGTTAATAGTAATTTATTTAAAAGTAAAAAGCAGAAAACAAGACATTTATTAAAAATTTGTGTTTACAGCAAAATTAATGATGTTTGTTTCATTCGTAGTCCCCTGAGTCTGTACGATGGAGTCAAGATGTTGGAGCTGCTGGCTGATAAAATACACTTGACAACAAGCAGCTTCATCAACATTAGGTAGCACTGTAGTTGTATGTTAGATGCTTTAGAGACAGTTAGTTTGTTGTACTCTTCATTCCTGTATTTTTGCAGTTTTCGGCGATCCAACATGTGTGTCCCTGTGTTTATGTGTTGCCAGCGTTGTCGGTCCTGCACTGACTTTCCGTATCCGACAAAATGAGCACAACATGACGGCGGCAGAGGTAGCTGCTAAAGCCGGTAAGGCTCAAAAACACAGATTTGCATTTATCCACATACTGTACATATCCATTCATCCGCTTTATCCGAGGCCGGGTCGCGGGGGCAGCAGCCTAAGCAAAGAGGCCCAGACCTCCCTCTCCCCAGCCACCTCCTCCAGCTTATCCGGGGGAACACCAAGGCGTTCCCAGGCCAGCCGAGAGATATAATCTCTCCAGCGTGGAGCAGCAGCTGCTCTACTCTGAGCCCCTCCCGGATGGCTGAACTTCTCACCCTATCTCTAAGGGAGAGGCCAGCCACCCTTCGGAGGAAGCTCATTTCTGCCGCTTGTATCCGCGATCTCGTTCTTTCGGTCACTACCCACAGCTCGTGGCCATAGGTGAGGGTAGGGACGTAGATCGACCGGTAAATTGAGAGCTTCGCTTTTACACTCAGCTCCCTCTTCACCACGACGGACCGGTGCAGCGTCCGCATTACTGCAGCTGCAGCCCCAATCCGTCTGTCGATCTCCGGCTCCCTTCTCCCATCACTCGCGAACAAGACCCCGAGATACTTGAACTCCTCCACTTGGGGCAGGAACTCATCCCCGACCCGGAGTGGGCACTCCATCCTTTTCCGGCTGAGAACCATGGCCTCAGATTTGGAGGTGCTGATCCTCATTCCCGCTGCTTCACACTCGGCTGCGAACCGTTCCAGTGCGAGCTGGAGGCCTTCACCCGATGAAGCCAACAGAACCACATCATCCGCAAAAATCAGAGATGAGATTCTGAGGCCACCAAAGCGAAAGCCCTCCGCTACTTGGCTGCGCCTAGAAATCCTGTCCATAAAAATTATGAACAGAACCGGAGACAAAGGGCAGCCCTGGCGGAGCCCATCACCCACCGGGAACGAGTCCGACTTATTGCCGGCAATGCGAACCAAGCTCTTGCAACGGTTGTATAGGGATCGGATGGCCCGTAGCAATGTAGCGTACTGTACATATGTTAAACACAATTTCACCATAAGGCTAAAACAGACCATAAGGCTCAAAATATACGTTCCCAATCTTTGGATTCATCCCCACTGAAACACTAAGAAGAGTACAAGACAAAACAACATTAGAAATGAAAAAAAGTGAAGAGTTTACCTTTCTATATTACATTAGGAATGTTTTTGTTTGGTAGACTTATACATACTATAGGCATTTCTTTTCCATGAACCGTTTGCCTCATGGAGAGCTGAAATGTTGTAAATAAATGTGTTTTTGTCAGGTTGTATGCAAGAGTCGGTTTACAGTGTTAGACCCGATATTGAAAGGCCTGTGTTGTTTTTTTATTTTTTACTCCAACAGTATCTGAAAAGAATTTCCTGGAGTCTGAGACGGGTCTCAAGATTGTGCAGACTGGTGTGGGAGAGGTATTTGTTTTACACACAAACATTTTTCATCTTTTTTGTTAACATTTTCGCTCTAATTTAATCACAGTGTACTGTGTGTCTTTATTTGCGCTTATCTTTTGTGGCTTTGTTTAGTACTGATACTATGACATGAATTAAATGTATAGCTAAGAAAGTGAGAATAACTTGATCACGTTTATTACCTTCAGCGATTAAGTAACCTTTGTTAACAAGATCACTACACTTGTGCTGTATACAACTCTTTTTTTATGTGTGTAAATTGTGGTTGCCAGAACCAATAAGTGAGGCAACACATCCTAACAACCAGCATTTCACTTGTTGCCATGGAGTTCCATCTCCCCCCCCACCTCACCCCTACTGAGGCTTCCAGATCCCAGGTGCTATGGCAACAGTCACCAATGTCATTAACCTCATTATTCACCGTTTCACATAAACAGCTTGATTCCTAGCCTCTGAATCGTCACTCATGTGTCAGTCTTTATGTGTAATCGATCATTATTTCCAAAATGCGCATGTAGATTGAATATAAGGATGACACACACACGCACACACAGGCACGCACACACACAGATTGCTTTCAGGGTGATAATATCACAGTCGTGCTGCCAGCATCTGTGTATCTGATACTGATGTGATCAAATGGCACAAGCTGATCCTTTTTTTCTCACTAGACATTTGTGTGTGTTTGTGTGTTATTAATTTATTCAAATGATGTTGTCCCCCCCCCCCCCCCAAAAAAAAACAAACAAAAAAAATTACTGCATTTCTAAATTACTGTATGCTGTTTTCATTCGTTTTATGTACATTTTGTAAACTACGACAAAGGACAGTTTCTTTGCATTTTTAATCACACAATATCTCAGTGCTGGTATTTGTCAGTAAACGATGATATACTGTAAAGTTAGGACAAAGTAAAGATACTGTACTACCTCTGTCTCTTTGGTTACCGCTGTGCACTTCCCTTCTGGCTTTTGATTTTCTTCTCTGCCTTGGCCTTCAAATTTAACTTGTCCTTTCGAGGCTGGTTGGTTTATTTATTAATTTTTATTAGTTTTTCCTTGGATTGACATTTCAATTTCACTGCTGTGAAACAGCCACAGCATTAAGCTGACAAAACAGAGCTGGTAACTTCTGTTGTATGTGGGTAGCATGGGGAAAATTGTTTGTAAATAAAGATCAAGTTGAAGAATAGGTGGAATGACACTTGGGGGCAGACTATACCTCATAGCACTGATACATGGCATGTTGTATAAGATGGTTGGCTGATCTCCTGGAGCCTCAGCTGTCTTTTTAATGATTTCTGGGGCGCAACACCTTGACCTTTCAGACCTCTGTCTTTTAAACTTAGCTCAGCAGCTCACTGGGCACACGTTGCTGTCAAGTGCAGTTACAGAGAAGCAATTCTGTTGGTAAAAGGAAATGAGTGGCCTTTGAATTGCAGTAGTGAGGGTGGATTTGCTGGAGCGCCTTAGTTTGGGTTGACCGTTGATGCGCATGTTAAAAAATGGAGATAACAGCCTGTTTTCTTTGTGTTCCTGCCCACTTGTCTATATCTTACTCACTGCTCTTTATGATCATCCTTTTTCTAGAGGACAGATGCGCGGGGTCTCCCTCAGGTAACCAGGGTTTCCCAGGGCTCCAGTGGGACAGTTATCACCCTTGTTTCCATGGCAGTTGTTGGAGGTGTGCTGGTATTGGCCATGGCCGTAGCTTGTCTCAGGCACTATGCTCAGCAAGTGAACAATGGCAAGCTTGGCCTGGGGCCAGAGGGAGGTGCAGAAACTCACTTTGACTACCAGGTAAGGCTACATAAGGGATCTGGTCAAAATTACATACAAGTGTCCTTTAGTGCTATTTGATGCATTTTCATCATTATGTATTTTTCCCAGTGTTGAGGTGTTATAATGGATGGAAAAGCAGAAAAAGGCAGATAATTAAAAGCATCGAGAAAAGCTCTTAAGTCAGGCAGTTAATTGCGTGCAGTTCGTGCATTAAATGCCTAAAGTAATGCAGTTTTCCATCTGTTCAGGAGCTATGTCGGCAGCACATGGCATCTAAATCCTCCCTGTGCCGCCAGGACTGTATGGGAGGAGTGAGCAGCAGCATCTCTGGACCTGCTGTAAGCACGGGTGCAGGTGGACGGAGGGGTACAGATACATCCCGTGTCAGCAGCGTTTCCTCCCAATTCAGTGATGGTCCCCAGCACAGCCCATCCTCCACCCACAGCTCCACCCCGTCCTGGAGCGAGGAGCCTGCCCAGTCTAACATGGACATCTCCACCGGTCACATGATACTAGTGAGTGAAAAACAGTCAGCGTGGAGAGTAAATGTACTACAGATTGGTGAAATCTGCTCTTTGTTTATGAAATATTTATTTCTGGTGTCCCATCTCTTCCTCAGGCGTATATGGAGGATCACCTGCGTAATAAGGACCGTCTCCAGAAGGAGTGGGAGGCTTTGTGTTCCTATCAGGCGGAACCCAGTTCAGTAGCTGTGGCTCAGTCTGCAGACAACATGGACAAAAACAGACATGCTGAAGCCCTCCCCTGTTAGTAACATGTAACACTTTTTATAATTTCTATATTTTGTACATTTTCATGGAAAGTATTTAATTGAAAGTCTCACCAACCTTTAACCTAAACCTTTAACATAATTAAAGCCCAAACACCTTCTTTTTTCTTCCAGATGATCACTCTCGTGTGAAACTGAAGACTGATGTAAACCCCAATAAACAAGATTATATCAATGCCAGCATGCTTGTAAGAATCCCTCATGTCAAATAAAACATATATAAAATATGACATAGTTATTCAGTTAAGTATAAATTTGTGTAATACTCTGTTGCTGGATAGATGACTTCATAAAGAAAGGAGTCATTGTTTGGATGTAAGGAAACACTTTGAAGCATAATCTGCAGCTCAATCAGGATACAGCGTGACATATTTTTCTCTCTTGATATTCGAGAGAAATTAAGAAATACAAATCTTAATATTATAATTTTATGAAAATGCAAATTGCATCTGAACTTTCTAATACTCATATTCTGTGCATGGATTTTAAGAGACTCTTTTTCCTTTTTCAATCATCAGTTTGATCATGATCCTCGCCAACCATCTTACATTGCCACACAGGGACCTCTTCCCCATACTGTTGCTGATTTCTGGCAGGTTGGTGCAGTCTCCCCTCTGCTTCTTTTCCCCATCACTCTGTCTTCCTCCCATTTCTATGAATTTGTAATATATTCAGTGCAAAAGACAGTAAAGCAGTGCATATTTTACAGCCATATACTGAGTCGTCTTAAAGTGACATTAAGATGTGTGTTTGTGTGTGTGCTTGCTCTGTTCAACCTTCAGATGGTGTGGGAGAACGGCTGCACAGTGATTGTTATGATGACAGCTTTGGTGGAGGACGGAGAGAAGCAGTGTGAACGATACTGGCCTGACGAGGGCTCGTCACTCTACCACATCTATGAGGTTAATTTCCTGTTTAACTTTGAGCTTTCTCGCGTAGTGCAGAAGATAACATTACAAGTGTACATCCACAAGTGTATACAAGTGCAAATTGTATTGGCACATGTCTGCTTCTGTCACTACATTGTCTTTGTATAAAGCCTGTTAGCTAATTGATGTCTTAAAATGGTGGCTGTTTTCAAGATGGCTGTCCACAAAGCCAAGAAATATGGATATTTTTATATAGCATAAACTAGACATGCCATTCCTGAATGATCATAGTGTCAAATTTTATAAATTTCGCAAAAATGAAGTCTGAAAACTTCTTTCCATTCTTTTCAACCTCATGTGTCTGAATTTAGTTGTTTTTTCATTGACATTACTGTATTAATATTACTGATCTGAAATCACACAAATGTAAAATCCTAGTAGTATTTTTTTACTGTAAAAAAAACAGAAACATGTTGAGTAAATTAAACTTGAAATGCAAATATAAATTGTACATTTTAAAAAATTATGCACACATTTTGTAAACATATACAACTATTTATCTAAAAATGCAGTCAATACACCTGCCGTTTTTTTTATTTTGTACAACCACTTAAAAATATTACTCTATCTAAAATGAGAGAACAATCGGGTCTTGCAGTAAGATGCCCCACAAATTGTGTTTTCCACAGGGAAAAACCTGCAGGCCTGACAACAGGAGGTGTATCACTTAGTGACAGTGTTTACATTGCAAATGTGCCTTTGTGACGTTCATTAGTGCCCTTGCTGACACACAAAACAAAACAAATACTACACGACAGACTAACTACACAAGACAACACAACACACTAACTGTACACTCCACACTAAATGTCAGAAATGTCCCCCTTCTAAAAACTCTCTCACTCGCTCGCTCTGTCTCGCTGCCGTTTCCGTCACTCCCAAAACTTTCCTTTCTTCCTAAACAACCAAATCCCACGTGTTGACTTTTTTTTTTAAATTGGTCGAAGAAAAAAAAATGTAACGACAGTATTTAGAAAAAAGCATGGCTTATATATACAAATATTTTTTTATCATAACTCTGGATTTACTGGCCTGTAATTAAAATGTAAAAACTTTGAAGTCCGAACATTCAACGCAGGCTCAAAAACTTAGCACGGCTGCAGCTTGTTGCTGTGTCAGCTTAAATCAGTCATGTGATTTGGAGGTGCAGCGTGTCCGTGGACCCCCAGACGGTTAATAACACTCACCTTCATTCCATTTCCAGAGTGCAACAACCAACCACCTGAAATCTGTGAATCTGTGAAATCTGAAATTCCCATGGTGTTGTTCAAAATGTGCTCTGACACAATCATGAGCATCGCTTGCTACTGAACACAAGAAAAAAGCCGGTCTGCGCTATGGGCTGAACCATTTGTTAATGGTGGAGGGGGGTAACACTATGCAATATATTCAGTTTAAGCATTTCTATTCACTGTTAACTGTAACTAAGTGTTAATCTAAGTGTTAATCTGTAAGCTATCTTATTTTAATAAACAACACTGTCATATGCAAAACTAGGGTGGCACTTGGGGTGGCAAGAGATCATTTTAGGGTGGCACTTGCCACCCCATGCCACCCTTTTAGATCCGCCCCTGCTTAGACATGACACCAAACCCCAAATACCCCCGGTGCCTACATCCAGCTTTGCATGAGTGTTAAAAATGTGTTTCTGGAGAAACAAATCATTCACCATGGAGTAAAGGAGAGGGCAGAACTCAGAGAGCATTAACTTTATATACTTGATATCGTACTTGGATTAGTCATTTTATTTAGCCAATACAACAAATATCTGGGTAGCCTCACAGCAAGAGGGTTCTGGGTTTGAACTCCTCCAAAGAACTGCTTGTCGGGTTAACTGGTGATTAAGTGGCTGTTGGTGTAATCTAACGTTATCTGTCTGTTAGCATGTTAGAAAAATAACTGATTTACATTACATTTGACCTACCTATAGCGAAAAGCATATAAATCAAAGTGAAACTTGAAAAGTAGGCAGTGGTTGAAATGATGTAATAAAACAGCTGTTTCTGAGATGGTCGAATTGGAAAAAATTGAAAACTGTTGTGGCAAATAGGATTTTTCAAATTAACAGCTCCATACCAGAGAGATAAACATGCAAAGTTTGATTCCTGTATCGATATTTGCACGATTGTTTCAACACTCATGGAAAAGATCCCTTGATTAGCCCTGCTGTTTTTGCTCAAAATATATGACAAAAAACGATGAGTCATAGAGAATACAATGAATAAAGCTGATTAGACTTAGATTCACTGTGCCTTGTTTATACTAAAGTTATTTTCACAGTAAGTAAGTACACAGTATGTATAACCTTTTTTTCCTCCTGGAAGTTTACCTGATTAAACGCTTAAAAAGCTGAATCTCTGTATATTTAAATTTTAAATAATTCAAAAGATTCATGACTCATATTTTTTACCCCTTTCCCCTGCATCCAACCCCTCCCTCTCTTCTTTCCTCCCCACTGTGTCTTTGTGTATGTCAGGTGAACCTGGTGTCAGAACACATCTGGTGCAAGGACTTCCTGGTGCGTAGCTTCTACCTGAAAAATGTCCAGACGCAGGAGACACGTACCTTGACCCAGTTTCACCTGCTGAGCTGGCCAGCTGATGGCATCCCCACCTCCACACGACCACTGCTTGACTTCCGCAGGTAAGAAACTACCCACAAACATGCACGCAGACTGCCCTTGTTTATACAAAAGCATACAAATAAATATATGTATAAACACTTGAAATACCAGTAGTCACATTGGTGGATTTGAATCCCGCTGATCGCCTTCATGTCCATCTCTTTTCTGTGTTTTCCATCCTCCCTGCTATTTGTAAGTGTATATGATCACTTTCCGTGTAATTCATTTCAAGCTTAATCCATCATCGTTGACACTCTCTCTCTCCCTCTACCCCAGTGTGCAGGTTGACAGGTTTGTATTTTAACATCTCCCGGTGTCATTTTTGTGGTTTGCAGCTAGTACTCTGGCTCCAGTTGCATAGTCATAAAAATGAGCATTGGCAGGTGTGACTGGCTACTGCAAGAGGGACAGTGAATCTGTGGCTTCCTCTCCACTTATTCTATCCTGTTTTCACCATCTCACTGTCCTCCACACCCTCATGCAGTATCTAATTTTCCCGTCCAGTCAAATTTCCAGCTATTCCTGATCTCATTTTATTTACCTGTCACATGCAGTTATTCCATTCCTTGTATTTCCAACATGGTCACTTACTTTGTTTTCACTGTGATATTCCACAAATACTCAAAGCAGACTTTGCCATTTCTGTATTAATAATAAGATGTTTTTATTTTATTGTGAAAAGGTCAGTTGTAACCTTTACCATAAATATTTTATAACCAAGCACATTTTCCTGTCATTTGTCTTTTTCTTTCTTTTCTCTCCTTGGTTTCTACTTTTTCAGGAAGGTGAATAAATGCTACAGAGGTCGTTCCTGTCCAATCATCGTTCACTGCGGGTAAGACTGAAAGGAAGATACTCTGGTGTTTGTAGGATCACAGATTTCTGTGGAACAACAGAAATCGCAGATATACATGTGAATTTTCTGCTTAAAGGGTATTTTAAAGAAAAATACTTTGTAAGATCATGTTTGCGTTTCTGTCACTCCCACAGTGATGGCACTGGCAGGACTGGCACGTATATCCTTATTGACATGGTGCTGAACCGCATGGCCAAGGGTGAGTCAGTTAAAACAAAAATATTACCCAGAAACATTACATCCATACCTAATCTTTATGACTTACAGCCCACAGATGATGCAGTGAAAGATTTTGAGAAGTCAAATCTTTAATTGGTCTGAGTCATATTACAGTTGCATTTCCTATCAACTACAGCAGAGGGTGCTATAGTTACAAGCTGCTTGTTGAAATAAATTAGGTACTGGTAGTTCAGACTATATTTTAATAATTACAAACTTAATCATATGTGCATACTTCTTCAGTATTTCTTGAGCTGAGTGGTTTAGCAGCTTAACTGGAATCTTGTAGAAAGAGTCAGGAAACTTGAAATGCAATCAAATTCCATCTATACCATTCAAAGTCTTATTTTACTGAAACTAATTTCAGCTGGGTTGCATTATCTTTTTCCTTTTTTTTCTTGCAGTTGTCAGAATCTGTTTTTGTTTATCAGACATGGTTGCTGTCTGTTTAGACTTCAACCTCAAATGAGACACTGACCTTTTCACTGTCTCTTGTCAGTTCTATCACAATAGTTCTTCACAAATAACCTCAACAGATCTATTTTGTGAATTTTCTACATCCATATCATCTGAAAATAGCAGATTTAGATTGATGGAGATCAGAAAAAAACTATTAGTGATGCTGCTACTATTCTTGATGACATTAGGAGTGAAGGAGATCGACATTGCAGCCACACTGGAGCACATCAGAGACCAGAGACCTGGCCTAGTCCGCACCAAGGTACATACCGTCCATTGTTTGTGTGCATATTTTTTTCAGTATATTTTTTCTAGTCTTCAGATTGTGCATCATTACCCAAATGCCTCACTTCCCTGCTTTTCCTAATTAGGACCAGTTTGAGTTCGCCCTGACGGCGGTAGCTGAGGAGGTGAATGCCATTTTGAAAGCCCTGCCACAGTGAGATGCAGCTGCTGATGGATACAATGACATGCAGACACAAAAGAATACACGCTCCAGTGGACACACTTGTATGATTCAGTCATGTATGATCATTACTGTACATAAAAATCTGCTTGGCCACAGTGGAGCTATTATTGCTCTTGCTTTTTTCCCTGCTGACTCATTGTCTGGGTGTTTAAAACATTATGGAGTCCAATTTTATTTTGAGGATTTTTTTTTCCAGGAAGCAAAAGCAAAGAGAATCAAAATTCTTTCCAATTAGAGCAAGATTCGATTTTTCTATTAGTATCCTAAATTTCTAATTACACATGGACTCGGTTATCAGTCGGGAATTTAACAGAAAACCTTGGTGCCTGTGTGAATCCAGATGAATATGGGATAAGCTTGGTCATGCTGTCAGACAAAATAGTTATCTTACACTCATCTGATTAAATTGTTACTGGACATTATTACCTCAAATGATCAGCCAACATAAAAGGAATTTATGACCAACACAAGGTTTGTATTGGCTGCTCTGGTGAACATATAAATTGGACCAAAGTTATAATACTGTCGAACCCCCTGTCAAAACGTATCAAATATTTATGGCTGCCATCCCAGTTAAACATGGTGTGGTTGTTCTCCGATGTAACTTTGAATGTGTTGTTATTCGTGTCCATTTGAATACTGTATTCTTTTGTCAAGTGTGTTTTTATTTCTGAGTCGTGTCTTTTTTGCCTTGAAAACATGATCGTTTGCTTTCAGCACTGGTCGTTTCGTAATGGATGTTCGACTTGACCATGAACTACCTTCTCGCCGTCTCCCTTTCTGCACACAAAGCAACTTTGTGTTCTTCTATTGTCTTACTCAGTGTACGACCTTGTGATTCGTGTAAATAATTCATTCTGATGATTGTGTTTATTTCATGTAGCAGACCGACAGAAAATATCTATAAAAATGTATTTTTGACTTGACCTAAATAAATTTGTGATGTGATGCAGCAGAAAACAAACTCTAATGCCTTCAGTGTTCTCTGTTTTCTGGATTGCTGATTCTACCATGACTGCAAGATAGCCACTGTGATATAATCCATCATCAAGCACCATAATGAAGCCTTGAGCATCTTGACTCACTAACTTGGCTTTTGGAAACAAGATGTGATGAGCTAGAGTGATCTGAGTGAGAAACCAAGGGCCCACCCTACCACCCTACAGTATAGCAGCCTGCTTTATCCCTTTTTTAACATCAACAGACACCATTAACACTTGAAACTAGCAATTCAGATCATTAGAAAAGTTCTTACTATGGTCGCAAATTATAGGAGCAGTATGATCATTTTTCCAAAGACATCAATACAATTGGACATTTTTCTATTAAACCAGAGGTGTCACTCCCTCCTGGCAATTACAAAGAATGCAGTTTGTGTTGCACTTTACTTTTTTGACCCTAAGCTACATCTAAATTTTATATATCTTCTATGGGTTAAAGGGTTTTTATCTTATAACAACAAACACGAGTTAAAGATAAACGTATTACAACTTTTTACCTCAACTTTATGGTTTTATCTTAACTGTTAGACAGCCTTAATCTTGCCACAAAGACGCTACCACAAACTGAGAAAAAAAAGTCAGCAGGAAAATCTTTATTTTCTCTGCTTCATGTGTTTTACAAGAACTTTCTTTTTGCTTTGTGCACTGTTTTCATATTTATTAGAAACATGATGATTTGATGAAGAGATGATTGTAACTACTGTACCTCCTTAGAGTTTTCAGTCTTTTGTTCCACAGTGAGCTACATACACACATGCACTCAGAGACACAAACATATTAAATACATATATCTTATAAGTGTCATTCAGCAGGTAGGAGCCATGGTGGGCAGAGATAGAAAAGTGCATCGTGGGATATAATCTTTGACCTGTAAGAATAGATGTACAAGGACAGGTTATACTTAATCAGATATGCAAGTAGGCATCATCTGATCTCATCTACTTGGAGTTTAGGGGGCAGGAGAAGGAATGGGTGCCTCAGATTCACACTGGTTCTTTACCTCAGGGCAGGGCAAGGGCACAGAGCAGCGTGAGCCAATCAGGTTAGGTTGTGAAGGCCTCGAAGTCTGAGTCTGAAACAGGAAGCATGAATCGTAAGAGAAACGAACAAGTATTCAAACTTATGTCCCAACAATATGATACTAGATGTGTTTGCTACATAACAGATGAAAAGTAATGTGTATGTGATCCAGCACATTTAAACATTAACACCAACAAGACTGAATAACCTGATCCAAGGAAGTCGTAAGTGCAGATAAACTAAATTAAAAATACAATAAAATAAAAACACACAACAGTCTATGGGACTTAACTACTGTTTTAGTTTAAAACACAATGACTAATGATGCCCTTGCCCCTGTTACATATCTTATAACAAATGGTGCATTATGCCACTCGCATAATAAGGGCTATACTGAAAATATAAGCTCCTGATCTGAACTTAATCAAGACACACAGAAACAGTTAACCACATACATGTGCAGTTTCCAAATCAGTAAAAGCAGGAAGTAGTTTTTAATGCATGATTCTGTTGTCTTATAATGTTTAAGGGTCCTGAGAACTGAAAATAATCCTTCAGATTTCCATGACTATATAATTATCAAACAGTTATCATACTGTATCATCATTTTGCACTAGCATGAATTTAGTGTAAATTAGTGGAAAATACGTGGCTGCCATATTCTAAAAAAAATAAAATATTCCAAATTATCTTGTGGCACAATCTTTATTCGTTAATTCCTTTTTAACAATGTGAAAATAAAAAGAACATCAACGTGTGAGTAATCAGTAACAATTAATACAGGCTGATATATTTATTCAAGTTTTCATTTTCCTATTTCACTTTTAGTCTTCGCCGGTGCTGACAGCTATACTTTCAAGTGAAAACAAAACTCATGCAATCTATGATAAATGAGGCACTCGTGAAAAATATGTGTCAATATAAATTACAAACATAAAGCATAAAACACACCAGGGCAAAGGGACACTGCCTGTAATTAGAAACTCATTGAGACAGGCATGTGTCTTTTTTTAATGCATATTACAACATAACACTGGCAGCAGTAATTATTTTAACATCTGCATGATTTGGCACCAGCATGATTTTCTTTTGCTTTCAGCTTTGCCCTGCAGCAACAACCACATTTAAAACATTTCTTAGTGTTGCACTTAAAACATTGGCAGTATCTTCATGTTACTTGAGATCTACAAAAAAGGCATATTTGAGTTTTATGCATGAGCTCCAACACTAACTATCTTCAGTGACTCCATCCTGTGACTGTCTCACAGACACAAACATGCAGCCCAACAAAATCAATATTTGCGGGACATGAGCTGGATAAACTATTTCAGTTACCATTCACATTAAACCCAACTTTAGTAGCAGCTGACTGATTGTCTAACTGAAATTTAATTGTAGAAAACTAGTCTGTTTATTCCTATTTACTTTTGTCTACTTTCGTTAATTATTAAGACATATAATTTAATCAAAGGTTTTTTGGGGGAACTTTTTTAAAAAAAGTATTTAAGCCTGAAAGCTGGGAAGCAGTGCAGGAGGGAAAGTCATCAAGTCACCCCTAAAGTACAGTGTTTGTAATTTTGCACACAAGGGAGCTCATCTGGAGTTGGCTGAGGTTTAATAATTCGCTCAGGGAGCATGTAAACAAATGTTCTTTGATCATTTAGCTATTATACATCCTGTAACCGGATGCAATAATACAACATTTTTAAAAATCCAGGACAGGTAACACACTGCCGTCACAATCATTGTCACTTTCTTCTTCCTCCAATCACTTGACAACACTCTCAGTCACATCTACTGCAGGAGGACCAAGGAGAATCCAAAAACTGATTTATCTTTATAATTTGTTTATAAAGCTTGGCACGTTTGCATCGATAATGTAAGAATAGCAAACACATAAGTAGTTAACATGTACAAAGACTTAACAATCATTATTTGTAGCTGTTTCAGTCACAATACTGCGATTTGTCCTTTAACTTAATAAAGTGCTTTCCCCAAACTATAATCTAAAATCTGATTACAATTTTAATGCTATTTGGGTAAAAGTGCAGGACCAACATATGATAAACTTGGATTTAATGATACACGAGCACCTCCCTACTTCAACTTTCCAACAACAAGATAGTCAAAGTGTGTGAGCATGTGCTTCACCTAACTACTTATTGCTTCATACTTATTCTGGACATCATAACAAGCTGACTGAGAAACACTGGTCTTCAGTTAAAAGTAGTTTATGTGGCAACCTGGAAATAAACCACAAAAAGTTCTGTGGGCTACCTTTGATTTTCGTGTGGCACAGTTGTGCAACATTCCCACTGCCAGAGAGTCTGAATGAGAAAATTCTATGGCAAGGTCTCAGCTGACTCAAACACAGAAAGAGCTACACAGAACGACATGCACACACAAACACCACCACACACACTCAATTTTAGACCTTCACTGACATAATGTATTCTGAAAAAACTTACACAAACCTCAAAATTCCCAAATATATTCCTAACTCCAGGTTTGGCTTTAAACCTAAACTCAAACCTTAAATTCTAAAAGGCCTTTCAAGCTTTGTTTTAGAGTTACTTAAACTGGTCCTCACAAAAGACTCAATTGTGGCCATATATACAACAGATCTAAATCATCACTTAATTCCAATTCATCAGTCTATGCAAATATCTGGCAAATTCGCGTTCACGAGCAATCCTCCACACCAGCTTGCATCCAAATGCAAAAACAATTTAAATGCCTGTGATAATGTAGAAACGTAACCACAAATCTTATCTTTAGTGTGTTCCTTTGGAGGAATGTGAAGCCTTGTCATCAGTATAGGCACTGTCTCAAATAAAGATCTGCTTAATTCACATTACATTAGAGCTGGCTGAAGGCAAAACACTGAGGTCAGTATAATAAGGCAACCCAAAGAAAGTAAACCTACAAAAACACATCATTAGGAGACAACACACCCACACTTCTTTTTCTTTTTCACGCTGCAATCACTTTTTATCACAGGTTTAAACTTATCCTCACTGCACTGACTTAGGGGTGTAGTGCTGGCAGTTGTGGATGACTCAGGGGAGGAGCCTAGCTCCACTGTACCCTTTGCCACACTTTTGCATCCATCTCCAGCTACTGAACCCAATTTTATCTCTTTACATTTCTGCCCTGCAACAACCTCTTCCCTGCTTTGTACATTCAAATGCTTTGCCTTAGCAATCCCGCCATCTAAACGGCCCCCAGTTTTGTCACTGACAGCTCTGCCCCCACCCCGAGCACCTGATATGTAGTCGTTAGCAGCAGCTCTCTGCTGGGCTTCCATTTCTGACAGGCTGCATGCCAAAGCCATCTGTAGGTCTTCATCTTCCTCATCATCCTCACTGCCTCCCGCAACCCCGTAGTGGTAGAATGGGGCCGAGCTAAATGAACGATGCGTGGGTGAAGTGTAAGGGCTCAGGCGGGATCTGTCTGACTCAGCGGTTTTGTTCTGGAGTCGTGGCTTTGGAGTGGCCTGCTCCTCTCGTCGGCTCAGCTCCAGAGCAAGGGCCATTTCATCTTCCACACCTTCGATCAAAACAAAAACAACAAGACAGCTGTCTCACTGCACAATCAACACAAAGCAAAAACCTTAGACATAAAGAAAAACACATAACCAAGCAAAAACTTCAGGTCAAGCGGTAATACAAAAACTAAAGCCAAGGTACATATAGTTAAACAAACTAAACCAATAACTAAAACTATGTGAAAAACATTTCCGCAGACTGAAAAAACATGATTAAGACTATAAAAGAAAAAATAAAACTAACTGAAATTATTTTATGAAAAATATCAAGCAAATATCCTTAGTATTTGTTAAACTTGTAAAATTACATTCATCGGTGCTGATGAGGCACTTATGAAGTTATTTATTGAGACTTCGGATGTCTACAAGACTAAGAGTTAATTGCTTTCAAAAGGTTCAGTGTTTTTATTGTAATATCTATACTAATTTTCCTGAAATTTTGCCTTTGGCACATGTCCTCAATTGAATATGATTAAACTAACACTGAAAGTCATAAAAACTAAACTAAAACTAAACCTTGTTAAAAATTAAACTAAACTTAAAAAGCAAACCTACTCTGGGAACTGACTCAAAAAAACCTGAATTAAAAATAAAAATATTAAAGATAAGAATAAGATCGATTAAATACAAACTGAAACCTCGTCTGTTTTTTAACACATTTCCCTGCTTGCATTGAAATCTTTTGAATAAGCAGCACTGCATTTTGACACAATTGTGGTTGTATTAGAAAAAGTTGACACTGAATTTGTGTTTTCAGGTTAAAGCAAATAAGCACCAGAAAAAAGTTTGGTTTTTTTTAGTTTTTCTTTTTTTTTTAAATCTCAATTCATTTATTCCGTCAGCATTGTCTCACCATTAATTAGAACACTTTTCAACACACCATCCTCCTCAATCTCTATTCTTTCCTGCCCATTCTCCTTTATCCTGTAGGAAAGACAAATACAGACATAAGTGGAATTATTTAAAAGCCACCACCATTTCTAGTGCCTCTGTGTTTGTGCAAGTGCGTAACCAGTCTTAGGGCTGAAAAATTACAGCCAAAAAATATTTTGATTAACACTATAATCATGATTATCTACCACAATTACTCGCTTTCATTTTAGTGACACAAATACACTGCCACATAAAGATAAGAAGGCTTTCACATCTATGCTTTGGACTGTCTACAAGGCTTGTAGACAGTCCCTTTGATTCATTTCAGAAGAAGAAGAATATAAACTGATAACGAGGGCACTGCTTTCACTTTGACATTGCACTATATTCCTGTTAATTAGGCTTACCCTCTGGCATTTTGCATACAGTGCAAGTTTTACCCCTTTAGAAAAACACAGATCTATAGAGAAACGAAATGAGACTGTGTTGGTATTTCCACTACATCTTTGTGAGCTTAAATAATATGCTGTATGCAATGTACAGCCTCACTTTTATGGATTTCTGAATTGATATTGGACAAGACATGTCATCAACCTCTACAATGCCTTTCAGGCTCTTCATGCAATTTTCATACTGCAGTGTGAATGCTGCATTTTTAGGTAGGTGTACACATTCATTTTGTTGCTTTGTAGTTCCAACACAACTTTATGGTGCCCTTTGCATATGATTTGTTCTTTGCTCTAAATCTAAAGTATTCCCAAACAATAGATGACGATCTGCTTCTAGGGACAATCTATTGAGACAAATACAATTCAAACATGCACATATGCACTGCTCTTATTCAGCAACCACAGTCACATCAAGATAATTCTTAAAAGGCTGGAATGTGAAACTGTTTACTGGTGCTAAATTTAATATATTCTTCAATTAATTTTTCACGTTTTGCTTTGAAGATAATACACTTGAATATGTACTTCCTTTGCTGCATAATAGGAATTGATAAGGAATTCCATACTTCTTGGTGGTGGTGCGTTTTCCATTTATGATGCGAGTGGAAGTAGAAACTGATCTAAAGTTGCCCATCCCTCCACCCATGCTGTCCATCCCATCCAGACCACCCAAGGTAGTGGAGAAAGAGGAGAATTCAACTGTAGAGAGTCAAACAATCAAAAAGAGGAGAGGAAAGCAATATTCGTTTTTAATGTATCTAAACCATCTCCTGATATTAATTCTTTTAAGTATTTTTTAAACTAACAAGTGAAACTCTTGATATTAACAATATTAAATATCATTAATCTGGCATTTGTTGATGACATACAACACAAAAAGTTATAACCCCTCTTTCTGTGAGACACTCCTGGCAACCACTGATGATAGAAACAGCTTATAATAGAAGTTTAACTGAGTAGAATTGCATTAATTACCAGTAAAGTAAAGCTGAAAGGAAAAACTACATGGGAAAATCCTCCTCAATCCTCTGCAAACAGTTTACTTATAATATTTACTTCTTTACCTCCTCCTGATGGAAAAGAGAAGAATCGCCCCGGGCTGAGACGAGACGATGAGCTTCCAAATGAGGAGAAGTCATCTGAGTGAGAGACAAAGACGTGCAAGTACATAAAAATACAACAGTAATGGACAATACCTCCCACCCAGTCCATGACGTGCTGGCCAGTCACAGGAGTGCGTTCAGAGACAGACTGAGATTACCCAAATTCACCACTAAATGAAGCAGGAAACAATTCCTGCATGTGGCTATCTGCCTGTACAGCTCTAATGTACAGTACATAGTGCAATAGTTACTCCATTTTGCAGTGAAAATAACAAATAGCAGTTTAGAGGTTTTACTGTTGAGTTTAGAGTAGAATGTCGACCATTTATATTTAATCTCTGTAATATTCTGGATATTTATTATTGAGCTACTCCTCTATATTCAAGCTATTTCTTATATTTGTAACTTTGGAATATATTGTAGCATTTAATTTAGTTCAGTTACAGTAGACCTAAGACAAATTACTCTCATCATATTTTTTTATTTTACGTCTAGACTGAATAAATAAATGTTAGTATTAGTTTCTGAACTAACAGCAGATGAACCCCACCCCAATATATGTTTGACTTACCGAAGAAGCTGGCAAAGGGATCCTGTCCACCAAAGAATTCTCTGAACACCTCATCTGGGCTGCGGAATGTGAAGGTGAAGCCAGGCATTTCTGTAAAGTCTGAGCTGGAGGAACCTGAGAAACCAACATGTCACAGTCAGGAGCGAAAAGGAAAAATTAGGACTAACGTAAAGGAGAAGGAGCAAGTAGGAAGGGTAGGTAATAGTAGTAAGAAAATTACCCAAACACATTTTTTTCTTAAACTGTAGCAATTAGAAGATTGCTAATGATTACTATAATGGATGCAACAATATCACAGATTTTTTTATATATTTATACCTGTGTGTCGCATTCTGTCATTTCCATATCTGTCGTATGCATCACGTTTGCTCTCTGTCGAAAAGGAAAAAATTACCCACGGAAATCAATATCCGTACACATATACATCTACAGTATACCTTGTACATATTAGACCAGTTGTCATCTATGGCGACTTACTGTCAGACAGGACTTCATAGGCCTCAGCGACTTCTTTGAACTTTTTTTCTGCTTCCTCCTTGTTGTCTGGATTTTTGTCAGGATGCCATTTCAAGGCCAATTTCCGGTACCTGAAAACACAAACAACATCAAACATCCATGCTTATATATAAATAACCACACACATAATGAAGTCTAGTTCTTAAACCTCCATCTATGAGATATGAGCTTATTTAGTGACATAATATGATAATACATCTTTGCCCTGAAAAGCAATTTTTTTTGGACTGAAATTAAACTCAAAAAGTTTTTCTAAAGTTTGTAAACTCTTAAAAAATAAACACACAAAAGCACATACTGGCAGTGGCCTCAGTTTTTCAGTGCTTACATAACCTTGCTATCTAAAGTAGGTTTTCACACTTCAAATATATCTTCAGATATATTTTTTTTTACTCAAGTGAACTTTTTGTTACTTATGACTATATTTTCTAACACTTGAAATAGTCCCAGGATACTTACGCTTTCTTGATGTCATCCTGAGTGGCTGTTTTGGACACTCCCAAGATGCTATAGTAGTCCACCATGTCACCTCCTGTAACTCCTCAAAACACCACGCTTTGAAAGAAAAATACAAATACGAGTTTTGTTTGGTCAGAAATTAAAAGCACCAATGTGTGTGGATGTACAGCTTCTGCATCATTTTTAAAAATGCTCCTCTTGACTAAAAAAAACTTTTGTATCTATGGAACCAAGTAGATTTTAAATAATGCTTAATCACCATTGTAGTGGAGGTTATATGAGCTCAATGGATCTATTGGAAACAGTAAAACGACTCTAAAACATGTATTTAGAAGCTGGAAAATTATATCCCCCTAAATTTACTTAAATTATGATTTCACTAAGACAGTGCTGCTCAAACTGTTCAACAGCTGTATTACTGTAGGACTCATGAGTTGAACTACACTGAGTTTAAAGCTACATTAGTTTTAAGAATGCTTTTTAACTTTAGTTAAGTATTATTAATCAGCACTTTAAAGCTAGAATATGACATTAGTGTGGAAGCAGTATGGTTAGTAATGTTTTCATTTTTAACTAAACAATTAGCAACTTGTATGTGATGCATGCATAAAAGGACAGACACTTTAATCTATAGATATTTTAAAGCCAAATACATTCTCTTAACTAGTCTAAAAAAACTCCTTTAGGTCCTTTTATAATATGAAATTTCCAACAAATATATTGAGTTTGAAAGAGTAAATAAAAACCTAATCAGCAGACTTCACTGAATCATAAATTTACCTGTTATAAACTACTTCAGAACGGTCACATGAAAGCATCAAGCCTGTTATCTTTAAAAAAAAAAAAAAAAAAAAAAAAAAAAGGATCTTGGCACAGTCAGCTGTTCTATAATAGCCACAGACGACACCCTAACCGAGATGCCAGTCTCATTTGTAATCATTTCGGGGCTGAAGGGGACTTCCGAACTGAGGTGAAACAACTAAATCTAACTTTCTTTGCCCCTTCAGGATGAGCCATGCACTCATACAAGCCTCATTACTATGTTATTTCTAGCGCCAAGGCATTTGTCAACTGCTGCAGTGCTGACATGACTGCAGGCCTTATAGACGCTTAAATACAGGGACAGATGAACTTGGAGGCACAGGTGCTGTGCTATTCGAGTATTGACATTAGGGCACAATTAACATCATTTGGTATTTCGGTAGCACATCTCCTTTTATGGTAAAGTTGGACATCTGTCATAAATTGCAGCACCTATTTGGATAGGCACAAGTTGTTACGCCTAACCTCGGCAATAGACCTACCTTAGGAGTGTTTTGGCCTAATGAGTGAGCAGTTTAGCCGTCTGTCCACCAGTTTGGAGCGACAATGAATTAGTTGTTATAGCGGTCCTTCTGGACTACACTCCCCCTCTTTTTCTTCTCCTTTGTTGACAGCCGTACAGGCACCTCCCCTGTTTTCGGCCTGTTTCTTCACCGCAAATATTTTCCACCAAGCCAATATGACTGTAACCTAGCGTTAGGGTCTGCGCTGAAGTCCCCACCGAGATAGCATGCGCGCAGTCAGCTGTGTTTGTCCCTAGTGCTCCTCTGCCCCACGCGCTACGTCACCGCGAGCGCATAGAAAAAAATAGAGCGCCTAGAAAATGCCAGCGTTTGGAAACGTCACCGGGCCCGCCCTGCATGCCTCAGCGCCCGCCTGTTGCTCCGTGATAATGCTTTAACCTCTAAACATAAACATATGCCAAAACCTAGAAACTATTTTTTTCTTTTTAAATATAGATCACCCAATCATCGCAGAAATTACTAAATAATTTACAGTCGAGCGGGGAAACGAGGAAACGATTTTACTACAGTCCAGTTGTAATTCTGACATCCCGCTATACTTTATTAGTAGGTAATCATATAGGTAGATTATAGAAATTAGGTTTCCAGTTTAGCACGTGATTAATCGGTAGAGTCATTGATCTGGATCACACAATGAGGACATCATGTAATATCAGAGTTATGTGGACTGCTCAGCTTTGTGTAATCAAACCTCCTAGGCCATGTTATGAATAGTAAAGTGTAGAAGACCGCCTCCTGGTGGGCAGATGGGTACTGCAGGTGGGATGTCAAAGAAAGATCTAGATTTTTTAAGTGAATATTGTAAATAAGAGTGAAAAAATATATGAAACTTTTAGGACTTGATATTGGCATTTAAAATAGTTTAATGAATAAATTAGATTCATTTTGTAATTTAAGTTATTTGTTAATCTGATGTCTGTTTTTTGTTAATCTGATCTTTGATGGGGGACCTTGGATCGTAATTGAAGTGGGCTCGACTTCACATCAAATCAGTTTGTTTAGGAGAATAAATTACACAGGAAAATAATTTGGTCCAATATAAGACTATGTTGATCGGAGGACATAAAAACTTGAAGGGCAGACAATTTCACCTACACCAACCTCGACTTTTTACCCGTGTCCCTTTGTTTTCACCTGCTGGCCTAAGGAAAAAGTACAGGAAGCAGGAGTAAATCGTAAACGCCTACTGGTCACTCAGCTTGGCATGAAGAGAAGCAGGAAACTGAACAGAGCCTGGAATTTCTTTTCTAAAAGTGAAGTGGAGCTGCCCAGAAACATGGGAAGAAAAACAAAAGCAGGATTGTGTATATCAAGTTTAAAAAGTAGTATATGATAAATTATGTAATGTGTCAAAACAGTGTTTCAGATGTCTCTGGATTTGCTAATACTACCTCTCACCATAATGCTGATAAAATATCTTCTTCCACTTTGAAAGCCCGAAACTTGTTAAAAATAAATATGTATAATTGATAACTTCAATTATTAGCATTTGAACTAGAAAAGTACTCAACTATTGCAGTATTACACACTTAAGTTATACAGTTGCTAACATAGCCTGGTTAAGCAGATCAAGAATGTCCACAACTTCACACGACACTTTTATGAGAACTTTTATTGACAATACTGACGAATCACCACATGTGTGGATTTTGGTGGGAATGTGTTACTTTCACAACATTTGGAATGCGTGATGATGTTTGATTCTTCAGTACTCTTCTCCCTCTTCATCCTCCTCTCCCACGCTGTCAGTGCCCACCTCTTCATAATCCTTCTCCAGAGCAGCCATATCTTCTCTGGCCTCTGAGAACTCTCCTTCCTCCATGCCCTCCCCAACATACCAGTGAACAAAGGCTCTCTTGGCGTACATCAGGTCAAATTTGTGGTCCAGTCGGGCCCAGGCCTCAGCGATGGCTGTGGTGTTGCTTAGCATGCAGACAGCCCTCTGCACCTTGGCCAGGTCTCCACCAGGAACCACAGTTGGAGGCTGGTAGTTGATACCCACCTTGAAGCCAGTGGGGCACCAGTCCACAAACTGGATGGTGCGTTTGGTCTTGATGGCTGCGATAGCAGAGTTGACATCTTTGGGCACCACATCACCACGATACAGCAGACAGCAGGCCATGTATTTACCATGACGAGGATCACACTTCACCATTTGATTAGCTGGTTCAAAGCAGGCATTGGTGATGTCAGCTACTGACAGCTGCTCATGGTAGGCTTTCTCAGCAGAGATGACAGGGGCATAGGTGGCCAGAGGGAAGTGGATACGGGGGTAGGGCACCAAGTTGGTCTGGAACTCTGTCAGGTCAACATTCAGAGCTCCATCGAAACGAAGTGAGGCTGTAATTGAGGACACAATCTGGCCAATCAGCCTGTTAAGGTTGGTGTAGGTGGGTCTTTCAATGTCAAGGTTCCTGCGGCAGATGTCATAGATGGCTTCATTGTCCACCATGAAGGCACAGTCGGAGTGCTCCAGGGTGGTGTGGGTGGTCAGGATGGAGTTGTACGGCTCCACCACTGCCGTGGAAACCTGGGGGGCTGGGTAAACAGCAAATTCGAGTTTTGATTTTTTCCCATAATCAACAGAGAGCCTCTCCATCAGGAGGGAGGTGAAACCAGAGCCAGTGCCTCCACCAAAAGAGTGAAAGATGAGAAATCCCTGCAGGCCAGTGCACTGATCAGCCTGAAAATGTATTAGTTCATTATTATTAAAACCCTTAAGTCATTTAGTTGAGCAAAATGTTTAATACACTCCAAATCTATAGCTTTGACACTGTCAAAGTCTCACCAGTTTACGTGTCCTGTCCAGGACCAGATCTATGATCTCTTTGCCGATGGTGTAGTGGCCACGGGCATAGTTGTTGGCAGCGTCCTCCTTTCCTGTAATCAGCTGCTCAGGGTGGAAAAGCTGACGGTAGGTTCCTGTACGCACCTCATCTGCAAGAAACAGAAAAAAAAACAAAAAAAAACAAAAAAAAAAAAAACGTTAGGAGTGCACGAGCTAGTGTCCTGTATTCTTGCATCAAATTAAGAGGAGTCCCTTTATTTTGCAGACAGTGACAGTTTAGAAATAACAAAAACAAAAACAAAAAAAACCAAAAACAAAACACAATGACAATTTGCAAGAAAATGAAATTTAACCCAAACATCTGGAGTCATTTTTGTTTGTTTACATCCATCTTATCAGTTTTCAGATTAGCCATGACAATATATGCAAGTACTTGTTTATTTGCACGTTACTGACCTATGACAGTTGGTTCCAGGTCAACAAAGATTGCTCTGGGGACATGCTTTCCTGCCCCAGTCTCACTGAAGAAGGTGTTGAAGGAGTCATCACCTCCCCCGAGAGTTTTGTCAGAGGGCATCTGTCCATCTGGCTGGATCCCATGTTCCAGGCAGTACAGCTCCCAGCATGCATTGCCCATCTGGGCTCCAGCTTGGCCAACGTGCATAGAAATACACTCACGCTGGGGGAGGGGGAAAAAAATTAGACAAAGCAAGTTTATGTACACATGAACTGCCTGACACCAGTTATCATATTTTGAACTAGCTATGACTGCTGAAAGGCACAGCAATATCTGGGGCACTTATTTAATGAGTACTAATGGGGATGGGTGGGCAGGGGGACTTATAGGAGTGTATACTGTTAGAGATCCTTAGTCTACCCCCCATTAATTTACAAGACAATGTTCAATTTGTGAAAAGGAAATACCTCAGTAAGGAGAGAAAGCTTGCTTACTGAAAAGTGTATCAGAACACTAATGTTTAAGCTTTCAGTGGTGCATATAATATAAGCAACGCAGTGTCTGAACTCTGGGTTTTTAACAGTTGAATGGACAGGATATACAGTTAATAACTGCAAGCTCCTCATTTGCCTAAAAGATAGTTTTATAACTTGGGGGAGGGAAAAAAGGCCACATACAATCCTGTATATGGCAAACAGGAAGGTCATGCATCAAGAAGAAAACCTTACCCCCCCACCTCTTAATCCTGAATCTCCTCCCTTTCCTCATCCCTCCCCATTTTGTGTCTCCCCTCCCCTATCCTGTCCGGCTCCATAGCGCCGTGTAACGGGAAGGGATGACTGTCTCACCCTCTCTTTCTCTCCACATCCTTCAACCCTAAAATTCTTAACAGCTGCAAAATGGCAGCGAACTAACTCTCACTTGTAGGCCAGACCACTCCTCTTTTTAATCCATCCCCCACTGCCACGATTACCCTGCTCACTACTTTGTAGTTGTGAAAACAGTATCCTGTGCTTGTTTAGGAACTAAAGACTTTATATATTTTCTCTTTTTATACTAAAAGCTCTGCATTGAGGTTTGAAAAGGACAACAGTTCAACTCATTGTCTGATCTGACCTAGATTTCCCAAGAGTACAAAAATGACTTCTCCTTTAGTCAAATGCAAGTACACTAGTGCATTGTTCTCACCAAATTCTCAGACAAGCCCTAAAAAAAAAAAAAAAAAAAAAAAAAAAAAAAAATTCTGTATAAATTTAGCTCAAAAGTATGATCACTTAATATAATCTGATTTTAAGTAAACTCCCACACAACACTGAAGACTTGAAGCATTTTAAAAAAAAAAGCCTGGATATTTAACCCATGCAACAGAAACAAAGGAGTAAGGAGGGGAGAGAGAATGAAAATTTCAAGGCTACGTCATCAGCCAGACAGTTACTCACCATTTTGTCTGCTTGTCCTTCGACCGACGTTGAGGATTCAGACACAAGGCAGAAGTGCAGAAAAAAGGGAGACTCGGAGTTTATATAGAGAAGGATGTGGAGGGGGCAGGCAGGAAATGACAGCAGGCAGCTGTATAGCTCATTTGTGGGAGGGAACAGCAGTTGGGGCGGGGAGGGGGGGGGGGGAAAGAGGGAAGTCCCTAATACGTATTTTAATGGCATATCTCCTTACATTTATCTACACAAGATCATTATGAAAAACATTTTTTTCTCACTGTTATATACACCTCACTCCCCTTCTGACTTTCCTGTGTTCTCTTTCCTTTCCCCCGTTTGTTTTCTCTGCATGTCACGTCTCTGTCTGTGTGTGTAGCAGGTGTGGCTCGTTACGTTTCCCAGATCCTCTGTAATCATTGTGCACACCTTTGATCCCATCAGTCCACTAACCAGCAGTCTGTCTGTTGACTATCTATAAGAGTCATTCGCTGTCAGAGCTTTCTAGTAGATATAGTATCCCACATATTTTGTTCTAGTTTAGTTTAGCTTTCTTCACTAATTACTTCTTTGTTTTGTTCTAACTCATATCTCTTTTCTCTGGATCTGTCCACTCATCTAAGCCAGAAAAGCTTCCCTCAACAGCTCTCCTTCAGACACCATCACCAGCCTGTCTACAGTCTTTGCTTCTTCTTCTTCTTCTTCTTCTTCTTCTTTTTTAAAAAAAACAATTTTCCACCTACTTCTTTTTCTCAGTGTGCTTGTGTCTGTTTGCAATGGCACCATTTAGAGTTTCAAAATTAGTTAATTTTTTTTTAACACATAACTTAAATGAGCTGATTATATTGCAGCATGCAAATACTCCACCCCCACACATTTCTTAACATACATATACACTATAACAAAATCAGTAGACAAGGAGATTGATAATGCTACTTTATGCAGTCATCTGCACCCACACACACACACAAAGACTTGTCTGTGTTGAACCACTAAATAAATAATCATGCGAGATTACGCTAGCAAAATGGAAAGACTGACATGTTTATTTGGGTTATTATATGTAAAAGGAAAATGCTTTAATGGTAACAAAAATAGTGATGATAAGTAAACATTCATACAAACAATCAAGTAAGATAATCCAAAGTTCATCAAATATAATAATATGGAACACAAAGAAACTTCAGTGTGGTGATTACAATAATGTATCACAGATTGTGAAAAGATTAAAAAAGAGAGTTTCCAAGAAATGTAGAGCTCAGTTTTAATGCAGCTTTTCAGCCACTCTGTTTGAATCATAGTGCAGTGATTCATACAAAATGGAACTGGAATTCTATTGTTGCTGCAGGCTATGGTCTGAGTATGAGCTACACAAGCAACACCAGCCAGAGTCCGTCGTTTTTTTTTTTTCTCTTGCGTTCATTCTCAGAGTCACAGCTGAATGGTTTAAAGAAATTGACATAGGAGCCCTTTCATAGCTTGCATTCCTCATGGGAGAGGATAGTGGGGGGAGGTGCAAGAGAGAGAGAGAGAGAGAGAGCGTGTTTAAAGCAGGCAGAAACCAGAGAAAGAAACTATCTTAAAACACCAAAAGCACATTGTACTCTTTTGCTATGAATATAAACACTTTTTTAAATGGCACTGTGATAAGAGAAATGTAAAAATGTTTTTGAAATGTTTACATGTTCAACTAAGGTTTTAGATTTGGTTTGATTTGTAAATTTGCCATGGTACTCAGCACACAGTGAAAGATATGTTATTTTGGTCTGTTTTTGTGAAATATGGAGTATTAAAATTGTTCACAATTTGGTCACACAAATTGTAACATTGTTAGTGTAGTCATATTTCTGATACATTTATTTTCACTTCAAAAAAAGCAAAAAGCCACATTTTGAAAACCAGAAGAAAAAAATTTACTCTGGATTAAAATCAGTATTCTTCTCCCTCTTCATCCTCCTCTCCCACGCTGTCAGTGCCCACCTCTTCATAATCCTTCTCCAGAGCAGCCATATCTTCTCTGGCCTCTGAGAACTCTCCTTCCTCCATGCCCTCCCCAACATACCAGTGAACAAAGGCTCTCTTGGCGTACATCAGGTCAAACTTGTGGTCCAGTCGGGCCCAGGCCTCAGCGATGGCTGTGGTGTTGCTTAGCATGCAGACAGCCCTCTGCACCTTGGCCAGGTCTCCACCAGGAACCACAGTTGGAGGCTGGTAGTTGATACCCACCTTGAAGCCAGTGGGGCACCAGTCCACAAACTGGATGGTGCGTTTGGTCTTGATGGCTGCGATAGCAGAGTTGACATCTTTGGGCACCACATCACCACGATACAGCAGACAGCAGGCCATGTATTTACCATGACGAGGATCACACTTCACCATTTGATTAGCTGGTTCAAAACAGGTGGTGGTGATGTCAGCTACTGACAGCTGCTCGTGGTAGGCTTTCTCAGCAGAGATGACAGGGGCATAGGTGGCCAGAGGGAAGTGGATACGAGGGTAGGGCACCAAGTTGGTCTGGAACTCTGTCAGGTCAACATTCAGAGCTCCATCGAAACGAAGTGAGGCTGTAATTGAGGACACAATCTGGCCAATCAGCCTGTTAAGGTTGGTGTAGGTGGGTCTTTCAATGTCAAGGTTCCTGCGGCAGATGTCATAGATGGCCTCATTGTCCACCATGAAGGCACAGTCGGAGTGCTGCAGGGTGGTGTGGGTGGTCAGGATGGAGTTGTACGGCTCCACCACTGCCGTGGAAACCTGGGGGGCTGGGTAAACAGCAAATTCGAGTTTTGATTTTTTCCCATAATCAACAGAGAGCCTCTCCATCAGGAGGGAGGTGAAACCAGAGCCAGTGCCTCCACCAAAAGAGTGGAAGATGAGAAATCCCTGCAGGCCAGTGCACTGATCAGCCTGAAAATGTATTAGTTCATTATTATTAAAACCCTTAAGTCATTTAGTTGAGCAAAATGTTTAATACACTCCAAATCTATAGCTTTGACACTGTCAAAGTCTCACCAGTTTACGTGTCCTGTCCAGGACCAGATCTATGATCTCTTTGCCGATGGTGTAGTGGCCACGGGCATAGTTGTTGGCAGCATCCTCCTTTCCTGTAATCAGCTGCTCAGGGTGGAAAAGCTGACGGTAGGTTCCTGCACGCACCTCATCTGTACAACAAAACATTGATAGATATTTACTGGATGAGAAATCAAAACATTTACTATTTCTACTTTGGTACAAGAAACCTTTTCGAGGAATAAGAATATGATGGTGTTGTTTAATGAATTGAAATTCTACAAATAGAAATGCAAAAAAACAGTAAACAAATATATAGCTCTGTTTAAAAACATCAATATAGAACATTAAAAACTATCTAGCCTATGTAAAATATCAAATAATACTGGTGCTGACCTATGACAGTTGGTTCCAGGTCAACATAGATTGCTCTGGGAACGTGCTTTCCTGCTCGTGTCTCACTGAAGAATGTGCTGAAGGAGTCATCGCCTCCTCCGACAATTTTGTCCGTGGGCATCTGTCCGTCTGGCTGGATCCCATGTTCCAGGCAGTACAGTTCCCAGCATGCATTACCAATCTGAGCCCCAGCTTGGCCCACATGAATTGAGATACATTCACGCTGCAGAGAGTGAAACTGCTTTACTTCCCACATGTCTACATGAGTGTTATGAAACAAATTATCAAACCCAATTTAAGCTATCATATAGTACACTTATTGTTGGCTTCAGATAAAAAAAAACAAACAACAAGGTTAAGCAAGATTAGGAAACAGATTGTCATGACAATTCAGCTTAATCCTGAAGAATATTCAATGTCTCACAGCTATTCAGAATATAGTAGCATGTTCTTACAATAAGTTTTACACTAGCTAATCATATCTTACCATACTTTTTCTCTTCAAAGTGTCCAAGTATCGGTAACAGGATGTCGTTCCCGAGGCAGCTGTGATACTCTGCTTTATATACCTGTGGCTTAAGGTGTATAGTGATTTGATATGAACTGTAATCAGACCTACTGATGAGACCAAGATAATATCATATACTTGACAGACAATGCAAAAGGAGGTCAACACCCTATTCATTGTGTTAGTCTTTGAGTGGATTGTACAGGTGTGTATGTTTCACAAAGCAGAAGGAAACTCCAGATGAGGGGAAGGTAACCTATAGTTTCAGCTGGCAATTATCATTGTAGTGTTTGCAGTGGCAGCTTATGCGATTTAGCATTTTTTAAAATAAAATAAAAAAAAAACATTATGCTTTGAAATTGTTTTTTTTATATTAATATAAATATTCAGTCAGGGATAAACACAAAGACTGAGAAAATGCTCCTGTCAAAACCTGTGAAGTTTATTTTACTGAATATGAAGTATGGTGCAAATAACTGTTTTTTCACTATTACTGACTTTCCATTGCCATATTGGCAAGTTATAATATCACAGTTTTGATTTTCATGTTTTAAACCACTAACATTATAATGGACAAATATCTTTTTCTGTCTTTACTATTTGCTTTGACTAGCGTCCCAACATTTATAGGATCTGGGCTTGTGAGGCTAATTTGTTGTTTTTATAACTTATTAAAATTTATGTTGATTGCTGAAAGAGTTCTTTCTAAATAAAGTATGCATGATACATGCTCCTATGTTCTTGCTGATTCTTCAACAAGGTGCTAACATAACTTACTGTTCTAGTTGTTTCACTGTATGGATAACAAACATCAGTCAACATATACTGTATATTGTTCAGTTCTGTGATATGTTAAACAAGTTAAACCACTTTCTGGAGCCGCAGGTGCCCACAGTAAGAGCTGAACGCAAAACACATGGAAGTGTTGATTCATTACTTTCAGTGTTTTGTAATAAAACATTAAAGCAACCTGTGGTTGTATTATTCACAAATTCTACATAGAATTGAATAATTATTCTCAGGAGAGAAACTGACAATATTTTTAAAAAGTTAAATAGTTACTAATGTACTAAATGCACTTAGTGGAAGGTCTCTGCACTTTCATATAAACCATGCTGTGTAATTATTTTTTGTCTTGAAAATAATTGTAATAACTATTAACCTGAAGTAAGAGTGATACCGTAGTCTAAACTGCACTATTCATTTTGAGCTCAGTTCCCCTCCTGAGGGAGTGAGACTCACTTACCAAAGGAGTAAATGACGTTTTTGTCATATTCTTTTATATCAATCACACAACAAAGCTCTTTTGTGTTAACAATGCTCAGTGCTATATCATATTAAACTCTATTGTACTATATGCTATGTGTTTTAATGTCTTTTAGACACAATGGTATAGTTTATATAATTTTATAATTAAAGCAGTCTTACATTACATTTTAGTACAGTAAAACATATTGAATGTAAAAAATTCTGAGCATTTAATGCTATTCCTCCACAAGCAGGGATTTCACTGGAAAAACACACATCCTGTTATGTGATTTGTCATCAAGGGTGTTGTATAAAGCTGTGACCCACTTCTATTATTTGAGAGTATAGTTCTCCAATGTCATATAATTAGTTTTTAGACTAGTGGGTCATAACAGTGTTAGGGCTGGGAAAAAATGAGATGACCTTTGCGACCTAGAACAAAGCAGAATGACAGAAAAGGATTTAAATAATTTCTATGTTTCTGTGAGGTCTTTATATGTGTAAAAAACAAAGTAAAAGTCAGCATAAATTAACTGTATACTGATTCCTTAGAAGATTACAGTATAATTTAAAAAGGAAAACAAGCATAGCATTAGTGGTATAAAGCTAAAAAATAAATAAATAAATAAATAAATCATTGGGCATGAATAGCTTATTGTGTAACATTATACTACAGGATATTTCTAACTAACTCGGCAGGTCATTCTTAAAGTTAATACATTTTGGGATCAGTTACATTTCAATTTAGTTGTGTTTACATATCGCCAAATCATAACAATAGTTTCCTCTAGGAACTTATATTGTAAGGTAAAGACCCTACAATAATATAGAAAAAACAACAACAACAATGAAACAACCCCCTATGAGTAAGCACTTAGCAAAATTGGAAAGGAAAAACTCTCTTTTAACAGGAAAGGACCTCTGGCAGAACCAGGTTCAGAGAGGAGGGCCAGAGGACAGCCATTGGGGGTGAGACAAAGAAAAGCACAATCCAAAGACATGCCACTCATGGAGTTAGGTGAATTGGTGATTCCAAATTGCTCATAGGTGCAACTGGTTCTCTGCCTCTGTTAGTTAGCCCTGTGGCAGACTGGCAACCTGTCCAAGGTCTGCCTTGGTAGCCGCAATAGCACCCCCTTACCCTACAAGGACAAGTGGAAGTATCACTTCCAAAATCTTGCCATATACTAACAAAGGTAGCAGAATTTTAAGCATAGTTTTAAAGATAAAATACATTTTGTGAACATTTGACCTAATCTGACTTTGCAAAGGCAGTTCAAACAAACTTAATCTTGCCATTCCCTATATGCACATATCTTGCCAAAACAAACAATGGCAGTAAGAATAGGTCTATATTACACTTTGACCTTCAGATCACTTTATTGACACTGAAGACAAGGTAAAAGTTCAAACTTGTAATCATAGTTACTAAGTTATAAAACTTTTTGTCAGTTTTTGATCAGTAAATCATTAAGTTGACCTTGAGGGCCTTGGTGGATGTAAGCCACATTTTAATGGGTGGATATCATCAACTCCCTCTAAACCAGGGGTGTCAAACTCCAGGCCTTGAGGGCCAGTGTCCTGCAGGTTTTAGATAAGACCCCAGGTGAACACATCTGAATCAAATGATTAGTTCATTACCAACTCGAGGCCTGGAGTTCGACACCTGTGCTCTAAACCCTGACACATTTTAATCAGAATTCATTCAAAACCTTTCAAGCTATCGTCTTTTCAAACAAGATGACATGGAGATGCTACCAAAAACATGACCTCCTTGACAGAGGTAATGAAAAAATTGCAGGTTCCAATACGGGAGAGGGAAAAACAAAGACTACATGACATCGGTTGTCACACATTTACTTACTCAGTGGGCCATAATGAAACTACTACGACCTCTAGCTTTCAAAATGTTGAATGACAGCATGACTGCACATCTCCACCCATTTTCAGGCATTTTTAGAGCTAATAATGTACAGTATTTTCTGCTGATGGTGCTGTAACCAAAAATAATCCAACAAGGTCTTGTAACAACAACAACAACAACAACAACAAAAATGACTCGCTGACAACATGAACTTTTATGGCCACCTTTTTTCAAAAACAGTACAAATAGTTAGCGTCTTCACTTCTACTACATAAAGGATCAAGTTCAGGGTTTTCTTCCGTTTCTCGCGCATCTTGCTCAGAGTTATATATATATTCAGCTATGTCCGTGCTACATCACCCTGCACATTCCAAACGCGCGTCCACGTCAGAGACAAGTGGGAGTGGCTTGCAGCCTAATATACCGTAACAGCTCCGCGCCCACCTGACATTACTTACTCACTCGGACCACATTGACGGCCGTTGTGAGAGGTTACACATAACCTGAAGCCAGCTACAACTCGTGTTTTTTTTTTTTCTTTGACGGGCCAATCTACTAACAATCAACCATGGTAAGCATAACTCTGTCAGTAGTCAGTAGACTGTAAAAATATTTCCTCTCCAAAGTTTAGTAAAGGTTTATCATCTATGAAATATTTCCTAAGCAGGTGCATTTCCACAGTATGCGCCAACGAATCTATATGATCCAGATTTAAAGTGGGTGATGCAGGGATTCTTGTTACTGCTCCCCGTGTGGCCTCCTGCAGCAGAAATAGATTTTTAGCTCAATGATTGGCAGTAAAGCTGAGCTGACTGCTGTCCTGGATAAGCAGTGGTGATGATTAGACACTTTCACCTCACCAGAGAGAAGCTATACAAAGCAGATTTAACTCAGATAAAAACGGGGGGGATTTGTTGTATTAACAGTCTAGTGGTTTTCAAATTAGGGAACTGTTTGGTTCTTTCAAATAGCTTTGAGAATACGAATAAATAAAAATACTTCTTTGCTATTAAGGCGTGCGTTGATTACAACCATAGCCCGTTTGCAAGTGTGGCATGTCTCATATCTATCATCAAGTCCAAAGTAAGTCTCAGTGTGTAGTTCTGCAGAGCAGGAAATATTTTCCTATTTGTCATGTTAACCAAACAATGGCATAGATTAAATTCATGGCCTATTTTCTACTTTTTCAAAAATAAAAATTTAAAATATCATTTTTTAAAAATAGAAATCACCTGTTCATAATCAAATGAAACAAACCTTTCCCACCTGAGATGGATATGATCTTGGACCCTCAATTATTAGCTCTGATGTGCTCTGATGTGTGATTACTGTGTTATGTTGAATTTTTAGTGGCATATTTCACTGTCAGGAAATTCAGCTAACACACACATACCTGACCTTTTACCTCTGTTTGCTCTGTGTAGTGTAAACACAGCTTGTTAGCACTGTCAGTACTGCTTAAACCAAATGGTATCACTGTGTACACTACAGTATACCCAGCTTGATTAAATTGACCTAATGCATAACATTTAGTTCCTGTATAGCAACTGTAGGATTCTTTTGTTTCTTTAGTGTATATATAACACTAAAGAAACAAATTAATACATCTACACAGACAGAGCACTTTACATAAATTCACAAACTTTACCTTTCCTTAAGCAATATATATTCCATAATCAGGCTAAGTATTACACTTAACGACAAGTTCAGGCATACCTAAACATGTTCTGGGAGTGCTAAGTTCAAAAGAGAGGCTTTCCTTTGATCCAAAATCTGCAGCGCAAATGTGCTGAAAGGTGACAGTTAAAACCGTGTTACATGAATTGTTGATGGTGCCATCAACCTGCTTGGCTAGTATTGCATCCTCACCATGCAGCTTTTCAAATAGGTCAGCAACTTTGATTTATTTTAAAAATATCATAAGTTAGACATATTAATTATTTATCAGAATCCAATGTTGAACCATCCCCAGAAACATGCTTTGGTTTATAGCAGGAGCAACATCCCAGGATGGTCTTGATGAGAAACAATTAACTAGAAACTATGAATATCCATTAAGTAGGTTTTAGGTTAGATAAAGCAGATTCTGGGGCAAGTGTGGTATTATACAGTGCATGTGGCTCAAAACTAATGAATGTCAGACTGGCAAAATGTGTCTTACATGTTGGACCTGACCAAGGTTTATATACAGGCAGAAGTACTGGCACAAAGAAATGCAACTAAATGGTAATAACCAAATGTTCAACCAACATTCAAATATACAAGATGACCATTTATATGGCATATCTCTTGGAGGACTCTAAAACAATATGAACAAAATACATGACATATAATTCATCTGTTGATTCTTGATCTCTTTTTTTCCAAACGTGTACTGTGAGAGTGGGCGTTAAGAAATCAATTTTCATGCTTCCTGACCTAAAAAATCTTTTACAAATTTATTATGTCTTTATATGTTCCTTTCTTACACTCTGTATGTGTCAAGCTTGCGACTAGTTATTTCCAACGCAGGCTTTTTAATCACTGACAAAACTGGAATGTCAAGTAAGTGTTGAGACACCTCAGAGATGTTTGTTTTTCTCTCGACACACCCTAACAGTCTGAATAAAAATTTAGTTTGACAGTTGGAGAGAGATTTATCTATGACAAAGCCCTAAATACCTACAACTTACTGTACTCGTTATACTTAAAGACATAAAAATATCTCAGCTTCCAAACAGCAAAATCATTCTAACACACACTTTCAACAGATAAGTTACAAAAGGTCTACTGTTTTGGGGACTAGCAGTCAGTGTTTACAGGAATAGCCAGCCCTCACAGCTAGGTGTCAGGTTAGCACGAGGAACCAAAAATAACTGTTCCACAAAGCTCTGCTAACCTAGAAGCCCAGGCAAGTATGAGGGTCATCACCACCGAGAAGTCCGCAAGAAAAATGGCTATGTGAATTATAAGACTTACAATAGTGAATATATCCAAATATATTTGCTTCAATAAATGAAATATGGTCTCTAGACCACTTACACCACCAATACCATACTCTGAGTCACCATCTGTTCACAGAGAAAGAGAAAATTGGGGACATGTAAAAATAGCTGCCTGACATAAACTAGTGTGGAAATGCAGCGTACCACATGTGACAAGTTGTTGAAATACAAACTGGGTAGACTTATTTTTCATGTATGCCCCAAACAAAGATGGTTAGGTCAGAGTTTACACAAAATTCCCAGCAAGAGGCTAGCATTCAGTTTAAAGTTTTATGAGCTGGATCTTGAAGTTCAAAGACTAGGTTTGTTCTCTGGCATTACTATTATTGGAAAACATAGCGTTAACATAAAAATGCGAGACATCATCCCAGTAACTCAAAAAATGAATATTTTCAGCATTTAAACGGCATGTCAGACTAATAATCTCACTGGTAGAAAAATCAAATTTTACCACAAAGCAGTCTGTCTCTGTGTGATCTAATACCCAAGACATGTAAAGTGATATAGCAAAAAGCCTTCTTTTGTTCTCTGTATAATGAATAGTTAAACCATTTTTTAAATTTATTTTAGGCTTCACATGCATAAAAATACTGAGGAAAACACAGTGTAGGCTTTGATTGCCAGTGGACTGTTGAGTTTTTTTTTATTTAGGTCATGTTTAAAGTATAACAAATGCTTAGTTGCTCTCTGGACTCGGCTTCCATTCCAGCTCCTGACTGCTCATAGCAAATGCATGACATCCAGTGACAGCTGCAGCAAAAATGTGTTTTGCTTGTTAATCTTCTTTCTCTCGCATCTTTGCTTCCATCTAGTGGCTGAGTTTCCAGATTGGTTCCTTGAATTCTGACAGCAATTGTAAAATATAATTATGCCCAAATTTGTGGTATTTTAGTGTAATCTGTGTTTCCTTTTCTCCTGTATGTATATATGTGTGAATATATACACTGAATTTATGTTATCTTGCTCATTTTTCTGTCTTGCAGCGTGAATGCATCTCTGTCCATGTAGGCCAGGCTGGTGTCCAGATGGGAAACACCTGCTGGGAGCTCTACTGTCTAGAGCATGGAATCCAGCCAGACGGCCAGATGCCTAGTGACAAGCCCATCGGTGGCCATGATGATTCCTTTACCACCTTCTTCAGTGAAACTGGGGCTGGAAAGTATGTTCCCAGAGCAATCTTTGTTGACCTGGAGCCCACTGTCATAGGTAAGTAGGGCTCTGAATTTGACCTTAATTTAACTAATAAAAAGCACTTCCTATAATAGATGAATTTGTATTCTTAGCGCTTGCTCTTTTGCTTTCCCAGATGAAGTTCGAACAGGAACATATCGTCAGCTCTTTCACCCTGAACAGCTGATCTCAGGAAAGGAGGATGCAGCTAACAACTATGCCCGTGGACACTACACCATTGGGCGAGAGATCATTGACTCTGTCCTTGACAGGATCCGTAAACTGGTAATTGATTAAAGGGAATCCCCATGTTTTAATTAATGTTGCCCTCAACTGCACAAAATCTGACATTCAAACCCCACTCTGCACAAATAGCAAACTTTGTGATATTTTCTCCACACAGGCAGATCAGTGCACTGGTCTTCAAGGATTCTTGGTCTTTCATTCCTTTGGTGGAGGCACTGGCTCTGGTTTCACCTCCCTGCTGATGGAGAGGCTCTCTGTTGACTTTGGCAAAAAATCAAAGCTTGAGTTTGCCATCTACCCAGCCCCCCAGGTTTCCACAGCAGTGGTGGAGCCTTACAACTCTATCCTGACCACCCACACCACCCTGGAGCACTCCGACTGTGCCTTCATGGTGGACAATGAGGCCATTTATGACATCTGCCGCAGAAACCTTGATATTGAACGTCCTTCCTACACCAATCTCAACCGCCTTATTAGCCAAATTGTCTCGTCTATTACAGCCTCACTTCGTTTCGATGGAGCTCTGAATGTTGACCTGACAGAGTTCCAGACCAACTTGGTGCCCTACCCTCGTATCCACTTCCCTCTGGCCACCTATGCTCCGGTCATCTCTGCTGAGAAAGCCTACCACGAGCAGCTGTCAGTGGCTGAGATAACCAATGCCTGCTTTGAACCAGCTAATCAAATGGTGAAGTGTGATCCTCGTCATGGTAAATACATGGCCTGCTGTCTGCTGTATCGTGGTGATGTGGTGCCCAAAGATGTCAATGTGGCCATTGCGGCAATCAAGACCAAACGCACCATCCAGTTTGTGGACTGGTGCCCCACTGGCTTCAAGGTGGGTATCAACTACCAGCCTCCAACTGTGGTTCCTGGTGGAGACCTGGCCAAGGTGCAGAGGGCTGTCTGCATGCTAAGCAACACCACAGCCATCGCTGAGGCCTGGGCCCGACTGGACCACAAGTTTGACCTGATGTACGCCAAGAGAGCCTTTGTTCACTGGTATGTTGGGGAGGGCATGGAGGAAGGAGAGTTCTCAGAGGCCAGAGAAGATATGGCTGCTCTGGAGAAGGATTATGAAGAGGTGGGGATTGATTCATTTGAAGAAGATGAGGAGGGAGAGGAATATTAAACAGGGTCAGCTGTAATTTACTGTTTTCAGGGGGAAATTAATCGTGGTAGTAGTTATTTATTGGAGGGGGGGGGAGATAATATTTTGGATTTTAATCCAGAAATGTAACTTTTTATTTACACTTTAAAACAGAAAAGTCTACCTAAAATCTATATCTGTTTTGCCAATAGCTTTTATGTTTGTTAGGTTCTGTTAATATAATAAGTGAGTGAATCTTTATTTTTTGAACTATTGTGGCTCAATAAATCTCTCCCAAGATATAGATTCTTTTCTTTTTTTTAACCCAATGCATCTCAAGAAGTATTTTATTGTGTGTGTGTGTGTGTGTGTGTGTGTGTGTGTGTGTGTGTTCTTGTAACCTGTTAAAATCAGCATGATACTGCCATCTATTGGAAGTTATTCACCTTTCAGGACACAAAGTTGTCTCGTCAATTGGGTAACTTCTCAGTTTCTTTGAAATACGAAACACATGATTGTTTAGACTTGTTGATTTCTTTAGAAAAGTGGGTGTGTTTTAGAATTTGCTGGGAGTTGTTTCCAGCCACAAATACCAGCTCCTCGATCTCCTGATATTACTCTGTCAAGCTCCACTGTAACAAGTTACATAGAAGCTGAAACCAGTTGGGACTCGCTCTTCATTGAGGGCCAATCTACCAACAATCAACAATGGTAAGCATAATTCTGTCAGTAGACTGTGAAGAAATTTCTTCTTCAAACTTTAGAAAGGTTTATCTTCTATGAAATGTTTCCTTAGCGGGTGCATTTCTGCAATATGTGTCAACGAATGTTCAGTAGATCTATTTAAATGCTCCAGATTTAAAGTGGGTGATGCAGGGATTCTTGCTACTGCTCCCCGTGTGGCCTCCTGCAGCAGAAATAGATTTTTAGCTCAATGACTGGCAGTCAAGCTGAGCTGACTGCTGTCCTGGATAAGCAGTTTTGATGATTAGACACTTTCAACTCATCAAGAGATGACCATTAAAATTACAATGGAGATTTAATGTAGATATTAAAGAAAGAAAGAAAATCTTTTTATTAGGTCTATAGTGTTTTTCAAATTTAAGGACATTTTTTGGTTCTTTCAAATAGCAATTAAGGATACTAATAAAAAATACAAACAAATCACTTTCATCTATGACCTGGTTACTTTCTATAACCAAAGTTTAAAACATTACAAAGATCACATGTTACTAATCAAATGGCACAAATACCTCCTACCTGAAAGAGACATGATCTTGTAGCCTATAATACTAATAACTAAAGAAATAAAAAGCTAATAATTGTTTGTTACAACGTGTGGTGATTAAAACCATAGCCTTTAAGTCAGTGTGGAATGTAAGTGTATCTTTTACATCTATCAACCTGCAGAACAGGAAACATTTTTCCTTTAAAATTCAAGTAGCCCTGTTAAACATGCAGGTATGTACAGCATTTGCAGATTAAATTAATGGCCTGGTTAATACATTTTTTTAAAGTTTTAGAATTACTCTTAATAATCAAGCATGCTGAGACATGACCTTGCAGCTTCTACAAATGGCTGCTGATGCACTGCATTTTTAGTCACATATTTCACTGTCAGAAACTTCTGCTCATTTGTGCTGTTAAAATTGCATTATAAATTCATAAATGCCATTCCTTGTGAAATATATTCGGTGTAAATATTGCACTGTGTTTAAAGAAAAGGTCACAGAGATACACAAAAATATGTTCTGAGAGTAAATTAAAAAGATTCCTTACATGCCAAGTGTGCTGAAAGGTAGTTAAAACTGTGTGCAACAGTAGTTCTAATCTGAAATGACATGAATCTTTGATGCCACCATCAACCTATAACCTTATATTTTGAAGGGTAGATTTTATCCAAAGAGTTATAGTGGGATGCAAAAGTTTGGGCAACCTTGTTAATAGTCATTTTCCTGTATAAATCGTTGGTTGTTACAATAAAAAAAAAAAAAAAAGAAAAAAAAAAGAGAAAGGGACAAACAGTGATATTTTTAGAAACAAAATGAAGTTTATTGGATTTACAGAAAGTGTGCAATAATAGTTTAAACAAAATCAGGCAGTTGCATAAATTTGGGCACGACAACCAAAAAAAAAAAAAAAATTAAATCAATATTTAGTAGATCCACGTTTTGCAGAAATTACAGCCTCTAAACGCTTCCTGTGGGTTCCAATGAGAGTCGGGATTGTGGTTGAAGGTATTTTGGACAATTCCTCTTTACAAAAATTCTCTAGTTCATTCAGGTTTGATGGCTTCCGAACATGGACAGCTCTCTTTAACTCACACCACAGATTTTTAATAATATTCAGATCTGGGGACTGAAATGGCCATTCCAGAATGTTGTATTTGTTCCTCTGCATGAATGCCTTAGTGCAGAGGTAGGGAACTCCAGGCCTCGAGAGCCGGTGTCCTGCAGGTTTTAGATGTGTCCTTGATCCAACACAGCTGATTTAAATGCTAAACTACCTCTTCAACATGTCTTGAAGTTCTACAGAGGCCTGGTAATGAACTAATCATCTGATTCAGGTGAGATCTAAAACCTGAAAGACAGACTCTCGAGGACCAATGTTCCATACCCCTTCCTTAGTGGATTTTGAGCAGTGTTTCTGGTCATTGTCTTGTTGAAAGGTTCAACCCCAGCGCAGTGTCAGCTTTGTCACAGATTCCTGGACGCTGGTCTCCAGAATCTGCTGATACTGAGTGGAATCCATGTGTCCCTCCCCTGACAAGATTCCCAGTCCCTGCACTGGCCACACAGCCCCACAGCACCTTATTCCAGAATGAAGCTGGCTTGTCCAAATGTGCTTTAGCATACCTCAAGCGGCTCTGTTTGTGCTGTGGGCGGAGAAAAGGCTTCCTCTGAATCACTCTCGCATACAGCATCTCCTTGTGTAAATTCCGCCGAATGGTTGAACAATGCACAGTGACTCCATCTGCTGCAAGATGATGTTGTAGGTCTTTGGTGCTGGTCTGTGGGTTGACTCTGACTGTTCTCACCATTCGTCGCTTCTGTCTATCCGAGATTATTCTTGGTCTGCCACTTTGAGCCTTAACTTGAACTGAGCCTGTGGTCTTCCATTTTCTCAATATATTCCTAACTGTGGAAACAGACAGCTTAAATCTCTGAGACAGCTTTCTGTATCCTTCCCCTAAACCATGAGGGTGAACAATCTTTGTCTTCAGGTCATTTGAGAGTTGTTTTGAGACCCCCATGTTGCTACTCTTCAGAGAAACTTAAACGAGGAGGGAAACTTACAATTGACCCCCTTAAATACTCTTTCTCAATATTGGATTCACCTGTGTATGTAGGTCAGGGTTCACTGAGCTTACCAAGCCAATTTGAGTGCCAATAATTAATGTACAGGTTTTGGAATCAATAAAATGACAACAGTGCCCAAATTTATGCACCTGCCTGATTTTGTTTGAACAATTATTGCACATTTTCTGTAAATCCAATACATTTAATTTCACTTCTCAAATATCACTGCGTGTGTCTCCTATATGATATATTTAACTGACATTTTTTTTATTGTAACAACCAACGATTTATACAGGAAAATAATGACTATTAACAAGGATGTCCAAACTTTTGCATCCCACTGTATAACAGGAGAAACATCCCCTGCATGGTCTGGATGAGAAACACTCAACATAAAACTGTGAATATCCACAAAGTAATGCATTTGATTCATGCTAAACTATATTAGTTACAAAGTTTAAACTCTTAGACTGTCGGTTGTGACTGCAAAGAGAATTGCTTGATTCATAGAATTGGAAAGCACAGATACAGTCAGGATAAGCATGATGGTCCTGACTACGGTTATTCTACATGCAAAACTATAGTGACCTAACGAAAAAGAAGTAAATGATTATTACAAAAGATTCAAATAACACTCAAACATACAAGATGTTGTCAAATGCATGTTAAGGTCAAAAACAACAAAACATTTGGCAGTGAATCATTATTTCTCATCTTCTCATATTTTAAATTCATTATGTACATCTTCCAGGTCTTACTGTGACAAGAAATAAGCAAGCCAACACTTCCTGAAGCGGAAGTTTACTGTTGACTTTATTTTGCTTGTTCTTCCTTGTAATCTGTTTCTGGTAGATTTGTGAGTATTCATTTCAACCTGCATTTTTCTGTTACCAACAAAAACTGGAATATCAAGTCAGACATGTTTGTAGTTTTGTACACGCATGTTTGAAAATTAATTTTAAAAAAAAACAGAGACAGTTAGAGAGGCATTTGTCTTTGACAATCCCTAAATAATAGTTAATTATCATACTTGCAGTTATCAAAATCTCTCAGTTTACAAATAGTAAAATCAAGGTAACACACACTTTTTACAGATTTGCTGCAAAGGTTTACCTGACAAGGACCACTGTTTTGATGATCAACAGTCGGTGTTTATTGGAACAGCAACCACTCACAGCTTGGTGATAGGTTAACATGAGAAACCTAAAATAAATACTACACAAAGCTTTGCTAACTGATAAATCTGCAAGGAAAATGACTGCGTGACAAATGCAACAGTAAATATATGCAAGTATATTTTCTATAAAATCACTCTGATAACTTGGCTGATAAATGATACATAAATATTTTCTGTGCTAAAGTTCATAAAATGATACAAGTCCCTTTTCTTTAAACTTTGTTTTGACAGCTCAAGGTCATTATGTGTAAAAAATAATGTGTAGTCAACGCACCTAATGGTGACATAATGGTAAACCAAATAAACTGGAAGTCTAAAGGTCACAAGAAAAGGGGTTTTCAGTGATATACCGGATATGTTTCTAACCAATATTTTGCCAATACTATAGCAGGCAGGCATTTTTTAATTGTTATGGTCATGGTAACAAACAAAAAGCCAAATAGATTTTTAGAAAAACATCCAAAAAAATGTCTCATCTGGCACTGATGAACTCATTTATTTCTTTTCATTACCATCATCATCCTGCATTTTTAAATCTACACACACACACACACACACACACACACACAAAACAGCAGTAACTTGCTTTACATTGTCTCTCCTGTCTTTTGATAAGTATGCTGGAATCAAGAGAGTGGATAATAACAAGTCTTGTGTTGTATTTTTACTGTTAACTGTGAATGCTAGAGTCATTAAAACAGTAGCTTTTCAATAACACTACATATATGCATACTGTTATTACAGTACTTACTAACTTGAATCTCAAAGTAAGAGACTTCATTGTCTGAATAATACTTATGAAAAGTGTTTAGTTGATTTATCAGTTCATCAGCTAAATATTATTTCATGGCTGCTGTCAACTGTTGCATAAAAGAACCTGGTGCAGCTTTGCGATTTCAAATACAAATGTCATAGGGCTTATTAGGTCTATAGTCCCAAATATTTTCCAAAGGATATGCAAAGCAATTAGTGCTTTTCAATTAGAGGGCCTGGCAAAAGGACTTCTTAAATTTAAGTGGTGCAGAAACACAATGCACACAATGTCTGCTACTGTCATGTTTGTGGAGAACAAAAAAGAAAAAAGAAAACAACTACAGAATAGGAATTAATTTCCAGCCAAAGAAAATGTATACAACATTTGTTTAATTCAGTCAAGGAACTACCTTAGTCAGAGACACTGTGGGTATCATTTGTCATTTTTTCAAACACATATACCATCCTGGACTACACCTCCACTTTTTTTCTCCTTTCTGTTTTTTTTTATGAATGCTTTGCATTTGCATACACCCGAAAAAGTCACTTGGATGAATGATGAAACATTTCACCCACTAAAAGCACTATGTTCAAACGAACACTGCCAATTTTCTGGTATTAAATATCTTCCTTTTTTGGTAGCAAAAAGATGTTTGTTGCAGAGTATAAACATACACAAGCAATTGGTTAACACACATATATTGTGGATCTCTGTCTGTGCAAACATAAATGAACAGATATTGCTTCGCCTTTGAGCTACATGTGGTTTTAGGGATAGTCCAGAGGCAGGATTTCCCAAGATTTGTTATGCTATTGTTCATGTTTTGTCTTGGTATTTTTCATCATGTTATCTTTCATCATGAAAAATAGATCTGGAAAGAAATATTTTATTAAATAAAGAAATTGATTGAAAAAATGAAAATATTGGGCTACACTTTGTTAAATACAGTATTGATGTATGGACAGCTGCAAAAACAGAATAAAATAATTACATTTGTTAAAGGGTGCCTGGTGTTCCGATCATACTAAAATAGTTAAAATGGCATTTTTCTGTATGTACAACATAATATCCTGCTCATATTTTTGTAAAACAGTGAAAAGGTTAGTCTGTTACACATACATTGATTCTCTGTAGAAATTATGGCTGTGTGCAGTCTGAATTATATACATTTACAACAATACCAGATCTGTAAAATGGGTTCTTCCACTGAGAGCTCCTATTCAAACTGATGACAGTGCTGGGTAGATGATTGAGGGGGGAAAATACAGTTTTCTGCTCAGTAAGACGAGACTAAAGACATCAAAATTATAAAATCAGAGAAGTGGAATTGAAAAACAACAAAAAAAAATATCCTATTGGCTTGATAATAACATTGCAGGTTTACCAGGTGGTATGTGTGTGTGTTCATAACCCAATTGACCCAAATACCTCTAGATGGCACTGCAATGCAGGCACTGGCGAAACAGTCAAAGCAAAGTCTGACGTCCAGCCACATGATTTAGAGTTATTATAGTTTATCCTGAGACAGACTTTAATATGTATCAGTCAGAAACTCCTTAACAAGAAAGAAATCTAAACAACAGTTGTTGAGATATTTCACTTAATAACAAGTCAGATTCTCATTGTGAGATTAAACGTAAAACACTCCGAGAATCACTTGTTTTCAAATTCCAAACAGCGCTGAAAACTATCTTCTTTCCAGAAATGCAGTCTTGGACACAGCCATAGGCACCGCCTCTCTTCTTTTACTGCAAAAGGCTTCACCTCCTCATGGGCAAGGCTAATACTTAGGAGTCATTAGGGCCACAAAGCACCTTTCTCCTAAAGTCTCACCCTTATCAAGCTGGCTCAGACAGAGGTCCCCTGTAGCATAACTGAAGATGTACCCCTATCTTCCACTCAATCCATAAGGCTCTGGGGGCCACACATTCTGAAGACACTAAAGTGGTGGGTTACTGCAGGGATGCATCACATTTCCCTTTGGAGAATCAGGTCAAGTTTCTCAACAGATTGTCATATGGCGAACTGAGGTTTTGCTTCTTCTTTTTTAAATCTTCTGCATGGTTTGAGATTATTTATTTAGCACTCGCAGATCAATTAGACTTTATTTTGTCACCCATTGCTACATAGATACATAATTTCTTACAATCCTTGCAGTTCAACTTGTTGTCACGGTTCTGGGTCGGTTTGACCCAGCATTTTGAGTTTCTGATGTTTTGGTTTATTTTGGCACTATGGGCTGCCCTTTGATACGCTTGTGCTTTGATTGTTATTGGAATTCTAGATTTCTGTTTATCCGTGTTTAAGGATTTGTTGCCTCATGTATAGTTTGGGTTCCATGTGTTATTTTCTGTCTGCCTCTCAGTGTTGAGTCTGTGTGTGATGGTTTCTGGTTTCCTGTTTTACTTTGAAAGTTCATGTCTCATGTCAGTGCGTTCAGTTTTACCTCTCCCCTGTCTCGTTAGCCTGATTTCTCCCAGCTGTGTCTCCCTCCTGTTGCCCATTCCCTGATTACTCCCCTGTGTATATAAGCCCTGTGTTTTCCTGTGCTCCCTGTCATGTTGTACCTTCAACTTGTTATGTGTTCATGATTTCCAGTCCGCCAGCACCTCAGCTTAGAATTTTGTTTTGCTTTTGTGAGTCTTATTTTATGTAGAAGGTTGTCCAGCAATAAAGCTGCGTTTTCAGTTTAAATCTCGTCTCCAAAGAGTCCTGCGTTTTGGGTCCACCACTCCTGCCTGCCTGCCACACAGCCACCATGACTCTTGTTTACCATTACCTCAGTGTCATGTTACCTCATGTGGACTAAACAACAGCCACCTTTTTGTTTATTTTTATGTCATCCTGACCTTAAATTCCGGTAGATATTGTCTACATGATCCATGAGCTGTTAAAACAAAGTCTAAAAAAAACACTGGTAGAAAGCAGTTTGGCTCTTTGTGGTGTACTAGCCAAGACATAAAAGGATAAACCCCAAAGCTTTATATTTTTTTCTCTAGCTTATGACAGATAAATAAAAATATATTTTGTGCAGAATAAGTGCAGAATTTGACTGCCATTGTTTGTTTGTTTTTGAGCTCCTGACTGATCTTTGCAGGTACATAAATAACATCTAGTGACAGCTGCCATTTTGCTTGTTTTTTTCTTTCTTAAATATCTCTTTGCTTCCATCTAGTGGCAAAATTTCCAAATTGCTTCCTAGAATTGTTCAGCATGTGTACAATGTCCAAATGTGGTATTTTGGTGTTTTCTTTTCATAAACATATACTGTTTTGTTTTGGGGCATGGGGGGATTGTTTTGTCTTTTGCAGCCCGAATGCATCTCCATTCATGTAGGCCAGGCTGGTGTTCAGATAGGAGACACCTGTTGGGAGCTTTACTGTCTAGAGCATGGAATCCAGCCAGATGGCCAAATGCCTAGTGACAAGCCTATAGGTGGCAACAATCATTGCTCTAGTGCTTTATTCAGTGAAACAGAGGCTGGGAAGTATGTCCCCAGAGCAATCTTTGTTGACCTGGAGCCCACTGTCATAGGTAAGTAGTGCTCTGAATCTGACTAAAAGCTTTTAACTAAAAACACTTCCTATAACAGACGAGTTTGTGTTCTCTTTTAATTTTCCAGATGAAGTTCGAACAGGAACATATCGTCAGCTATTTCACTCTAAACAGCTGATCTCAGGAAAGGAGGATGCAGCTAACAACTATGCCCGTGGACACTACACCATTGGGAGAGAGATCATTGACTCTGTCCTTGACAGGATCCGCAAACTGGTAGGCGAGTAGCCATTAGAGAGACAAGAACTTGCAATCAAGCCTAATCAACCACCAGTCTTAGTGTTTGTTTTTTTTCTCCATATCTACAGGCTGATCAGTGCAATGGTCTTCAAGGATTTTTGGTCTTTCACTCCTTTGGTGGAGGAACTGGATCTGGCTTCACCTCCCTGCTGATGGAGAGAATCTCTGTTGAGTTTCGCAAAAAGTCAAAGCTTCAACTGGCTGTTTCCCCTGCCCCTCATGTTTCCACAGCAGTGGTGGAACCTTACAATTCCATCCTGACTGCCCACACCACCCTGGAGAACTCTGACTGTGTGTTCATGGTGGACAATGAAGCCATTTATGACATTTATCGAAGAAACCTTAATATTGAACGTCCTTCCTACACCAACATCAACCGGCTTATTAGCCAAATAGTCTCATCCATTACAGCATCACTTCGTTTTGATGGAGCCCTGAATGTTGACCTGACAGACTTCCAAACCAACTTGGTGCCCTACCCTCGTATCCATTTTTCTCTGGCCGCCTACGCCCCGGTCATCTCTGCTGAGAAAGCCTACCATGAGCAGCTGTCTGTGGCTGAAATCTCCAATGAGTGCTTTGAACCCTCAAACCAGATGCTAAAATGTGATACTCGTCAAGGTAAATACATGCTCTGTTGTCTGCTGTATCGTGGTAATGTGGTGTCCAGAGATATCAACTCTGCTATCAGAGCAATCAAGACCAAACGCACCATTCAGTTTGTGGATTGGTTGCCCACAAATTTCAAGATGGGCATCAACTACCAGCCTCCAACTGTGGTTCCTGGTGGAGACCTGGCCAAGGTGCAGAGGGCTGTCTGCATGCTAAGCAACACCACAGCCATCGCTGAGGCCTGGGCCCGACTGGACCACAAGTTTGACCTGATGTACGCCAAGAAAGCATTTGTTCACTGGTATGTTGGGGAGGGCATGGAGGAAGGAGAGTTCTTAGAGGCCAGAGAAGATATGGCTACTCTGGAGAAGGATTATGAAGAGGTGGCAGGTATCAATTCATTTGAAGATGATGATGAATATTAAAATGCATTATATCTTATTTGTTATTTTCTGGGATAAAACTAATATTGGTTATTTATTATTTGTAGAAGTGAGATTAAAACGTTAAATTCTAATCAATTTACTTTTATTTACTCTCGATACCTACAGACTCTGTAGGTTGTTTAGTTTGTAGCACTATGATAAAAAGTAAAATAAACTGTTTTGAACTGTTGTTGCTCAAAAAATTGCTTCCAAAATACAGTACTATATAAAATGCTTGAGTGATCTGTCATTTCTTTTTTTCTTTTTCAAGAAATCAAACTTTATATTAATGTTTTCAAATTATGTTGAGCAATAGTTCTCCAAGCTTTTATATGTCTTTCAAAGGCTTTTTTTGGACGTGTGCTGACCATTTTCAGAGGAATGTTGGGTTACTGGTTTTTTTTTTAACCAATTAATAATACCCTTTAAATTGTTCAATCATGAAAATTCACTGAACTCAGTGGCTAAATTAATACTGTACTTACACATAACAGACAGCTTTGCCTAAAACCATTTTTTGTCCTTTTTGAGTCAAACTAAAACAATTTAGTTTGATCTGTAATTATATTCATTTTCCTCTTCCCTTCTCCTCATCCATTCAAGAATCCATTCTATCTTACCATAGGTCTTTTTTTAAACAAAGAAATTGTTTATGTTCAGGGCTCAGTAACCATCATCAGCTACTTTCTTGGTTGCTTGAAAATATCAGATTCACACAAAAACATTTCAGTAAGGGGACATTGTGTGTTGTAGCCTCCTGTGTTTTTTCAACCATGCTGTGAAATGCCTCCCCTAAATTCTGTGTGCAGCTCACAGAGAACGTAATTCTCAAACTCAAATTTAAGTAAAATATTTACTCTTCAACACTGTAAGCAGGGATTAAAGTGGGAAGGTGTCACTTCATTTATTGAAGACTTTTGATCTTGATAGGCAAGCTAGTGTTTAATTAGTTAATTTTTCCTGTCCTGCAACCTGGCGATCCTTGCAGTGACAGCATGGAGATTCTCTCTCAATCATAACAAAATAATTACATGCCACAACCCGCTTATACATTCAACACTTTTGGCTGTATGAAAAAACGCAGTTTAGTCCAGGCATACTCTGATGGTGCAGTGTTAAGTTAAATCAAAGATAGCATATATCAAGTATTTTATATGTTATCAAGTATTTTACTTTAAGGTAATATTTTGATTAGATTCACTCACCTAATTCTACCTTTGACACTAGCTTTATCCTGTCTAGGGGTTGGAAATTAGCCATATAACTTGTGAAATATCTACTTAAAAAAAGTCTGATTGTGAATATGGCAGCACAGCACTGCCTGCACAGAAAGGAAGTATGTAGCAGTCAACTAGATATTTATATTTTAAAAATGTAAGTTATCTACATAGATAAACAAAACAAGAACAACAAATCTTTTGCACTCTGGCCTCGTTTTTGTCGTCTGCGTCTGCGATTGCTGGTTGCCCGGCAACCATGCAGACGCTTCCGGAAGTGCGTGGCTCAGAGTCAATATGGCGCAGAGCGTACTGAATAGACTACTGATGTTATTTGCTTCAGCGTGTTCTTTCAGTTCGTTCTTGCTGTCAGTTTTCGTCGCCCTTTCCGTATTCGATGAAGGAAATAGTGATAATGTATTTAGCGCAAGCCAGACGGTTACTGCACCCGTCGCTGCCGCCAGGGATTTGCGGTAAGTTTATAGCGTAACGGTGGGCTAACCAGCAATGCTAACGTAAATTTGGAAGCAGCTGTTCATTTAACCGTACAGGCAGTGTTTCTTTGTAGTTAACACGTCGGGTTTTTTTTCTTTTTGGCCTTTTAAGTCTATATTGATATCGTGCCAGCTTTGACTATGTCAAACGTCATCTTAATCTATTAAAAAAATTTACAATTTAATGCCTTCTTCCATAAAATTACCACAAATCCAGAACAGCCAGAACATTTTTGTTCTATAGTGGAGTTCTGAAACAACATGATTTCATTTGTGTTTACCTTTAATGCAGAATTTAGTGTTCTGGTTATTGTATGTGTATTATTGCTTTCTGTAGTTAGGTGATATGTATAAGTTATTTGTACCCATGCTTATTTGTTTGATCAGACTGTAACTTCCAGAATTGTTAAACAGCCTGCTGTAACAAAAAAAAGAGAGAAAACAACTGCCTGGGTCACTAAAAGCTAAATTTGCAACAGTGAGTAAGGCTTTCTAAAGTTTTAAGGTGGTACCTCAATTTTGGAAAGTATTAGCTACAGTATACAAATAATGTGTTATGCCTTTGTCTTGTCACCACAGGTACCTTTTGTATGATGTAAACCCTCCAGAGGGTTTCAATCTGCGCAGAGATGTCTATATTCGCATGGCTTCTCTGGTCAAGACATTGAGGAAAGAAGGAGATGACTGGGTGTTGGTGCTTCCCCCATGGGGTCGCCTTTACCACTGGCAGAGCCCTAACCTCCATCAAATCCGCATTCCATGGGGGGAGTTCTTCAGCCTTACTAGCCTTCAGGCCAACGTACCTGTTATTGAGTATGAAGAATTCATTGCTGGTGAGCATTTGGATGGGTGATGCAGACTAGGTTTCATTTTCATTTTTTTGAAAGAGATATATCTACGGTAATATATATAAAAAAATTCCCTTCCTGCCCCTGCTGGCGGTCTATCCTTCACGCTCAGGTCCTCTGGGAGCTTGAGGGTCCTGCGCTCTTCTGGACAGAGATCTCGGATGTTGTTCCTGGGATCTGCTGGAGCCACTCGCCTACCTTGTCCTAGGAACAGTTAAGATAGTGCGCAGGACCCTTAAGCTCCCAGGCCTCTGGACCCGAGCTTGAAAGGGAGTTTCAAGCTCAATAAATTAAAATATATAAATTAAAACCTTTTCCAACACAATTATTTGTTTATGGCAAACTGAACTCTCCTTGGTGTAGAAAATGGAGGCCCGTTTATAGACCATGTTCTGGTACTGCAAAACTATGCGGAAGGATGGACTGACGGAAAATGGGAGGAAAAGGTTGACGAGCGGCCATGCATCGAGAAGTTGATGTACTCCAAAGATAAACATGGCTACTACAGGTGATTAAACAATGCAGAAAACCAGCAACATTTATAAAACATTGCATTACGAATACAATACCACTAATACATTTTGTTACACACAACAACTAGATGCCATTATCTGTATCATGACAGGGGTCAGAAGTAAAGATGTGGGTATTAGTGTGATGAATATATTTGTTTTTTAGTAACAAAGATGTAATTACACAAGAAAATACACAAACCTACTTCATGTCTACAGTACTTTGCAAAAGTTTTGATTCACCCCTCATTTCTGTGAAATTTTCTTCCAAGGAGCCAGAAGTGGTCTTGAGAAATAGGTTTCCAAACCTTTTCAAGTTGTTTCAGGGTTTTTAAGTCTGGTCTTTCCACCTGGCCATTTTCAGAAAAATATTTTATGTTTGTTAAACCACTAGATACCACTTGACCCATGAATCATTAAAGCATAAAAAGCACCTGACTGATGGGATGAAGTAGTTTTGTGGCTACACATAACAGATAACTTAGCAAAGAACTTATTTTAAATTGGGGCTTGGGGATCAAATACTTATTTAACTCAATGACATGCATCAATTTATAATTTTAATTTAATGTGCCTTTATTTCTGGATTTTTGGTTGATATTCTATCTGTCGGCATTAAACTGAAACAACAAAAATTAGAGACTGTTCATTTCTTTGTAAATAAGCAAACTTACACATTCAGCAGTTATTTCCCCCACTGTGTTTTGGCATGGTGCAGTGTGTCCTTAAAAAGTCCGAGGAAACTGGACAATTGGAGAACAAAAGAAGAAGTGCACACAGAATAAAATGATCTATTAGATTATAAAATATTAACTTTCAGTCTTCCTGGGACATATTACTGACATTTCTAGAAAAACATAAATAAATGAGGTGTGGTTCGAGATCTTTGCACAATACTGTAGATAGCACATATTCACAGTTCTGTGTCTATCTGTGCCCACTACTTGCCACATGTATCTTGTCTGTTTTTTAGGGGCTGGTTTTGGGGATACGAAGAGACGAGAGCTCGAAATGTAACGTGTTTATCAGCACAAGGCCATGCATCCGTCATAGCACCGGTTCTTCAGAAAAACATTACAGCGACGTGAGTCTACAAAGGAACATGCTAATAAAAAAGTCACCAACCATACGTTATTGTTATTTGTTATCTGGCATCAGTCAAACGGTAAAAGCTGTTGAGTGATGCTGGTAAAACGTTTGGATTTAATGTAACATGTCTTCATTAAAAGTCACTATTTCCACCTTAAATTGAAATGACTTAAAACTCTAAAGAACTTTAAAACATTACATTAGTTCAACTTGGTGTACCATTTCAGTATAGGCATTACAATTAGACATTTCTATTCCTGGTGTGTAATTCAGAATACAAGTTAATATAAAAAAGTATGCATAATAACAGGGTGACATTGTCTCAACATAAAGCTGATCATATGATCATCATTTTAAAAAAATGATGATCATATGATCTTCTTTTTTTTGGAACATGTCTGAAAGATGATCTCGCTTCATTATTATTCAGCTCTGCCATTACTCATAGCTCTGTCAGATTTTATGACACCTACAGTGGTAATCTTGTTTGCATGCTGTTGTTTTTGCAGATCTGTTATGCTCGACCGAGCAGAGACGCTCCTTCATGATCACTATGCTGGGAAGGACTACTGGAATGTAAGTCAAGAACTATAGAATTTTCAGTTCGTGATACGTCACGTCTTATGTTTCAGGTTAGGTTAGGTCATCATAGGCAGTGTTATTCTTCCTAGACTTTTTCTATGTGTAGTATACTGCAGCATTACTGTGGCATCACTGTATTGTTACTGATAATAAGTTACATTATGTATCTTTTGCATTTTCAAAAACAATGGGATTCTGGGAAATTTTGCTGTCTGTAAACTGTGGTCTGTGTCTATTCTAGACACGACGCAGCATGGTTTTTGCAAAGCACCTGCGTCTCATAGGGGATAACTTCAGATCAAGACATCTAAACTCTACAGATGAAACAGACCATACGCCATACAGCGAGGACTGGACTCGTATGAAGGTTTGACAGTGTCTTATAAGAGTATATTTATGGGATTGTACTAGTTATGGGTGTGACCATTTTCCATGTTGAGCAGCATTTTAAAAAGTGATGTGCTATTTTTTGATCACTCCTCAGGCCAAGCCTGGCTCAGCTAAAGGTGGTTCATATCTGGGCGTCCACCTGCGCCGGAAAGACTTTATCTGGGGTCACAGAGAAGATGTGCCGAGTCTTAAGGGAGCTGTCAAAAAAATACGCAGCTTGATGAAAAAACATAAACTTGATAAAGTTTTTGTTGCGACAGATGCAGATGATGAAGGTAGTGACACACACACATTTTTAAAGATAGAGAAATTATACTTGTAATGCATTGAAGCTTCAGTGATTTGCATATTAAGTCAAGTTTTAGAACACTATTTTCTAGCTAATACTTATAATAAAATACAATCAGCTAATAATTCCTTTAACTCTTTGTCGGACGAGGGACCCTGTGTGGTAACTTGATTTACAAAATGTATAAATACTGTATATATATATATATTGTAATATTGTCCAGTAATACTCTGTGGTTTAAATTTCTGAGTATTTCTGTGAGTTTTCAATAAATATTTAAAGAACAGTGCGAACATTTAGTAGTAGTTTATCTAATAGATAGTATACTTATATGATTTTATTATACTTGTTAATCTGTAAAATTTGCAGAAATAAAGGAGCTGAAAAAGTTGTTGCCAGACATAGTGCGCTTTGAGCCATCCACAGAGGACCTCGAACTCTTTAAAGATGGAGGAGTTGCCATAATTGACCAGTGGATATGTGCCCATGCAAGGTATATTTAGTTTCACGGTTTTAATACATTCAGTATTTAATGCATTATTTGATAACATTTGTGATAGTAGTAGTAATAAGGCAGGTTATTTATTTCAAAAAATATAAAATTACACATATATGACATGAAAATTGGTTAATTTGTCATTCCAGTCATTACAATTTTTAACATTAATATAACATTACGGTAGTGTTATTTTAGCTCTGTAGAGGAGTATTGAGTGAGAAAATATAAATAGATGATACATTTTGAGTTTTCAAATTTGTGGTGTTGCATGTCTTTCTAAACCGAGCAGCCTCAGCAGCAAGCACATACAGCTAATGGTAAGTTTCAAGGGGGAAATGTCATTCAGCCATTACCTATACTAAAAGGTAAATGCTGTCACATAGTGGCCAAACACCTTTATCCTTGAATGTAATGCACATTAGCTTGTCTGTGAAGGTTCTCAGTCATCCAGGTCATCGTAGTCAAAGGAGCTTGCAAAGAAAAGCGTCTGGACTTCTTTAAGTTACTTGAAGACGTTTCACCTCTCATCCGAGAAGCTTCTTCAGTTCTAAGGTCAAATGGCATTAAGGCCATCTATAATCCAGTTTTGAGATCCCTTCCCAGACGCCTTAATGCCCACTCACATCCTGGGCCATCTGATCTCAGGAATTCGCATGATAAGGTGGGGCCAGGTTTCACAATGAACTCACCCGAAACTCTGGCTGATTGGGACCCACACCCAGTTTCACACCTTGGCTCAGGCGATTAGAGGATCATCAGGGGGTCCTTTTGTCCCTCTGTGGGGGGTTACTCCCACTAGGTTTATATCTGGGACTCTCCACCATTTGACCTTAGAACTGAAGAAGCTTCTCGGATGAGAGGTGAAACGTCTTCAAGCAACTTAAAGAAGTCCAGACGCTTTTCTTTGCAAGCGCCTTTGACTGCACATTAGCTTGTAACTTATGGTAAAGGTGTTGTGTAGTTCAAAGTTCCCATTATTGTTGTGTACGGCTGTTCTTTATGATTTTGCCAGTAAACTAATTTAAGCTAAATGTAAAAATATCCCAAACTTTTTTCCCTTTAAATTAGACATAAAGGCACATTAATGTGCGTCAGTTTAAAAATGTTTGTTTGATTATTGTGGAAATACTAGTTCTTTAACCTATGCCCAACAGAAAATAGATTTGATATTTCGATAGCTTTATCACTTGTTCCTGCCCATGGAAAATATTTCAACTTGAAAAACTACTCACGGTGACTCATGCTGTTCTCACCGTATTGCGTAGTTTTCATGGACACCATCTTTCTTTGAATTTATATTTTTCTACGTGTCTTTCCAGATTTTTTATTGGAACATCAGTTTCCACTTTCTCTTTCCGGATCCACGAAGAGAGGGAAATTCTGGGCTTTGACCCCAAAACTACATACAACCGTTTCTGTGGGGACACTGAGAAAGAATGTGAACAGCCCACGCACTGGAAAATTGTTTATTGATGTGACCATTAAGAGTTTGGTTAGACAAAGGCCAAATGCAGTGTTTGGAATCTTCAAGATATTTTAATAATTTTGTTGTTCATTTTTATTTACGTTTCATGGTTTCAGTGTTGTGCTGCCAGGTTTGAAAAGACCGCTCTTTTGGACTTTATGCTAAATAGGCAAAGGAGAGGACTTCCAAACATGTAAACAGTATTAATTAAATTTTCAAAAAATAAAGCTGCTTACATTTTAGTTTTTTAGATTGTATACGTGCTATTTTTTGTTTTGTTTTTTAACTGTATTTTTCATTTTTATTTGTATTCATGGCAATGGTGAACAGATTATCTTGTAATGGAACAAAGAGTATTAGACGGTGTATTCTCATTTTAAATCCAGTGGGGTTTTTGAGGGGAGTTTTTTGTTGGTTTTTTTTCTACAAATTGGTAATCAAAGGTTATACTGTGAATTAGATTAAGAAAACTTGCTTTTGTGAAGTGTCTTATCAAGATGCACAATCAATTATGATTTTAGAAACACAAAAAACGTTTCACTTTTTTTATACAGTATCTGCCCTTTCATAATATTGTCAGTATTGGAACGGTAGGAAATTAAAAAACAGAAGTCAAGCATTTTACTTTGTAAATACCACCATGATGAAGACGTTACAATGCCTAATTTTTCCAGCCTGATTTTTAAACCGCAAACTGTTTCCAAGCATACACGATGCAATCCTAATTTAAAGTACTACAGGGAGTGGTATTGGCATAACACAAAGAAGTCACACATAACTTGCCATCAAACTGGTACTGTACAAAAGACTTGCATGTTTTTTTCAAGGCACTTTTACCTATTACCTTCCACCCTGCCAGAAACCTACTAAAACTAAAATAAAATATTTTGTTATTTCAGAATCTGATTAATACCACCACATAATTCCAATTCTCTTCAACTATAATTAAGTTTCCCCGGTACATATGTAAATGGAGATGTTTAATCAAGCTAGTTTACCGAATTACCTACAAATTGATTTTTTTCTGTAATTGTTCTGTTGTTTCAAAGAAACAAAAAGTGTTGCCACCCCTCACTTTTTGGGAAAATGAAAAAAAAGATGTATTGTCTTTTTAAAATATGTGTAAACATTTAGTTTATAAAGAAAAAAAACCAAAACAAAAAACACCCCTTATTATACCATTCTGTTGAGATTGAAAGTCAAGACTCTTACAGTCGTACTTCTCTCCCGATCTAATAGGTCAGTGTTAAGTGACTTAAACAAAAGACATTCCTCTGAAAACGGTCAGGTACAAAAACTGGACTGAAAACAAGAGACAAAGCAGCCAATATCCAAAGAAAACCTTTGAAAGATCTTTAAAATGACTGAAGAACTATTGTTCCAGACACTTTATTACAATAAAGTCTGTGTCCTTGAAGGAAAAATATAAAACAATGGCTTGCTCATGACTTTCACACAACATTGTCATGAAAACTAACTTTATATAGAGCAAAGTCAAAAACAAGAGTGTATTATACATCACTGGATTCCAGTAGCTAGTCGAATAAGCTTCCTGCGGTAAGACAGTACACTGCATAAAACAGCTGACATTTTTTTTCCAGCACACTGCAAGATCACAAACCAGTATTGCTAGTCATATGTCACCTATGGCCTTGCTGGGCATAGGTGAAATGGCCCAACCCTATTCCTGCTGTCCATTGTTTCGCAGTTGTTGTTTTTATCAAACAATCAGCATAACAAATGTTAGTACCATAAAAGAAAGACTGGGTGACAGTAAATTTCCGCTCATACTCTGAGTTAAAGATAATGGAATGCACCATAATCTTCTTGATGCATGCTCAATCATCCAGGTAAGGAAATCTCCAAAGTTGATTCTGTTCATCTGGACGTAGCGTTTTCAGAGGCAGAAACATTTCGTCACTCATCTCATCCCACTTCCTTCATCATAGAATAGAATAGTCATGGTCAATGGCCATGAGCACCATTCACAAAGAGTTGGAGAATGGCTGCAATCACAGCATTGTACGATGACGAAAGATGCACCCTTAGGCCCCCTCCTCAATTCAGAGATGGTCTTTCCCTTTTCACGTAAATGGCCTCCTTGACTCCGCGCTCAAACCAGCATTCCTCCCTGTCCAGGATGTGTACATCCTCATCATTGAAAGAGTGTCCACTGGCCTGTAGGTGTAAAAGGACTGCAGAGTCCTGGCCTGACGAGGTAGCTCTTCTGTGTTGTGCCATCCGCTTTGCCAGATGTTGTTTGATTTCCCTGATGTATAAATCCTGGCAATCCTCCTGGCACTTAACAGCGTACACTATATGTTTGTAAGTTTATAAGACTGGGGAAACCTGCAGTCAGCTGAGATTGAAGAAGTCACTTGGATGAGTGACGAAACGTTTCTCCCACTGAAAAAGCTACGTCCAGATGAACAGAATCAACTTTTGGAGAATTCACCATAATGCAACAATGTCAATGTCAACATTTATTTTTCTCACAAGGTCTGTACAGGATGTTTGTACATTTGAAAGAAAGCTTCAGTCATATTATTCTTTTTGAAAATACAAGAACACAAATGAAATATGATTCAAATTCAAATTCAAATTTTATTTGTCACGTACACAGTCATACACAGTACGATATGTAGTGAAATGCTTGGACAACTGCTCGTGACCTAAAGAGAACAAAAAAGGAAAAGGCTATGAATAAGATAGGAAATAAATATGAAAAATTAAAAAGGGTAAATTTAACTAGGAAGGAATAAAATATAAATTAAGGTTAAAAATGAAATAACTGTACAACACAAATTAGAATGAAGGGTAAATTTAACTGGGAAGAATAAGATAAAGATAAATATATAAATTAAAGTTGAAAATAAAATAACTGTACAACAAAATACACAATACACAATATAGAACTATATAAGAATGTATGAAGAAATCTAAATATAAATAAATATATACACAATAACAGCAGCTGTACAAGTATTAACCGGAAATGAAGAATATAGTGACCAGTGTTGTGCAAAACCAAAGTCCAGAAAGTCCAGTGTGTGTGTAAGAACCATATGTGTGGGTCAGTACTGTGTGGTGGTGTGATTGAGAGACCGTATCGCCTGCGGGAAGAAGCTCCTCCTCAGTCTCTCTGTGTTGGTCTTCAGGGAGCGGAATCGCTTTCCTGACCTCAACAGAGAGAACAGTCTGTTGTTGGGATGGCTGAGGTCCTTCACGATCTTCCTGGCCTTGGTCCAGCACCGCCTGCTGTAGATTGAGTGCAGGTCAGGGAGCTCGGAGCGGATGGTGCGCTCAGCTGACCGCACAACCCTCTGTAGAGCTCGTCTGTCCTGCATGGTGCTGTTCCCGAACCAGGTTAAGATGTTTCCCGCCAGGATGCTCTCTATGAATGTGTAAGATAATTTTTATTCATATGTAATTTATTACAATTGGTGATTCGATATCATTTAATTGGGCGGATCGTATTCCCTCTCAACATTATGTGGAAACAGTATTGTGTGTGAGTGCTAACTTTTCCCAATGGATCCCTCACACATATCATTGTGACTGTTCTCTGTGGAGACTTATACAGTAGCTCCTTGACAACACTAGATAATTAGGTGTGTAATTTCATACCTTGTAGATTTAATAAGAGGTTTAACTTTCACTGGTTATAGAAACGAAAAGAAGGCATTTAAGGTCAATGCAACCTTTAAATTTAGGTTTTCTATTTATCATTTAGGGCAAAATACAGAAACATTAAAAAGAAAAAATACCAGTTCTAATTCCGTCACATGCTTCTCTAAGCAGCTCTGGTTTTTCTCTAAATCTATCAGCTGTGATTATCTGAGGTAACAAGAATCTACTTAAATATTGTAGTAAGATAGGCACATAAAGCGTCCTCAAGTAACGCCCTTTCTTGTACCAGTGTATGCGATTTCTTGTTCTAAGAGATGCGGCCCATTTTTGTTGTTGTGGGCAGACAGGTGCAACAGGAGAACACGCCCTTTTTCATTCCAGATTTTCCTTTTCATACACGCAAGCACAAGACAAGCGACAGAGAGGTTGAGGTTGTCAGTATTGTTGTTGCTTTTACACTAACCGCGGTGGCATTCAGAGAGGGTTTTTTCCTACGTTTGAGCGTGGTCTTCTTCTGTCTTACTCCGGTGAACAACTGATGGAAAGGGCTTCCTGCTAGGAGCCATGCCCTCCCTGGCAAATCTGCGAGCGACACTCACATAACAAATAATTTGAGCTATTAAAAGGAAAGCGGCTGCGAGGTGAGTGCGCAGTGGACTATTTTTTTGAGTGCCTATCTTAAATGAGCTAAACTCAATTACAACATTGATGTAATTTACATTTCTGTTATTTATTATTAGTTTAAACCTACCGTTTATTTCCGCAAGTTTGCGCTATAGACGTTAGCTACAGTTGATGAGACTTGTAGAAAAGAAGAAAAAAAAAACTGTCATATGATTTAAGTAACCTATATGTGAGCTACTTAATGAATACACTCTCACCAAGTTATATAATAGCTTTTTTTCGCACCTATCCTAAAATGTCAATGTGAATTTTGTCACTCTCTCTCCCTCTCTCTCTCTCACTTTATATAAAACACCCAGCACGCCCCTGCGGGCGGTTTATCCTTCAAGCTCGGGTCCTCTACCAGAGGCCTGGGAGCTTGAGGGTCCTGCGCAGTATCTTAGCTGTTCCCAGGACTGCGCTCTTCTGGACAGAGATCTCCGATGTTATTCCCGGGATCTGCTGGAGCCACTCGCCTAGCTTGGGAGTCACCGCACCTAGTGCTCCGATTACCACGGGGACCACCGTTACCTTCACCCTCCACATCCTCTCGAGCTCTTCTCTGAGCCCTTGGTATTTCTCCAGCTTCTCGTGTTCCTTCTTCCTGATATTGCTGTCATTCGGAACCGCTACATCGATCACTACGGCCGTCTTCTTCTGTTTGTCTACCACCACTATGTCCGGTTGGTTAGCCACCACCATTTTGTCCGTCTGTATCTGGAAGTCCCACAGGATCTTAGCTCGGTCATTCTCCACCACCCTTGGGGGCATCTCCCATTTTGACCTCGGGACTTCCAGGTTATACTCGGCACAGATGTTCCTGTACACTATGCCGGCCACTTGGTTATGGCGTTCCATGTATGCCTTGCCTGCTAGCATCTTGCACCCTGCTGTTATGTGCTGGATTGTCTCTGGGGCATCTTTACACAGCCTGCACCTGGGGTCTTGCCTGGTGTGATAGACCCCAGCCTCTATGGATCTTGTACTCAGAGCTTGTTCTTGTGCTGCCATGATTAGTGCCTCTGTGCTGTCTTTCAGTCCAGCTTTGTCCAGCCACTGGTAGGATTTCTGGATATCAGCCACCTCCTCTATCTGCCGGTGGTACATACCGTGCAGGGGCCTGTCCTTCCATGATGGTTCCTCGTCTCCCTCCTCTTTCTTGGGTTTCTGCTGCCTGAGGTATTCACTGAGCACTCGGTCAGTTGGGGCCATCTTCCCAATGTATTCTTGGATGTTCCTTGTCTCATCCTGGACTGTGGTGCTGACACTCACCAGTCCCCGGCCCCCTTCCTTCCGCTTAGCGTACAGCCTCAGGGTGCTGGACTTGGGGTGAAACCCTCCATGCATGGTCAGGAGCTTTCTTGTCTTTATGTCAGTGGCTTCTATCTCCTCCTTTGGCCAGCCTATTACCCCAGCAGGGTACCTGATCACGGGCAGGGCGTATGTGTTGATGGCCCGGATCTTGTTCGTGTGTGTGTATATATATATATATATATATATATATATTTTTTTTTTAAGATAGATAGATAGAGATATACTGGGATCATGGAATCCCAGTATATCTCTATATCTCATAATTTAATGGAATGAAAAATATCATTTTTAACTTTGTTTCCTTTTTTTCCTTATTTTAGCCTCTTCCACCAGTGATGGCCTTCTTTCGCCAACTTCAACTTCTTCTCTGGAAGAATGGACTGGCTGTAATTAGACGGCCAGTGAGTGAGATTCAAAGAGTCCAAAATATCTAGTTAATTACCTAAGAATGAAAAAATGGCATTCTGCACATCCCTGAAATGAATATTATTACAAAGCTTTAAAATATGTTGTGTTTTTTCAGGTATGGTCCCTGACTCTGATCGCCTGGCCTTTGATCATCTTCATCATCCTTGCTGTGACCCGCCACCAGTTCCCTGCTGTTGTGAGGGAAACATGTAAGTGTAAAAAAATCAATTGCTGCTAATTCTGCAAACAAAATCAAGCCTTTTTTTAACCTCATATTGAAAATGCACAGCCTGCCTATTCCACTGTAAGCGTCCCTTACAACAATCAAAAATATTTTTTTAATGAGTAGAAGCTTTGTTTGGAAATATTAACTTACATTTTGCATTACTGGTGTTTTGTTTTTGTTGGGTTTTTTTATTTAACTTTTATTAGTTTTAAAGGGTACTCTTGAAACTTACCTTTCTGATAGTTATGTAAGTAATGACACAATATTAACTCGATTGGACCGCATTCTTTTGTTTGTCATCTTAAAGGTCAGCAGGTAAATACTTGGAGACATTCTAGTTTTGCAACCAAAGTAAACAAATGGACAACTAAATGCAAACATCAATGGTCCTTCAGATTTGAGCCTATCCCATCACTATTGACATGGTGTTTGTTCTGCTTTATCATTTAATGCCTACTGACATCACATTTACTCTGCTTTAGATTTGTGTGAAACTTTAAAAGGAGAGGCTTTTGAGATACCTTTGTTTTGCCACCTACAGCCTTTTTTAAATAACAAGGTTAATGGTTAACAGAGAGCCAGGTTCTCAAACAGCTTTCAGCCTAAAAACCCCCCACATGTAATCACAGCAACATTAAGAAATGGTATATCTAAATTTCAATAAAATCCTTAAAAAACCACAGGAATAACCTTCTTTCTCATGGTAATGTTCACCATGGGAAACAACACTTTTAGATGACTAGTTGATCCTGTCACATTTGGTGGTTCAGGCTTGATTGGCAGATTGGATTTGAAAGATATGTGAATTCACTTGAACTTTAATAACCCAGTGTTCAAACTTTTTAGTAAAACAGTCAAACCAATAGGACCTCTTCTTGCCCCTGAGATACCGTTTAGTGGGTATTTTATTTTATACCTGGTTGAAAGAGACACAGAGTCAGAATGCACCAAAATCTGACTGGTGTATAAACGTTTTTGGAGACAGCAAAGCAGTTCTCATTTTTAGTTTTAACTGCTACATGTTCCATATTTTTTAAGTAAAGTTACTCCATATGTTATATTGTTCCTATAGAACTAGCGGTGTGACTATACGGAATATCTTTTAGTTCTGAAGGAAAAATGCACCTATGCAGTATGTTCTAGCTTTCAAAACTTGCACGTCATGGCAATCAATCAAAAATTACCTGATTAAACACAGGTCATTCTGAGTTAATCTTTGGATCTCTCTTTTTTGTCCGATACAATAGCTCAGATTGTTTTCTAACAAAGAAGGCAGAGGTTGCGCACCGGTCATGAAACCCATGTACAGTAATGCTGTAGATGCTTCTAACTATTCCAGGAACTTCTCAGACAGAGTGTTTGTAAAACTGTTTCTCAGTATCAGATATCCTATTGTCGTTCACATTATTATCTTGAATTGATGTCATTTTTAAAGCTTCTGAACTATCTGCATTTGCCAAATGCATGCAATTACGTACCTAGAAACAATTCTTAATGAATATGACATTTTCCAGTGTCATCACTACAGCAAAACCTTTATCATATCTCCTCTAGGTTATGTGGGTCCCCGAAACCTCCCCAGCACAGGTTTATTTCCTTTCCTCCAGACCCTCATGTGCAACACAGATAGCAGTTGCCATAACACATCTCGCCTGGTAGAACCAACAACATCAAAGTCGAGGAAAGCAAGGTACCTTCTTCGTCAGTATACTCAGTGTATATACAGTCTATGTATATAATCTGCAATCTAAGTGCTAAAACATATTTACAAATTGCATATTTACTGCAACTATGATTTAAGTCAATAACCCTTCATATATTATTGTTTAAAACTACATTTTGAACTCTGCTGACTTTAAATCACATGGTCCCTGTGTCTCAGAGGAGGGACGCACCTTAGGATCACAGCATCACGTGACATGATTAGTCAGTGTGTGATCATGAAAATTTGGCAACAACAGACTTTTCCCTGTGGAGGAAGGGAAGGATCTTAACCCTTACCTATCACATTACACGTGCTAACAAATGCCATTATCTGGAAGCTTCTTTGATTTAAATTCCCTGAACTGGAATGTCAATGGCTGCTAGAAGAACCTGTTTGTCTACTTCTTATCTACCAGTACATTTTACTTAGGCTTCATTTCAGGGAACAAGAATATTGTTCGGTTAGGTTTCTTTTCAGGGACTCAAAGTGTCATCGAGTTAAGCTTCATTTTAATGAACCAAAGTATTGTAGAGTTAGGTTCTATTTCAGTGAATTGCAGTATTATAAATATGATTACTGTAATGCATGGTCAAAATCAAGCGCCTTAAACACAGAAACAAAAGGTATTTTTAATTTAAGACAGAAAGATGAAACCTTTAGCACTAAAAGGGTCCTAAATGCATCTAATAGAATATATTTACTACCTCACCTGCCCTGTTATACCTGTACCACAGGTCTGTGACAGAGAGTTCTCCACTGGAGAGTCTTGGTCAAGTGGGGGATTTTCTTAACCTTCTCCCCAACAACTTCACCAATGATCATGCAGAACTGTTTAAACTGCTGGACAATTTGGGTACGTTGCTCAACTAACATAATCACTTTGATCTAAATGGTTATCTAGTATTTATCAAAGTCCTGCAGTTTTTCACAATATCTTTTTGCTTTTTAAAGGCACATCTCACCATGGAAGTCCTAAAAATGCTCCTGTAACGACTTTCTTCAACAGTACCAAAGATCAGGTGGGTATTGTGGAGAAATAAAAGAAGATACAAGGGTTCTCAGTACTAGTACAGTTTGTATTAAGAGCTGATTGATAGCATCTTCAGTCAAGTTTGAAAATGATCCTGTAGGTCCTGTAGATCATAGTCAAACCTCAAGGTTGCATTGCAGCAATGGCTACAAAACATGTACTGCATTTATTTACTAAGCACACTTATACTTATTTATGTTGTTACTAAACGTATACCCAGTCCAAGATTTGAAAGATAACTAGATAGATAGATAAATTTATGTGTCAAAAATATTCAGTTTCCCCTACAACCATGCTGCTGTTACTGACTAAATTTGGAGATATTGCATTTACAATTTCTAATAATGTTGTGTTAGCAGACCAGTTGTATATTTGCTAGTAATAATAACAACAACATGCATTCACCTAAACTGCATTTCTTGCAGGAGAACCTGGATAACATGCTTGAGTCAGCCAACCTGTTAAAGAGGGCCATTTGCACTGTGACTCTGCCCATGCTGAACGAAAGCTCGCTAGATGTTTTCACCAATGCTGTGTTCACTTTCTGCAAGACCAATAACACAGTGTTCGAAGTCTCACTCTATACAGTCAATCAGGTATATTTTTGTGTTTGCACTTGATCCTATACATTTTGTGAAATATAGGCCCATGTATGTTAGGTCGGCTTTAGTCAGCACACTGCAATGACACTAACCAAATGTATTCTTTTCTATTTGTTTTGTGTTTAGTATTTTTTGTAATTGAATCTTGCTTTAGGAGGCTTAGATACTTTCTCTGTCTGGTTGTCAGATACTTGAAGAATGGATGCTGACCCAACCAGAGGAATTGATGGAGGTGGCATGGGTGACAGTGACATTCCTCAATCAGCTGCAAAATGACAGCTTGCTATGGGACCGTCTTCTAGCTCTTCCTCAGCTCTTTTCAGATGGTTCTGTTGACCAAATGCTGAGAACACTGGAAGACATACTCAAGCACCTACAGGGGTAAAGTATTTTCAGTGATGAAACAGTTTTTAAAAAATAAATGAAGGTAGCGGAAGTAAGGGGTTAACGTAGTATGTCAGATTATTTTAAAGAATGGAATAGCAAAATCAAACCATATTTAGTAAAAAATAACATATCAGTACCTATTAGTGGTCAATAAAAGCTTGAAAACTGGTGAATTCAGCTTAGAAGTACTCTTGATATTGCCTTTCACTTTTTTAAACTATATTTCCAGTCCATACTATATTTTGGACTTGAAGATTTAATGCTTCTGAAATTGTCTCTTTAGTGATGCATATACCATGGAGGAAGATTTCCCTGAGACCAGTGGCCCGCTCTCCAAGTATGATTCATTTCTTGCTGAAGCCATCAGAGTGATCACCTATATCAATCATTGGCCTGGCAAAAGTAACTATGGACCATTTGCTTTACTGTAAATACTCTATGTATCACCCATGTCTGCTAATATCTGACAGTGTGCTTGAATTCTTCATAGATGTCACCATTCCCCTTGGAAAACTGGTCACAAATGACTCACTAGGAACAACGGTGAAATTCCTCGTAGAAAATGTTTTGGATTATGAGATACCACTGGATAAGGTATGCATTATCACGCAACAGTTCAGTAAACAGTACTATGCAAAGAAATAGCAATGCCACAGAAGGCAGTTCCTTTCATGTGAAAAAAGGTAATAGCAAAAGAGTTCTACATGTGCCTTTCAATACATTGCACATTAAATATTTCTAGTTATAAGGTTAAAAAAAGTCATCTCTTTCTTCAGGGTCATTAAGATGGTCTTAGGGATTTTAATTCTAATAAGGAAGTTATTTATGCAACAACAACAGTTCCACAAAGAGGGTTGTGAGGGTTGTGTACGATTCATTTACACATTTACACAGACACATCCTGTTAAACTTTTACTTTCTTGTCTTTACTGAACAGTGGTAACTCATATGAAGAGATTTTACGTGAGAATGTCAGAGCAATGGTACAAATCCAAGTTCAGGAAAGTCATTTATTCAAACCACATATTTAAACCAACAACAAAATATTTTAACACAGTTAAGAAGCTTGCAGGGAGTAGTTGTCCACTCACTTTTACAAACACATATGAAGTACAACTGTTTTTCTCTTAGTAATTTGAATTTCTGGCTTTATTTTTAGCTGAAAGTCTGGTTGTTCCAAAGTGCTCACAAAACATTTCCTGGAAACTGAATTTCACAATGGGAATTAGAAAACAAGATTCAAATGAGGGAAAACAGAGACATAAAATTTGCATGTAGAGCAAATAAACATTTTGATAAGTAATATAGTGACTGTATTTGTTTTTGCTCCTTAAAGTGATATTACTCTCTATCAGACCATACTATAGACAGAATATGCAACTATTAAGGATACTGCCTAACATTAGCTAAGTTAAAATTGTCTAAAGCATATTCCAGTTAAAGAACCCACTTAAAGCTAACATATATATTTACTTTTTTGGTTAACACTATCATCTCTCCATGACCATTGTAGGCTTTCGGCCTGATGTTGGACAAAGATCTGGTGCGTTCTTATCTGTGTGATAACAGCAGCAACATCTTGTGGTCAGCAACAGCATGCAGCTCAGGAATTGTGGACAAGGTTCTAAGCATGATCAGCACAGAAAAGGTGGCAAGACAGGTAGGCTAATGTTATTAGCATTAACAGAGAGAATCACATATATAAGAAATAAAATTTTCTTTTAATTCCTTTTCCATTGTTTTGATTGTTTTTTAAAATTGTTCCATATGCTCCCAACTTGCTTTCCCAATGCGACTTACGATTAAGAGCATGCCAAATAATTATTTGATGACATTCGAAATGCTTTCGTGATAGTAAGAAGCAACCACATCTTCCAGTCCACACCTGCACAGAAACCTCAACGGTATTCAGTTGGCAGTGGCTTTACAATATTGATGTTTTGATGAGATTCATGTTTCGTTCCCAGGTTTTCCTGGCCTGGATTAAGGAGGTTGCTAAACATGACGTGCTCTTTGCCAGAGGACTGGTCTACAATCTGACTGGATATTTCTCTTCAGGAGAATCTGAAGCCTCCAACATCACAAGGACCAGGCGCAGCTCAGATACAGAACCACAAAACGCAGAGGAAGAGCTGTGAGTACAGTGTTTTCTCCAATTTAAATAATACTAGTAGAAAATCAATTGAAGCTAAAATGACTGTTCTTCTTACCTTTGATCTGAAGCTGATAAAACTTTCGTATTACTTATTTGTTCTGCTAGTTCTCCTGTGATTCTTGTAATTTTGATGTCTTGTGCTTTAAGCTGAGTCTTATCATTTGCTTTGTTAGGTTTCTGAACATCGGTCAGGCAGCATTGGAGCTTGTACAAAATGTGCCTGAGGTGAATACGGTTGTCCAGGGCATCCTCAGAACTGGTTATCAGTCCATGAAGCTAGCGTCAGAGACCATTGACATGCTAAAAGGTATGACAACAAAGCATCATGTCCATAGTGAGGTCTCACCTGTGAGAGCATTTATTTGAAAATTAACATTACGGTGAATGTTTCACTTTTATTTCCAGCACTATTAAAATGGCTTTCCAATCATTATTGGTGATTCTTATACATCCAACAGGGAAACATAAACTAAAATTAAAATAAAAGACATGGGCTGTAAGAATGTCAGGTTTATAAAGAGAGCAGCATTTGAGAAATAGAGAAGCTTGTGCACTCAGCGGACATTTTGCTTTATCATCAGTTGTGTTACACAATACATACCAAAGACATGAATGGAAAAAGTTCACACCCTTTCTCATGGGACTGATGAAAGATGAAATGTTGAACCCAATAAGATTAGTTAGCCTGTGGGAAAGTACACACACACACAAAACAACAAAACAAGCAAAACTGGACAAAACAACACTTGTACTGAAGTGATATGTGTGTCTTTTGTAACTTAACAAAGTGTCTAAACTAGGAAAAGTTACTGATTTTATGGCCTAATCCAAAAACCAATTTTCTCACTAAGTTGAGTTTGGTTTGTTTCTGTCTTGCAGACATTCTAGAGAATGTCCTGGAAGATGCTAATGACCTCCAAATGATTTATCATACGTTGCTGACAAACCAGTCCGAGTCACGCGCTTTGATGGACCGTGTCCTCAACAGTGTGATGGAAGTAGTTATGAAGGTATGTAGGATTTATGTTGACTGACCTTAACTTTTAGCCTGTGAACAGGTTCTGTGTCAAAATCTGGCATCTTACACATGTGATCTCCGCTGTCAGTTGAGCTTTTTATTGTCACTTCATACATTAAGTATCTCCCTCAAGGCTTCCGCAGTAAATCAGATGATGTGTTGTTCTGTTTTACCAGGTGATGTCGACTGAGGATGTAAAATGTGAAGAAGTTCTGGCTTCCTTGGACTGGCTGTTATCCATCAATAGCATAAAAACTGAAGTATGGACAGCACTGATCTGCCCCAACAACGGGAATCTGCAACAAGCTTTGCTGATGGACTGGGAGGACTTGATTAAAAAGGTAAAAATATATTTTATGTGCAACTTGTGGTCTAAAAAAATGCTATATTATGTAATAATTTTTTACTACATTATAAAAAATAAACTTACTCAAGTGAAAAGCAACAGATTCTTAACAAGGAAGGCTTAATCCTATAAATTAAAAAGTATAAATATGTTTTTTTTAAGGATTTATTAATTTATTTTGCTTTAACTGTTTAAAGAAACAATTTCTTATATTGTTCATATTATAATCCCCAGGGACAAGATCTGTACTCCATCCTAACAGGCGAAGCAGATTTCAACATAACACTTCCCATGATTCTGTCTGAGTGGCACGAGCTGTATGAGGAGAGCTTGGAGTTTGCTGAGATTTTGACCGAAATGACAGAAAAGCTGGATGAAGAATACTGGATGAACTGGATACCCGACAACAACACCCAGTTTGTTTCTGGAGCTCTTCAAAACAGGTCTTGACAAAGTGTTCATTTTCTACTTGGATAACAACATAGCATAACAAACTTAGCACATAAGAAACAGGCCTAACATACGGGGGTTCTTTTGGTAACTAGATTTAAGTTTGATAAGACTGTGCAGATTTTCCCACTTTAGTAAATGTAATAGAAGAAAACAGATTTCAGATAATGTGCACAATGCTTTACAAGGTGTGTGTTATTACTTTACTGACTCAGACATGTTGTGATTTTTCTTTGCTTATAGTCTTGTGTGGTTTATGATCAGTCTTGGTGAAAGAATTGAAAATAGTGATCAGTGGCCACCGGTAAAGGACTACTTCCACATTGCTTACTGGATTTTGAACTACCACCCTGATGTCACCACTCAGCCAGCAAACTGTGAGTTCCTCTTCTCTTCTCTTCTCTTCTCTTCTCTTCTCTTCTCTTCTCTTCTCTTCTCTTCTCTTCTCTTCTCTTCTCTTCTCTTCTCTTCTCTTCTCTGAACTGAACTGAACTGAACTGAACTGAACTGAACTGAACTGAACTGAAAACTAACAATATACAAATATCATACAAATATATCTAAATACTGAAGAAGCTTGAACTGAAGCTTCTTCAGTTCAAAGTGAAGAAGCTTCTCAGATGAGAGGTGAAACGTCTTCAAGCAACTTAAAGAAGTCCAGACGCTTTTCTTTGCAAGCTCCTTTGACTACGATGACCTGGATGACTGAGAACCTTCACAGACATATTTTTAGACAATATGTGACTACTAAACTGTGTTCAACAAAAGAAAGGATTAAAGTTGTATTTTATTATAATTCTACAAATCAAAGGAGCTCAGTTACAAAATATATTTATTTAGTATACGTGTAAAAGCCTGTTAATCCGGTTTGTTCCAGTCAATGCAGCTAATTCCTAGCATGTGTTGCTTTGTAGGTTCTTTGAACAAGAACTTAGCCCTTCATTGTGACACTGGTTTCAACTGGCCACACTTTGTTCAAGCAATGACTCAGGCTCTGATGTCACCAAGTGATGCCCTTGTGAAGTAAGTGACAAAGATTTTTTAGTGTTGATTGAAATATACATGGAAATTTTATGCTTTAGAATTGAAGCATGTCTTCTGCTTTTTAAAAACATAATAATCAGTGTAGATAAAGAGATTTACGCTGTTCTGTTACCGTATGTTTGTTAAATAAGTAGCTACAGTGAGCTGCCTGTTTAACAAGCCAACAGGAATTGCTGTCGCACTGCCTTTTTGTAACTAGTAGCCTACAAAAAATGTTTTCTTAATGCGTGCTAGCATAACATGTTTGTCAGCACTTTAGTTTGATTACCATGTTTTTTGTAGTGACAACAACATTTCGTATTACAGTTAAATAGAAACGCTCAATTCTCTCTGTTATTTTTAATGTTACACATGCATTGCTTTCAGGACTTTATAAAGTTGGCATGTTCTGTTTTACTCTTCTGTTTCTCTGTAGCTGGCTCAAAGGATCTGTGAATCTACTGCAACATGTGTATGGTGAAATATATACAAATGAGACAGCTGTATATTTGAAACAGGAAATCAAAGGAGGTGATGCCCTCTCTGATTACCTGATTAATCTGATGTATAACCTGGATGAATTCCTCAGTACAATCTCCAAGCTTCCCAATCAAAACATCACTAACCCAGCTACCATGACTCTAAACATTCATGCCCTGTTAGAGTCCACGGGTTTGTCATCACTTGTTCCTCTGCTCAGCCAAGAGTCTCCGCTTAATGCCTCCACAATCCTTGCTGTAGCCTCCAAACTTGGCAGGTTAAACCAGCATATTTTTACCTTCAATGAAACAGACCCAACCTTGCCTGAACTGGAAAAGCTGATAAGGGAGTTCCTCTCTTTGGAGGGTAACCTCACATTGTATCTCCCAAACATCATGGGACACACTCTGCTTACCTATTCTGATTACTTCCATTCTGATGAAGTGGACAGTCTCATAAAAGCAATTGAGCCTTTCACCAACCAGACCTCAGTGGGTTTTGTAAAAGCCATCATCAGTGCTGTGGAGCAGTTCAAGACAGTGATGGACTCTCCAAATGGTGACCCAACTGAGATCATTCTTGGGTACGTCCGTCAGATTCAAGAGTTTGTGGTTTCCCTCTATAGGCTACGAAAAATTGAACATGTCGTGTTACCAAATGGCCAGTACAGCACGGCTCAAGTCACTGACCTCCACTTGCTTTCCATGGACTTTCTCAACCTCCTCACACCTGAGAGCCTGCAGAACCTCACTCAGGCTGGACCAGATGCTGCCCAGGACATTGTTATCCAGAAATTTGTAGCATTCCTGCCAAAGGAAATCCAAAGTGATGCTGCTCAGTTTCTTCAGGATTTCAAGGCTCTGCAGAGTAATATAACCAAATGCGCAGCAGGCGAGGACTGTCTGGCTGGATTTTCAGAAATCTCTAAATTTCTGGATCAGATATTAGACATGATGTTCACAGCCAATGGGACTGTCACCATCAAAATTGGTCCATTTGGTTTGGGGGATAAAGAATATGAAAACATAGCTTCGTTGGTTTTCTCATTGCTCCTGTCACCAAATGATACTGCCGCTCTGGAAACATTCAAGCAGACCCTCCAATTCATCAAAGTGGTCATGAATACACCAAATGTTACCGTGTCCGATGTCCAGAATGCCCTTACACAGACAAACCTAACCATTGAGGACCTAAATGCTATTGCCGAGCTAGCTGGAGCTTCCAACATAAATAAACTCATGTCAAATATAATCGGGATTGCAAATGTTGAGAGCTGTTTTGAACCCCAGAATGACATCATGGTAACAACCAAGTGTGTTACGGGACTCATAGATATGTTCAGCAGCTTTCTGACACAGGTACCTTCTCTCCATAACAACACAGACATCCTCTCCCTCATCCCTGTAATTGTCAATAAGACTATCAATGACTTCACCCAAGTTAACTTCAACTCCGGTCCTAACATGGTTCTTGTAGACAGCTTGAATCTCACCCTAACTAATATCAAGATGAGCCTAGACCAGAGCCACCTAAACACTCCAGAGATCATGAATGAAATAGAAGTGGTAGAGGGTCTGATACAGTTGATTGCCGACATGCAGCCAGTAAACACCTCCCAAATGACGGACCCTGTGCAAGTCCAGACAGTATATCTAAAGCTTATAGAATGGTACTTGAAACGGCTGGAAAACATCACCAGCGATAGTGCAACCGCAGAGCTCCTTCATCCTTTCTTTTCCATCACACAAATGCAAGTGGCATTACAGCTAGCACAGACAAATTTCTCTTTGTTTGTTAGTGACAAGGTCCAGTTCCTAATAAACAGCCTCCAAGGCCCAATAGATGGCACCGTTGTGACTGAAACTGGCCAGACAGCAATTGAGATTCTTCAGCATCTGTTGGACTTAATAGAGGTCAACCTTGAGTCATGGAATAACACTGAAGGCTCTGAACAGCACTTCGATGCAACCATTCTGCATTCCATGGCGCTCCAAATTAAGCAGTACTTTGGTCTCATTGAGAAGTGGATGACAGAGCCCGATGTCGCATTGCTCCTTAGCAGTATGATCCAATGGAAAAACTCCACCATTGCCACCCCTGTGACAGATCTCCAATACATCCTGCAGACAGTGGAAAATTTTCTCAGTGATGATCAGCTGGCCTACCTTTCCATAATAAACAATATCACAGAGTCTCTAAGCAAAGCTGTGATGGTGGCAGAGCAACAAGGCCTACAGGATGAAAGCTTCATAGCTGCCATTGTAGAAGTAGTGCAACATGTTATACAGATCCCAAACATTACTGTTATCCCACTGTCACAGCAAGATTTTCTGGAAATTGTCCAAGAGTCAGTAAATCTCATTGTCCAACGAAACATGAGCTTCGCTTCAGCTAAAAACATCTCCATCGTCATCCTGGAGAAAGTTGAGAGAATCATCCAACAAACTGTACCAGAAATGGTTGCAGAATACATGCTTGGCTCACTCAAGTTTGTAAAAACATATTTTGAGACCATCTCTGAAGCCAATGGACAAGACAGCCTGAATCAGATGTGAGTTTCGCTACTTTACTGTACACAATTACCATAATTTTGTAACAGAAGGGTCTCGAATGAGTACTCTTTAACAAATATGAATCATTTCAAAATAGCTTTAAGAATATGGATTGCTTTAAAATAACGCCTCACAAAAACTAATATATGATGTATTAAATGTAATAAAGCATTAGATCAGGGGTGTCAAACTCAAATACACAGTGGGCCAAAATTCAAGACTGGAACAAAGTTGCGGGCTAACGTTAATATTTATTGAAAAAAAAACTTCCTCCAGATATAAGAAGGAATCTTTTCTTATGGACTTAAATAAGTTCTGCTGGAAAACTGAATATGGGACAAGCAAAGCTTAATACTAAACAATATATATATTAGCTGTATAATACCAGTAGGCCAGCTCTAATAATAATTTGGTATGGCTTCGCGGGCCAAATGTAATTAGGCTGCGGGCCAAATTTGGCCCGCGGGCCAGAGTTTGACACCTATGCATTAGATGAACTAAAAGCATGCTTTTGATTTACTATAAAAAATAAACAAGTGCAGTAAGTATCACTTTGCTTTTCCAGCACCCAAAATTGCTTCAAATTAAAGTTCTTAATATATTTTTAGCTGCAACAGATGTTTTAGTCTATTTTTACTCTACAAAAGTAGTCTGTAGTAATACTCTGCTTTCAACCTATTGCAGTTCTCTGTGAAATTTAACAAATCTGATGTTTAATTTTTCTAAGGAAAATTTATAGGTCTAATTGTAGTTTAGATCTTGTCCAAAAGTTCTCTCTTATATTTTATTTTTATTTTTGTCAAATAAAAAGGTTATTTCAGGTACTAGGGATTTTACATGTACTTCTAATCCTTATTAATGCTCTGAGATAAAAATAAATAAATTAACAGAATGATTGCATGCATGCAGTTCTATTCTATGCAATCATTAGAGAACACAAAGAACATTTGATAAGACTTGTTAAGATCTGAAATCTTGATTTGCTTTGTTTCCTAAGAATTTTCAATGAAATGAAGACGCTGCAGAGCCTCCTGTCACAGCAATCCCCAGTCCAGCCCTACATTTCTGCCCTCATTAACATCACTCAGGTTATCTTGGAGTATGGCCAAGGCAAGTCAGCTTCTTAATACCACTGTAGGTGGACTGCATGTTAAATCCTGATGAAATCTGATTGAGTGGAGGTCATATTGTGCACTTCATCATTCCGGCATTTATGCCAAAAAGCCTAAGAACAAGAGTAGATCAAAGTACCACAATGCTTCTGATATATGTTGTAAGAGTTGGTCGTTCTGCTTGCAGTTCCACATCCACGTGGCCTGATGTGTGAGCACATTTTTTTTTTTAATGATTTCAGGTAACATGAACCTCTGGGCAGGCTTTGAAAATGCATCAGCACAACAAATCATTCAGCAGGTAAAATGTCTGCACTTTTATTTTTATTTTATTATATGTCCGGTAAAATTAGTTTAACGTACATTTATATATTGAAAACATAACATCTAAAAGTGTTCAATTTAAAAATGACATTTAATTAATAATAATTTTATTAATAATAAAAACATCTCACGGGACTGCACACTTATTGTTGACACTTTTTATTATTAGTTGGGCAAACTTGTGAGCATGTTTTGGCCACTGGTTGCGGAAGGCACTGGCTCACATATGACTGCTCCATCCCTGGAGGCTTTTACTCAACTTGTTCCAGTCCTGGAGACCATATTAACTGGGAATGCAGACCAAGACACATGGAACAAGTAAGTGTAATTATCAGTGTAATGGTAACAATCCAAATGGCTTGTTGTTATACAGCAGTTTGATATTAAATTGCATACCTGATGTGTGTAGGAAGTAATTTTGTTTTACAGTTTACATACACTCATCATGGGCATAAATTTCATGGCACTTTCATGGCTTTTAATAATTTCTTTGAACTGTTGTTTTTCCAGAGTGTAACGATTGTACTGTGTACATTCTTATCCTTTTGATAAGAATCTTTGATTAACTTTGAAAAACAGGAACTGGGTGCACAAGATTGAATAAATATATATTTATTTCTATTGTCCATTTAACCCCAGTAATATTTTTGTTAAATGTGCCTTGGGAAGTTGCACCTCAACCAAATTTTAGTAGCAATCAATAAGCTTCTGGTCATAATTCTGGCTGGACCCATATGGAAAAGATATATATAAATCTTATAAAGTTTGCATCTGTCTTGTGTGAAACTTGTATGAAAAGCATATAAGAGTGAAAACAGATATAAGATCCCTTGAAAAATTATATAATGAAACTTGTATGTTTTGGATACTTACTAAAACAATGTATGAAAGTAATGAGAAAGTGGCCACTTTCATGAGTAAATCATGTAAGCCTTATATGATTTACTCATGAAAGTGGCCACTTTCATGAGTAATCACATATAAGTTTTTACTATTTCTTTTCCATATGGGGATATTTAACCACCTATCTTGGCAGAATTGACAGAGTTCATTCAAATTGATGGCAGCAGCCTAATGTTATCCTGTTTTATTCATTCCAAAAACAATTTTTTTGTTTGGCATCATTCAACTTTTGGAGCATCAAAGATTTTGAAGGTAGTCCTCCTTCTTCATTATTCCATCTGTTTTGTTTAATGTATCAGTAGCAAAACCCCCATGATCCTATCACCAATATGCTTGAAAGCTGATAAAGATTTCTTAGGTTAGAAAACCTTTCTTTTACTACTCCAAACCCATTTAATGTTGGGGTGTCCAAATAGCTTGTGTGACCATAAAACATTTCTTTAGAAGGCATTTGACTTTTTCATTTGGGCAGCAACAGATTTCAAGATGTGTCAGTCCATGGCAATATAAATCTGGCTTCACTGTGGATAGTGATGTGGTTTCCAGTTCATGGCAGCCTTGAGTATTGGGGGTTTCCAGATTGATCTTTGAATCTGCACTTGTTTATATATGTAACAGTTCAAAGAAATCATTAAAAGCCCCAAATTACCCTGATGCCCACGATAATTTGACAGTAATTGTAACTTGCTTCACAGTAAAGACTGCCGCTCTGTTCTGTGATTACCCTAAACCATACCTAATATGTTACTAATTTGTTACAGGCTTGAACAGATGCTGGGAACCCTGTTGTCCACCCTTGAAGGAACAGAGTTATTGGACAATTTAATGTCTGTTATCCCACAGTTTGAAAAAATGGTTGGAACTTTAGTGGAGAACATCCAAGCTGGAAATGGTGAGAATGTTAAGGAAGAACATATAGTGCCAGCTTTACTTTTATTTACTTGTTCTTTAGACACAACTTATGACTAATGCAGCACATGCCAAGTAAGAGATAGTCATTTCCTGATATGTCTGCCACTTTTACTAATGTGCTGTATTGCTGCTGTTTTGTTTTGTTTTTTCAAAACTTGTGGGTCAAGCCATTTTGTCTTCTTCTTTTCAGTGATGATACAAAGCCTTCAAATTCCCATCCTGAACCTGATGAGAGAAGCTGCACAGTCTTTGAACAACACTCATTACAATTTTTCTGAAGTCCTGGAAAAATTTCAGGTTGCCATTGAAAGCACAGTGCGGGCGGCTCAGCAGGTCAGTGTTCTTGAAAGAATGCTTTTTAGACTTGCTGTATCATTCGTGCAAGTGTCTCCCTAGTCATCTGCCGGTATCTCATTTATGGAAATGTTTGCATGTGTATGTGTGTGCGTAATTGCACACAGCAATGTCTGTCTTCCTTCCTTCATCCTTGACAGAAGTTAAAACAGTGAGGCTGTGAGGTTTTTCTCTCTCTCTCGCTTCTTCTCTGTTCCGCTTCTCTGCATCAGAATTTGTTGAGTTATTTAACTTTCGTCAGAGTTAGACAGATGTAGACAGACAAGATTCTGATGCGATGACGCAGAAAACATTTAGCTATGGCTAACATCAGGGTAGAGTTGTTGACTATATATAAGCTTTGATATTTTTTCTTTTGTTATTTATGCCAGGTAGGCATTATATAGTCTTGCTGAACCACAAAATAACACACACAATAACAACTTGTCAGCGTATGACCCCCAAACTCGACTTCTAAGTCTTATAGTATATACTGGCCAGTTGATAATATCAACATATTTTGCCTAATCCAAGATACCTGTATCAGAATTGGTCTTTTTTAAAATGTTTTTTCAGCCTTGACTGAGAGATATTTGAAACACATAACTTGATTCATTGCAGGACAACTACTGTTGCGCTTGTTTGCAATGTGCTGCTCTCTTAAACTGGTGTGGCAGTAATGACTTGCCTTTTGAAAGCTGTATGTATATACTGATATCACTTAAATATCTATTGAGTTAATATGTTGATATAGCATTTCTAGCAGCTCTGTAAGCTTACTTAAATTAGTAGACTAAAATAAGCTAAAGGGGTAGTTTAACTTAATGTAACTTGAAAACAGCTAACAAGGAGAGAGGATACCTTTATCCATAGGTAACATCTCAAAAGCTCACAAATTGACATAAATTACAAACCATAAAATCACAAGATTATATTAAGCACATCTGCTGCTGACTTATTGACTGTACAGAAACAAGTATTGGTGTGTTGTTAATGCTTTCCTGGCATCAGTGCATATTTATGTATTCATATCATGTTAATTCCTGAAAATGCTACTGTTAGATTTGTTATTATAGCCTACCTTAACATTAATCCCTGTAATAGACTTTTGACGTGACAGAAACAGTTGCTGCTTTGTAAATACATTTTTTTTTAAAGAGCAGCTTGCTTGTGGGTGTGTACCAGTCTATTAAAAGTGAAAATATCTGTGTGAGACTTCTGACCTTTTCCTCATTTCTTCGTCTTAGTAACTGAACAGGTTTTTTCCAGTGCTTATGAAACACGTGACACATGTTTTTGTTTTGTTATAGGCTAATGGCACCTTGGAGTGCAGTGAAGTTCTCAAAGTGTGGGAGACAGTCAGTGAGGCTGCAGGGTTAAGCCCTAACACCATGGCTGTGTGGTGCAACATCAGCCTGAAGCCTGTTTTGGAGGCCTATGCTTCCGCACAGAATCTCTACTCCCAAATGAACATGAGTGTAAGTGTAAAAATGTCAAATTAAGTACTACTTAATTTCACTTGATAGTAAAATATATACCGCATTCACACTTGCAAGTACAATTAACAGTTTTACCACTTGGGGTCAGTGTTGACGCACGGAGAAAGTTGTTGATTGCTAATGGTCCCTCTCTGCTCTATGTTGTCTTTAAAGCAGATGATGGGACCAACCAATGTGAGCGACACAGCTGCTAGGATTGTAGAAACTGTAAAGTCACTCTACCAAGTCAACATTAACAACGTAATTGTGATAAATCAGTTTGTCATGAATTTCTCCAACCACATCTCAATGCTGGTAGAGCAGTCTATGAGTCCTGAGGAACAGCTTTACTGGCAAAACCAGCTCCAAGACATGCAGTTGCAAAACAGGTGAGCTACAGTCAGATAATTTCACTGCTATGTGCAGTGACCATGGTTTGCTATGTTTTAGAGGAAATGTTTTTTATGGTCAAAATGGTCAATCCATCGAATCACTAAGTGACTGTTGATGAGACATCACATCTAGCTGCATTTAGACTTTCAAAACTTACTTGAGGAGCAAACTGTTTTTATGACCACAGCAAGTATGAGGAATGAGAATCGTGTCATAGTTTTAAGAGTAATCCAAGCTTTCAGTAGATCACAATCGCAAGATACAATCATAACAAAATGTCGTACAGCCACGTTAGAAACCCCCTGAACATGGTATCTGAATGTGGAAATGTTCTTTACATTCCCACTAAATTCTGTTAACAGTCAATTTAATTTTTATAAAGAACCACAGAAAATGACTCACCTATAGTATACATGAACTCACCATGAACTTGCCACTCCATTTGGTATAACAGCATTATCCACGATGCTCCAGTCAAACCAATTTGATTCATACGTAATTACACAAGGATGTGAAGTGATCACATCTGCATTGAACTTGATTAATTTAATGCAAGCCTGCCTGAAAACTGGCAGGCTTGCACAGATAGCGGCTTAACTACAATTCAGCTAGCCGAGACATCCTCTTAAAATTGATTTCCATTTATATGCCAGCTGCTATAATGAGACCAGCGTGGTGATAAGGATCACATTTTGCATATCGCAGGGAATCAGTCAGGTCTTACTACATAAGTCATAGATCAGTGATCACAGTGGAAACACTCTACAGTCTTTTTCATCAAAGATGAAATGGGAAAAGGCTGATGAAGAGGAAATATGTCTTCTTTCTAAATCTGAATGTTATATCTAATCATAGTATTGAAAAGACCAATTCAAAAATCCGTTTCATTATATTCAGTGAGTATTTTGGCTTTCCAATAATCTCCAGATTTTGAACTCATGTTTATATTTTTTACATGAGACAGCTTACAGAGTCACAGTCACATAGACCATGTTTGATGTACTGTGCTGCTTAACCTGACATTCAGCCAAATTCTTTATTCTACAGTTTGTCTTCCATCAAAATGCTCTCAGATGAATTGCATAATGTGGCCCCCGCCTTGCAGCCCTACATGGAAGCTCTTGTGAACGCTACAGGCTACATCCTGGACAACTATCAACTACTTCAACAGAGCACATCAGCCGAGGAGCTCCTCAAAGAAGCAGCAATGCGCTTCCTTTCCTCTGCAAACATCTCCTCTTATGATATCTTCTCCATCCCAGCAGGGAACACAACTGCATCTCTTTACGACTTGACAACAGAAGTTATCAGACTGATGATTAACATTAAGGTATTTGGTGATGATCCTATGATTTACCAAGTCTTGGAGGAATTTTTGAGATCCAATGACACAAAATTGATAGCAGAGAAGGTGGCCGAGTTGTCTATGTGGTTACACTCCACCGAAGCATCTGGGCTAGACCTGCTGAGTGAGGCTCTGTTCAGATCCTATGACATCGTAAGGCCTGTCTTGTCTGCCCTGGCCAAGATGAACACAGACATGCAAGCAACGGTAGAGCTCCTGGAAGACTTAGTAGGAAACGTTATTGCTATGTTTAGGCAGTTGGTAAGCACCGGTAATGTTCCAGACCCAATGGTCCAACATTTGAGTGACTCAGAAATGACAGACGGTTACCACACACATTTGGTCAGACGCAGACGTGATGCCTCATTAATGATGACAACAGACCCGATGAATGACTTCATAGACCTGTTCTACATTGACTACCCAACCATGTTCAAAGCTCTGGCTGTCCCTCCTACAACACCAGAAATTATGGAAACAGCCCATGTGTTCTTTGCCAATCCCGATTTGAGCGTTGTGATGAAGGGAGCTACAAGTGGCATGCAGTGGGGCTTGAATGCCTCTCGAGAAGAGACCATTGATGCTGCACTTGGGGTACTCTCCTTCCTCACTCTCCCTGACGTCTTTGAAAAGTAAGTGTTATTTTTATGTCCTTCATTACAGCTTAAGGTGTGACAAAAAAGAATGTATCTTGTGCACTATGTATGGTGAGATCTATATTTGTTCTAGCTTCTAGAAACTTTCAATTTAGTTTGTTTGCCTTATAGTCAACTATTTTAAAAGCCTCTGTTTAACAAACAGTCCTTCCTATTTCCTGTAGGTCGTCAATGGATCTCCTCAAGAATGTGGTGGATATGCTTCCCGATGCCTTACCATACTCCGCTGTGATTAAAAGTTTCACCAGAGCACTAGCCAATGAATCTCAAGGTAACTCAAGGGCTCAGTTCTTTTTGACCCAATCTGGACATTTACAGTCTTCTTTGTCCAAGAGGAGCATTATGATGAGAAATGCACATTTATTAGTTAAACTAAAGTGACTTTACAATTCTGACTCCAGAGTGAATCTCCTTTTATCCATGCTAAGTCTAATTGTTGCCATGCTGTCAAGCTCACGCTGATGCTTCAGCTTGTATTTACATACCTGCTGGGAAGGTATGTACATATAAGCAACAATCTGCTATTTAGAGCAATGCCACCCTTTTCTTCAGCTTTTATAGCTTTTGCGAGACCACAGCAAGACGAGAATATATTTTGCCAATGCTGTTGCTATTGTATACATGATTAAAGTATTGCAAAATTAATTCTGGAGATATGAGGAATAAGACTTCACACCAGCTTAGCTTGAGCTCCCAAAGAGCCCAAGGCCATATGGCCATTCTCCAGCAGAAAGCCACTCAGCACCTTTTTAAATCTCATTAGCAAAGTAGAATTCAATCACTTATCCTGTCCGCCCTCGCTAAACGTCTCCCCTCGCACTCGCACAAGTGGACATCTATGACCTCCTTTTAATTTGCATCTGTGCTTGTGTGATAATGTTTTTAGTGCATAGAATCACTTTGTAAGCAGCAGCAGCTTCACTTCTCTGCAGCCCTACTCATATTTACTCATACACACACACACACACAGATGCACTCACACACAGTGCACTGTTGTAATTGCAAAGGCCTGTAGATGTTTAGCAGCCTGAGATTAAACATCAACATTGTCTAATTTTGGACTAATTAAATATTCTGTCATCATATCTTGCTGCCTGAGGTGGTGCCTTTCTTAGGGCTTGTCAGATGTGTTTTAATGCACGACAGCATCTAGTACTGCTGGCCCTTCTGGCCCCATCAGTCTAGTACAGGGTTTCACTTTAAGCACATCATTTGCTGCTTGCTGCCTGATGACGATGCCCCGTAATGGTGCAAGTTGTAATGAAGCCCAGTGGGATGTCATGTTATTCTGTCACCTTACAGACCTTACTCCCTAAGACTACAAACTCTAATAGCATCCCTCTCACTTTCATTTTCCCCTTCCCTTTCTCGCTTTCTCTCTCTCACTCACTGTTCACAGAGAACCTGATGCTCGTGCAGCAGATCATCAAAACAGCTAGTCAGCTTTTCCAGACCCTCCCAACAGACCCACAGTTTAAAGAAAATCTAGACCTCCTGAGATACCTGGTTTGTGACTTAATTACTCTGATTGCACACATTTATCATTAAAACAAAATGTAAAATAATAACTCACAACTGAAAATTACAGATGCTCGCTGCTTCAAAAAGCAAAACAAGTGTCTAGGTTCTTTCTTATAATTTAGAGATTAAGATCGTATGTGAGAAATTGGTAACACGATTAAAAAGTTCTTACTATACTTGAGATTCCCAGGGTTTTATTCCTTTTACATTGTGGACAATACTTGAATATAATAGGTTGCATTGTGTGCTACCAATTAATAATTTTTATTTGCTTGGAAAACTTGGCATGCCAAATTTGTTCCTGCTGCACGTTCCATTAGCTAACCCTGGTTATGTGATAGCTTGTAATTCAAAACCTGGTTGAGAATCCTAATTACACTAACTAAAAGGTAATTATGAGGTAAGTCATAATTATACATGCTGTTACATCCCGAAGATGAGGTGGAAGCAGTGTGTTTCCATGGAAAACACTGTGTGGGTTTTTATATATTTTACTAACAGATGATTTAATTAGAACTACTTAAAATGTATATCCTTTTGTTATTGCAGACCTCACACATATAGTCTCACTTGCGCTGTATATACCTATGGAAATATAGTTTTTAATTTGATTCTTTATTTAGCTGAAGCCTACCTTCCCAGAGAGACCTGTGCAAACTTATTAAACTGCTGAGTTTAATAAGAAGCCACAGCATTGACATCAGTATTCCACAAAAATAGCACTGAAACACTTTGAACAAGCCCTGTTTTTTTAAGGCTAATAGTGAAGCTATCTCAAATGAATATCACAGCAAAACGGGTAATAGACACGCCTGTCCACCATGTACATTTCACACTTGCCTCTCCAAAGTGTGAAATGTACACGTATGCAGAAGTTGCAGTAAAGCAGAGGGAGTTTTTTTTTTTTTCAAGCAAACATGAAAATAATCATACTAAAGGGTTTAAACAGACATGAAAATCAAACTCATCATTGCACTTCATAATGTGACTGATTTCTTACAGGTGTGTTTGTTAGAGGATACAGAGACTGTACACCTCCTGATGCAGAGCCTCAACATAGAGTCCGGTCAGCTTTGTCACACTTTCTTGCCCAGCCTAGAGGTCATAATTGAGGGTCTGGTGATGAACACAACATCTCTGGTTGATATCTTCTATCAAACTGTAATTGGGGACCCCAGGAGCTACAATGTCCACACAGACTGGTACAAAGATGTCATCATACTTCTAAGTTTTTATTTCAACGGTTTTCCTAGCAGAGAGTAGCACTTTCTTCAAAGAAAGCTGCTTTTGCAATTGACTAGTGGTTTATCTACCATTTAATTTCCAAAATACGTTGTATCACTGAATTGTCCAAGCTCTGTTTGGATAGTATTGAGGTCTGGAAAATTACATTTATATATATATATTTGTATATTTTCATTTATTGCTCAAATTGGGTTTGTCTGTTTTCTGTTTGTGATAACAGGTCTAGTGTGCTGAGCCAAAATCTGGGCTTTAACATCAGCAGCGTGAGCTCTCTCAACATTAACGGCACTTCCTCAAGTGAGATATTTCTTTATGTTGCAATAGTTTAAGAATTTTGCACCTTAAAATTTTTTATATGGAAGAAGGAAAGTTTCTAAGTAAAATTATATATACATTTTGTCCTAAATTAGGCGTATTGTGACCGAGAAGTATATTTCGAACTGTCAGAATTAAAAATGTAAACTTTTAGTCATGTATTATTATTTGTTTCTTCCTTGTTGTAGATATTAAACAAAATACTAATTTTAGCTCACCCTTCGCTCATTTCCATCTGATGCCACCACTTTGTCTTTCCGTTGACCAATTTTTCCACTGTTCGTATTTGTTGCTCGTGTAAACATCAAACCCACCATCTCACTGAGTGTGACTGGCTTGAAACCAGGTCTATATTTTTAAACATGTTTTTTTCAAAATATTTAAAAACATCTACGAGGAATTGTGAGGCTCCTGCATTGATTAGACAGTGCCTGTGTTCCTCTGGATGTAGAGTCGGTTGTCTGCCAGTCAGAAATAGTTGGAGTTCAACCCCTGGCTTCCCCAGTCTGTCAAAGGGTCTTTGGGCAAGATCCTCAAGCTGCATATTTCTCAAATTGCATGTGATTGTTAGTAAAATGGGCTTAAAGACATTCAATAAAATCACCATATAAATGTGTGCGTGACATTCTGGGCCTTTGAGTATTTTAGATTCATTGTTTATAGATGAGCATATTTTAGAGGCAAATCAAATAATGTAAAATAAATTTTAATGAACAATTTGTAACTTTCAAAATCTATTTGTAATTTTAACTCTTAGAAAAATATACAGAAACAGAAGGAATCAACTGGCAATAATTGATCTGTTTTCACTTGACATTTTTTCACAGGAGTGATGACATTTGGTGAGATTCTGAAGAATAAAACAGCTTTTGTTCTGGACGTGCAGCAGTACATGGATTTGGATCCAGCAACTCTTGACCTCCTAATGAACAGCACGCTCTCAAACAACAATCTAGTGGTAAGCAAAGACAGCTTGTGTCACTGTTCAGTAAATTTGAATACACACAACATTGAGTCTATAAAAAAAATCCAGAGTCGGTAAGACTGCTTCAAAATACCACAGCTTTAATATAGCTTTGCTTTTTAATTATTTTATACAGTACATTTACAACAAAGCTTAAAAACAGGTTGTATCTTTAATGTTGTAGGGAACATTGCAAGCCTAATGAAAATTACTCAGTGACTGGTCACTGTATTTAGAAGGTTTCTCTCAAGCAGACGTACAGCAGAGCAGAATAAAAGGCTGCTTTCTTAATGTCTTTGACTGTGTAATGCAGATTATGTAAAAAAAAAAAACTACAAAGAAATCACTTAAATGGAGTTTAGCCAGCAGGAGGCAAAACATGCCTGTCTGCGCATACATAGGTGAGTAAACTGACAAAATAGACTACTAAGTGGCTGCCAGTGACATTTGTGACTTGCTCATCCTTTGAATTGGAGCAAACTCATTTCCATGATTGTGAACATCTTTAGTGCGGTTTAAGCATCTTTCAGGCTTTCACCTTCACGAAGCCTCATAGTATTTTTTCTCTATACAAAACTAATGTTAATAAGTATGCTAGACAGTGTCTTTTTTATTCATTTATTTTTACTAAATGGGACAGAACTCACACCCACTATGTTTCCAAATGCCTCACCAGTACAGGGATTTGAAAGTCGGCTGCCCACAGAGACCTCAGTTAAACAGTGTGGAAATGCAAATTTGTTATTGATGATATATATGTGCTATAAGGCCTGTATTTTTGTGCATGACATGCCTCCTTCCTTCTGCTCCCCTGTTGGTCATATAGGCTGGTTCTTTAACTCTCTTCATGTTTTTTGGAACAGATCCTGTCCTGGCTGGTGAACCTGCGTCACTGCCCCTCCACACCACTCGCAAACATGGAAGAGGCTGATCTGATGAAGACCTTCTGCTCTCTGTCTGTTGAACAGTGGTACACATTGTCACTGCTGATGACTCGACATCTAAACGTTGAACAAGTGTTATACAAAGTAAGGCTTTAAGTCTATTGTTAATAATTGTTATGTAAAAAACCACAAACTCACACAGGGACACACAGACACGGATACACACACAAAAAAATGTGGGCGTTCTGTCACGGCACATAAATGTGTCTTCAACAAAGAAATTGTTTTTGTTGGGCAGTCACAAAACACGTTTTTCCAGGGTGTGTTTGTTTGAGCAACGTGAGCCAGAAAAAAGGCCTTTGTACAAGAAAATGTTTGTTTACTAGACAAACCCTTTTTCCCCAATACACACCCATGGCAGAAAACTCATACAAGGCTCAACAAAGTGTAGGCCAGTAAAGGTTAAATGCAGCATTTTATCTGTTTGACCATGAAAGCTCATTTTAGTTACTTACAAAATTTGTTTTATTTCATGATATCTAATTTTTGATTGTGTCTTTTACTCCTGATATAAAACTTGTTAAAGATGCACAACCTCGGCTTACATGAAACTTTCCCCTGTGGGTTTTGGTGACACGATAGTAGCCAATCACCGAAATGAGTTATTTGTTGGGTGTTATACTGTAGTGGTAGACCGATGTTTTCAAAACCCTGTAAATTATTAAAGACAAGAGAGGCAAAAAAGTGTAACAGTGATTAAAGTGTGTTTAAATGTTTTTTTTCTTTCAGATGGTTTTGTCTGACGACATACAGGCCGTGGTGGGAATCATGGTTTGGGTGACTGAGGCTATAACAGACATGATGGACAAGATGCTTCCTGCCATTAACCAACTGCAAATCTACCTGAACAACATCAAAAACCTCAACCTGACAGCCAACAACCATTTTAGCCAAGTGAGTTCTTTTAACTGCTCCACCTTTACTGCTCTTTATCAATAATATATTCATGTTTGTGAGATCACTCAAACTTACACCTAGCCCAAGCAAACAATGTGAATGATTCAGTTCTCTGCTGCATTCACAGTACTGAATCAGATAGTAAGTAACAGCATCATGGTTTGTTTTTTAGCCACATCCAGTGAGGGAGCGGAGGTCCACCACTTCCAGCGCAGGATCATTCGTTACCCTTTCTCGAGCGCTGTGCAGCCATGGCATCAAGGTTCTTTTTGGAATCTCCAAGCTGCCCCTCGTCTCAGATTCGGACCCTTCCTTTACCAACAACCCACAGAGGGAGGAGATGATTGAGAGGTTCAAGATACCACGGAATGCCAGTATGTTCTGAAGGGAATAGATTTTAAAATGGAACTCTGTCACCTCTGCATTCATGTGTGAATCAAGAGCATTTGCTCTTGATTCACACAGTTCCATTACAATTTTTTTTTTTTTTAAGTTTAAAACAAGGATATCTCGCTAAAGTGCACAATTTCAGTAACTGTGATACTTTTCAACAAGTGGAGAGCAATTCTAGCCAGTTGTTGAAAAGCTGTTATAAAATTTGGAGCTCCTGTGACTTTGCATGTCGGGCAAAAAAAGCCTCCTCCACTTTAGAATGCTGTATATTTGATCTGCTCCTCTTTTGTGTCTTTGTGTAGCTCCCTTCTGTATGAACATGTACCTGGACATGGTCAACACCACAGGAGGAGCTATTGCCTGGGCCTTCCTCAAGCCAATGCTGATGGGACAAATCCTGTACACACCCGATACACCCAGCACACGAGCCATAATAGAGAAGGTATATAATATAAAAGAACAAATGCATCTAAAGTCAGCTCTTGTGCTCCATGCACACAACAATAGACTGACGGATTGAGTTTAGTGGGAACCTTGCTGACTGACAGTATTGTGCTGCTTTGCTGTTTAAACTAATTATGTACTCACCTGCCAGCAGCTGCGAGATCATGGCTGGCCCTGTGTATAGTCATCTCCACTTTCTTTTCTGATCCGTTGTCCTTGTTTTTCACTTCAAACATTTTAACTGGGGATTAGCGACTCCGTGACCTTCACGAAGTTTATGTTCTAATCCTTCAAAATCCCTCATCTGAGGCCTTTTTTTTAACTAGAGTTATTATCACTGCTATTTCTAGATATTTTTTTATTTAGTTGATTTTAATTTTATAATATTCATTCACCCCCAGTTGCATGTAGCAAACAAGAAATATTTAAATTTGACAAGATACACACTTATTTGTAGGCATCGCCATCTCCAGCTGTAGTTCTGTTTTGAGCGAGTTTGACTTTGTTTTTTTGTACACTGCTACCTTCACAGCTTCATACACATAACCAACTATTTTACATGTTCTTGTCTGTCCTATCACTGCTCAGGCCAATGCCACCTTGCAAGATTTTGCAAATGCAAGGCAATATTCAGAAGACTGGATAAAATCCTCCAAGTACCTCGTTACGTCTGCGAACACACTCAAAAAGACTTTGCCAATGCTGGAGGTATGAAAACTCAAAAACGTCGTCCTTGTATCTGATTATTCTAGCTGGCTTGCTGTCATATGAAAATATAGAGATAAACTATGCAGTGGTCTTCAACGAGTTTCTGCAGCTGAATCTTGATTTCGTCTTTTCCACTCTCTCTACCTTCTGCAGAATTCCCTTGGCAATCCCTTTGTGAAGAACTTCATTCAGATGCAGACAGGCATCAATGTAGACAGAATGCAGGAGACACTCAGCAGCTTCTGTAAGTGAGCATTTGAAGGTCTTACTTTTGTAAGCTGCATATACCACGTTTACCTTTACATTCCCATCTCGCTTATTACTGGTAAAATATCCACACTTCCATAGAAGAGGTGAAAGATGAGACTTTACAGGAAGCATTCGATTTATTTCTGCGTGGATTTCTTAAGCTGTTTCTTCTTGAGTCACTCATTTTTTCCCAGGTGTGACATTCACATACATGTACACTTAATTTGATCACTTGTATTGTCAGACTGTGTCTTTTTGAGTTACCATATAATAAGGCAGAGCATTGCCTGGAAGAGGCAAATAGTTGCTTCTGTTGGCTGGCATAAAAATTTTATTAATGTTAGTGCATTGTTACAGCCAATGTGTTATAACCCACCACTTTGATAATTACATGGTACGAATAAATTATTCCACCTTTATTATCAAATGTACTCCACAATTACCACATTATTTCTGAGCTGCGATGTAAAGTGGTGCACTCTATTGCCATCAAAGATAAAACTGCACCTGGAGTTTTAATCCTGTCACTAAACTTCTAAATCTCATTCTTTTCAAAGCTAACATGACGCTGATGCTGGAGACGAACAAAGAGATAGTGGATCACATCAACACCTTATCCACCTTGATGGTTGACATCTCTTCCTGTATCAAGTTTGACCGATACCGTGGCTTTGACTCTGCCGACGAGCTCAACAGTGCAGCGCAGGAACTTGCCAAAAACCGTGATCTCTATGCAAGTGAGTAAAAATGAGTTGAATCTCTGTGTGAAAGGATGAGATCTACCAGACTATGTCACGTGTATCTAGGACCAGCAGTGGTTTCTAATCTGCTTGAGTGAAAGTTAATTTCAGTTGATCTAAAATTCCTTAACAGATGAAATTATGTGTATGAGAACACAACTGACCTAGAACAGTGTAATGCTGTAGAAAAGAACTGTGATATCACCTTAATAATAGGGGAAATTCCAATGAGTCACCCATTAGGCTCAGAATACCAAATGACTACAGCTCACTTTTACAGCCACTCAGGTTGTTATTGTGCCTTTCACGGCCTTTTCTCAAATAGTTTCTGGGTTAGACACTAGTGCTTTCTCTAAAGGCTGTTGATAATGTATTAAGATGAGATAGATACAAGGGATGTGACCCTGCAACTTTGTATTTAGGGTAATGAATTACGAAGTTAGTTGGGTAACCTAACAGTGAGGTTGTACAATCTGCCCTTCAGGTGTGATCTTCAAGCTTCCCAAAGATGCAGACTCATCCAGAAACAAGCGTGAGGCCACAACCTCTCTGCCTCCCGAAGTCAGCTACACTATCCGCATGCATATGGACAATGTAATGCGGACTGACAGAGCCCGGAACCCGTTTTTTGTCAAGGAGCCGTACATCTCAGCCAGAAACACAATGCGCTACAACCGGGGATTCATCTACCTACAGGAGAGCATTGACCGAGCTATCATTGAGACACAGACGGGACAGAAAGCCAAAGAGACAGCCGTGCAGCTGCAGCCATTCCCATATCCGTGCTATCACCGGGATGAGTGAGTTCCATAAATCATGCATTAATTTTCACATAAAATTTGGTAGATAGATATATGTATGTATCTAGTCCAAAGTTTTTTTGGCATCAATATGCCACATTTTGTCCAATAGATCATGCTCAAACCTAATATGTATGCTTGCACTTGCCTTCAAGTGTGACATAAGATACTCCTGATATCTCTTACAAGAAGAATGAGCAGGCCACAAACTCAGCTGGCTGCCTTGTGACCAGCTATAAGATGTAGTGATCGTTGCTTTTCCCTCATTCTGATTTATTACTCAGTTGCACAATTTCTGATATGATAGCTGTGAAATATGGATATTAAATCTGTACAATGGCAAGTACTAAAAGCCTGTCTATGAGGCTCCAGATATGACTGTCAATAAAATAAAAATACAGTAGAAAGGCATTTATTTGTGTAAATAATACAAGGATCGGAAGATTCCTGGCAGAATCTGCAAACTACCCCAGTGTTGCTCTTCCGCTATCTGTCAAGTCAGTGACTGAATGATAGGCGTTTTCTTCTGCTGCTGCTGACAATGATTGGACGTTTTCAAGGAATTTGATTGACAATTGCCATCTCTGTATTCCCCAGGTACCTGGAGGCCATCTCTTTTGTCTTCCCTATCATGCTGATGGTAGCCTGGGTGTTGTTTATTGCTGATTTCGTGAAGAAACTTGTGCATGAGAGAGAACTGAGGCTGCATGAGGTAATGTTGTTTTTTTCCCTGAAAGAAAAAAGTTTGCTTTTCTTTCCAAAAAGTAATTAGTCACCCACAGTCATTTGTAAATACAAATTATTTCTGGTAAACAGACAGCGTGATAAGTTAAAAAGAAAAACGTAATTTTATTGTCTTAGTCATGTAGTTCCTTATTTTGTTTTTTCACTTTCAAAAATTCCATTCCATATTTATTGACAGGCACCACTGGCAAAACAGGCACAGGATGTGTTTTGACAGTTTCATAAGTTTTTTTCTCTTCATGTTTTTCTCACAGTACATGAAAATGATGGGAGTCAACACACTCAGTCACTTCTTTGCCTGGTTCGTGGAGTGTTTTATCTACCTGCTGGTGACTATCATCATCATGACACTGGTGCTGAAGCACGGCAAAATCCTGCCCAACAGTAACGGTTTCCTCATTTTCCTGTACCTGTGTGACTATGGCTTGAGCATCTTAGCTTTCAGTTATCTTGTCAGCTCCTTCTTTGACAAAACCTACATCGCCGGCCTGAGTGGCAGCCTGCTTTACATCCTCTGCTTCTTCCCCTTCATCATCGTCACCGCACTGGAGGGCAGTCTAACGCTCATCCAGAAGACTGCCTTGGTAAGGCTCCTGTGAACCTCATTTGTCATCATTAAAGAATATGAAACTCATTTGTATACCGTGTAATAATTTAAATACCAAGTAATGTAATTTGGTTTGGAAAGATAAATAATGTAGAAGAAGATATAGTGACAGTTAGTTTCATTTGAAAATGTTGTTTATTCTATCCATTTTAGAACACGTGTTTTTTTTGTTTTTACAAAATGAATGATTTTTTGTTTGGATTGTCTCAAAAAAGTCACCCCCAATATGGAGCTATCTGCATAAACAGACACACACACATATATATATGCATATATACGTGTGTGTGTGTGTGTGTGTATATATATTTTTGCTGCTCCTTTTTCTTGCTTGTCGTTTTGCATCCTGTCTGATTTCCCTCTGTCTTTTTGACAGGGATTGTTTTCCCCGACCTGTTTCAGTTACGCCAGTCAGTACATGTCTCGCTACGAGGCCCAAGGAGAAGGTACAAGCATGTAGACATCTGACTACCATCAAGATCTCTTTGATATGTGAGCTAAGTGAATCAGTGAAAGGCAGCATAAAACTTTCATTATGTTAACCTCTTTAGGAATTCAATGGAGCAACTCATACTCCTCGCCCATTGCTGGAGACACAGCCTCGTTCGGTTGGCTGTGCTGGCTGATGCTCTTCGACTCTATCCTCTACTTCACCATTGGGGCTTACATTCGCACAGTGTTTCCAGGTAAATTGGGGCACAAAAAAAACAAAAGAACAAATTTATTACATCTTTCACTCAGCTATTGATGCTGATGTCCTGTGGCCATTTTAGTACATCAGACATAGTTTGTCAAGCCGATCATTATTATTTATTTATGTTTTAGAGTTTTTGTTTGCTAGTCTTTTTTGTCAGGTCAGCTGATATACACACTAAAATACAAGTGTAGTCTGTCAATCATAAAAGTGATGAGAAAAGTGGAAGATTGTTGGGTTTTCTCTGAATCTATTATTGTACGATCTACCGTACAATATAAAGCGCCTTGAGGCGACTGTTGTTGTGATTTGGCGCTATACAAATAAAATTGAATTAAATTGAAGAGTGCATTCTTCTTCATGGCCAGCAGGGGGCTGGTTGCATAGACGTCTATGGGAAAACAGCTCTCTCCTCCCTTGATGCATGAGTTTGTGTTCTGGATTTAGCATGATGTTCATTTTGTAAATTGTGGCGTCCATCTGTTTCCTAGTGTTTGATAGGTTGCTTCTGTATGAGTTTCCCTGGCTTCCATAGTGGGATCCAAGCTTGCATGCTTGGTTTCAAAAAGATGGTGACAGCAAAAATTTTAAGCTCAAGCCTTAAAAAGATAGCACTGTGCAACCAATGGATAACAGTGGCTGTGTCCATCTTTTATATACATCCTATTCTTAAAGAAAGTAATAGAATTAGAATAACACAGGTTAGAATTCACTTATAGGCGAATGTGTAAGCGTTGCCTTAAAATATCAAGTGAAGTGTACACTAATCAGTTTCTAGTTGAAGAAAATGCAGGTTGGTTTAGTTTGGTTACTTTGTTTAGTAGTCCCAGCTGTAAATAGGTATGTAAATATAAATATATTGTGTATGTGAGATTTATTTGCAGTTATTTTACCCATTAGGAAAATATGGCATTCCTTCTCCGTGGTACTTCCCATTCAAACTCTCCTTCTGGGCTGACCTGTGCGGTGTTCGACCACAGAAGAATACGGCCAAAGGACTTCTCTTCACAAACATCATGCAGAATGACCAGCTTGCCTTCTCCAATGACAAGGGAAAAGGTGCGTCAAATTATAATGTGGCACACACAGGAACAAGGAATTCTTGTCTGCTGTTAGTTTAATTTACAGTTTGTCTTCTCTGTGTCTCTCACAGGAAAGAGCGCTCTTTCCACCAAGACTGGGGAATACTTCTCAGAGCTCCCAGTTGGCGTTGCTCTCCATGGTCTCACCAAGACCTATGGTGACCAAGTGGCTATTGAAAACCTTAATGTTTCTTTCTATGAGGGCCACGTCACCTCACTGCTCGGTCACAATGGAGCTGGAAAGACTACCACCATGTAAGTGCGGCAGTTTTTTTTCCTTTCCTTTTTAGATACCAGTATGCATTTGACCACCTTGTATACACCCTCCGTGGCAGCAAAATGATCCAATTTAAAATGAGATTTTGTGCATCCCTTTAATCATTCCAAGGCTCGGATGCTGACAGGGAGATTGTTTTGTCCAAATCTGGCACAGCAACTGTGGTAGCGATTCGCCTGACGGGTCTTCATCAACTAGAGCATTTACATTTACATTTTAAATGCGACTCATTTTGCTGACGCTCTTATCAAGGGCAACATACAAGGAGTGCAGTGGCAGAATGAGATTTAACACCACTGAAAAAACCAAAAACCAAGAAGGGATTTTATGCCCTATGATATTTTTGAGAACAATAAGTCATCATTTAAGAAGAAACTGCCTGGGAGAAAATACGAAAACTAGCAGATAGGACAAAAGGAAAAGGCATTTTCAGCTTTTCAAGTGCCACCTAGTATATGAAAAGTCTTTTGAGCATGTTCTGTCATTTATAACTTGATCTGAGTAATAAAAATCGAATTTGTTTATTCATTATTGTGAATTTTGTTAACAAATGCATGTATTCTTTGTGTAGGTCTCTCCTTACTGGGCTTTTTGCCCCGTCTTCGGGAACCATAGAGGTTTACGGCAGAGACATGCAGACAAACATTGAGAACGTTCGCAGGGAGCTAGGAGTCTGCATGCAGTATGACGTCCTGTTTGATCACATGACCACCAAGGAGCACCTGCTGCTGTATGGACAGATCAAGGCCCCACACTGGTCAGACAGAGAACTGCATGAACAAGTCCGCACGTGAGTGACCAGAGCAGGAAGCTTGATATGCTCAGTGTATAAAAGGACGCTCTGTTTTAAGGATGATACCTTGGTGATATATTTTACCTGTTACAAGGATTCTCTTTGCAAGCTGTTTTATATGTACATCACTAAACTCCGTCCTTTGCTCAGTTAAAGGCATGGCCCTCAAATAAAAAGAAAATATGTGCAGAGGTTACGAGACTTTCATAAGAAATAATTGCCAGTGCTTCACACGAGTGAAAGGTTATACAGGGGTAATTTGAAAATCAGTAATGGCTATATAGTGTATTTCCAAGTCTGCAGTAAAAAAAAAAAAAATTGCATCCCTGTTGTCGTTGAATTGCGCTCTTATTTTAGTGTTTTAGAGCTGTCAAATATACCATGTGCATCTGCAGGAAAACATGAGCAGAATACCATAAAACTCTGAGTTTTAAGTCGCTTCATGTGACTTTTTCTAGATGGTCTTATATGAGCAGAATAGTAGTGAATTTAAAGGCAAGAACAGTTTCTCTCTCCTGGTTTCAGGAAATCTGAAACCCCTGCTGAGTAACTGATAGAAGTGATTGAACTACAACCCACAAACTGGGTTGTAATGCATTGAAAAAAAAAAAGTTAGCATGTGCTCCATCCTAAATGCTTTTCATCGACTTTGCTCCCAGGATCCTAGAGGACACGGGGATGTATGCTCACAGACACAAGCGGGTGGGCACCCTATCAGGCGGCATGAAGCGCAAGCTGTCAATCTCCATCGCCTTAATAGGGGGCTCTCGCGTGGTGGTTCTGGATGAACCCACTACAGGAGTCGATCCCTGCTCCAGGCGCAACATCTGGGACATTGTAATCCAGCACAAGAAAAGTAAGTCTGACAGGCACACTCAAACACTGAACGCTGAAATAACATCCCCATGAAGATTTTTTTATCACAGGAAATCTGAGACCTGCACATATGCAGTCTCGGTTGGCCAACTCTAACTTGACATGTCTGTATAAATCGCTGGTTTTTGTAGTTTTATTAATGCGCATCCTCATTTCTCCTTCCTGGATGGTGACAAACGGCAGGTGCAGTGAAAATATCTCACTTGTCTGAGTTACACTGACTCAGTTTGTTTTTGAATACAATTTAAGAACTGGTTGATTGCTTTTAAAGCCCTTTAATACCCACCTGTGTACCCTTAAATAACTCATATACTAAATTGTGTGTGTATATATATATATATATATATATTTATTTATTTATTTATTTTTTTCTTTTCTTTTTTTTAAATCTGTTGTATTTGTCTATCCTAGTCTTTGAGGGAAACACCAGAAAGCCATACTCGTTTGAAGCACATTGTAGCTCTATTTTCTAACACAGTACGTATGTGTGTAGCTCATACCTTTTTAAAACTACCCTTAAAGTCCAATGTAAAATCTCTGTAGTACATAAAAAAAATAATTGCACTGCATTTGTGCATTGTTAGTATTAAAAATGTACAGACAACCGAAAGTCTCACACTAGGGTTTTTCCTCTGAACACGCACCCTCCTATCTGTTTTCTAAGAAACACGGTGGGCAACAAGCTGTGAACCTGCAGGTTGCAGCTCACTGCAGGACTTTTCTCTGCTTTGTTTTGTGAATGGACTTTAGCGAAGCATAATTTTAATATAAATGAGGAGGTATTTTTAGGCTCTCTTAGCAGATGTTTCTGGAAAATATCATGTAATTGGCGTCATCTCAGACGTTTGGGAGATTTTAGTGCCAGAAAAATCTGTTTCAAAATAAATCTTCCACATCTCTTGCTGTTTCTGTGCCCGTTTCTATGATGTGTTTGCATGATAGAGCTTGCGTTTGGATTTGTCTTTGCAATATTTGCTTTTTAGCTTGTTTATTTGGAGTTGCTGAAGCCATAAAAGTAAGACAAAGCTTTACAGACTAGCTTAGTTGGTAAATATAATCTTACAGATTCTGTTTCGTAATTTTCACCTCCATTTTACATTTGTGTAAGATTTACCTGTTAAAGAAGAGTGTAATATTGCATGTGTAATTTTTTTTTTATATGTGTGCCCTCTCAGACCGCACAATCATCATGTCCACCCACCACCTGGACGAAGCAGAAGTGCTGAGTGACCGCATCGCCTTCCTGGAGAATGGAGGATTAAAATGCTGTGGATCTCCATTCTACTTGAAAGAAAAGCTAGGCCAAGGCTACAAACTTACCCTCACCAAAAAGGTAATCATTTAATCGCCCTGTCAGTCGAAGCAATAAAGACTCATGCTTACAGCAGCTTTTTTCCACAACATGAAATTTTAATGAAAATCTACTTCCACTTATTTATTTTTTAGTGAAATATGCTTTTCCAGCAGACAACTGGTTCTAAAAATGAGAGAACAGCAGCTTTCCTCTGATGCATTTTACTCAGAATGTTTCTTAGCAGAGTGGCATCTTGCAAAGTAAATGGTCATCACAGGCGTAACATTTCACCAAAAGCTTTTATGAAGGAGCTGGACTGCTTGTGTAAAACCAAACCCAGGGTTTTATCTTTTCCCAGATGACATGTTGCGATAGGTCAATTTGTATCAGATATATTAAAAAAGGGCCACATGAACTATGTTAAGACACACAGAAATGATGCCTTCTCATGGATAAATAACGATCTGATTTTGTATATTTTGATCAAACCTGATGTTTCTGTCAGTATTCTGTACTTTAAGAAAAGTGTCCTCTACGATGATAGTCAGCCATTTCAGCAATCTAAAGCAGAAACCATCAGACAGTGTGAGGAAAAAAAGTGATTTTTTCCAAGTTTATCTCAGCTTTGCTTAGTCATATCACTTGTAACTTATGTAAAAAAAACCTGAAAAGCAGGAACAGTGTGTTATATGTTAGATAGTGTAGTGTAGGTAAGTAAGATTTCACTTTCCTAATCTTTTCTACTTGCAGGTGCAAAACACAGAAAATAAACAGATTGACAGCGCTGAAGTTAAAGCCTTTGTCCAAGCCCATGTACCTGAAGCACAACTGAAAGAAGCCCAGGGCAATGATTTGGTCTACTCACTGCCACCCTTCAACTCATCCAACGCCTCCTCATACCGCTCTCTGCTTACTGCACTGGACTCCAACCTGGATGCTCTACAGTTGGGGGGTTATGGTATCTCTGACACCACACTAGAGGAGGTAAGCTCTCACACTGATGCCGAGTTACATTTAAACTTAATCATACTAACATATCTGCCAGCATATCATAAACCCTAAAAAAAATAGGGTTATCATATACAGATACTATATATGTTTTTTTATATATATTTGCAGGTGTTCCTCCAACTGACTCATGGACAGACAGAAGCTAAAGCTGAGGATGGCCTCCCATCTGTATCAGAGACGGTTTCCGACAATATATCCATCGACAGCTTGTCTTTAGACGACAGTGACAGCAGCACAAGCTTCAGCGACAGGATCAGTGAGTTCACTGTTTGTTTGTTTTTGTTGTTGTTGTTGGTTTGTTTGTTTTTGTTAACCAATTGCTGTCATCTTCTTTTTGTAAAAAAAAAAAAGCCGCTAAACTGATACCTCTGACAAAAAACAACGAAACAAAAAAACACTGATAAAAAACAGTACATACTACAACGTCAAGACAAGGAAAATTAAATGACAGAAGTTTTATAGTCAAAAAAGTTAAATTCTGTTAATATTCAACAGTATCTTTAATCATACAGAAGAAAACAAGAGACTGAAAATACAAAGAGAATAGATGGTTGAACTTTATAATTAACATAACATTTATTCAGCATCACACACCTTTAGACCTCAGAGTTAACACTTGTCACTTCCAGCAGTCATGCATGTATTAAAGTGAAATAAGAGATTACTATAAAAGCTTTGGTTACACTTTAAATATAAACACCACCAGCTCCAACAAGACAAATTCTCACAAATTAACTGGATTGATTTCTTAAAGGTGGCCACATATGGAGCAAAGTCTCTGCTTTTCAAAACATTGCGTTTTTACCCGAGCTTGTTATTTTAAATTTGACGTTTTCATAGACAACCTAAAATATTTTGCCAATACTCTGCTAAGCTTGTTCTACAACTTCTACAACTGGAGCAGTCTTCTTGATGGATTGCACTGTCATTTTTTGTGTCTGCATGGTAGCCTTTAGCTTTACTGTCTTTAAAAGACAACAAAGGCTTCATAAAAGTACTAAGATAGCAAGTGAATTTGCCCCAAAATCATTCTCTCCTCGCTCTGCTCTCCTTTTGTGTGTTTCAGACCTTACCAGTTCATCCACAGTGACCGGCATGGCTCTGGCCTGGCAGCAAATGTCAGCCATCCTGATCAAGAGATTCCACCACAGCCGCAGAGACTGGAAGGGCCTGATTTCCCAAATCCTGCTTCCTGTTCTGTTTGTAGTGTTTGCTATGAGCCTGGGGTCTATCAAAAGCGACGTGCAGCACTATCCTGAGCTACAGCTCAGCCCTGCGCTCTACAAGATCGGACCAAGCTACTCCTTCTTCAGGTCAGTACCTGCAGAAGTGAAAATACAGATAAACCATAAAAAGAGACAAAACAGAAGTTAATTAGGCAAATAAGTGTGCTTCTATGTAACATGTTTGAAATATTTGAGAATATCTCAGGAAGTTAGTTTTTGAGTTAGCAACAAATAAACACAGAAGAGTGAAAATTCTACTGGAAAAGAGGAAAGTAGTTTTATGATTTGCCAAAGTAGCAATATAAAACAAGCCCACACTTTTGGACATTGTATCTGGGGAACCATATAAATCACATAAGCCACAGGGCTACAGACAACTATCATCATAACAGATGTTGGTAATCACTTCCTGAACTGAATGGTTGATACACCACCTTACTCGACGGGTTCACTGGGGTCTGCATCATTTGCAGGAGGCATGCCACACTTGTTATAAAAGGATTTTGATTTGATTCTGTAGTTTGTTGAAGGGCATGTGGACCTTAAAATGCGAGAGCACAAGAGACTATGTGAGGGTAAGAGATGTTTGCGATGAAGACGGCTACAATGTGAGATCAAAGGAAGAGAGATTAGGAGTGTCAGGAGATTGCAAGATGTCTTCATCCTCCCGATCTGCTGTTGTTTGATCAAGGAGATATGTAGCAAGAGAGAAAATGCTGAGGTGCCAAACTGTATCAGAGACCGTATGGATGCTCCTCCCAGTCCTCTTTAGTTTGCTATACAAAAGGGATTGAAAATGATAATTAATTATTCATCTCAGAAACAGTGTTTTTTTCGCAGTGCAGAAGAAGGTTATAGGTAGTTTAGGGTCAGAGATGCTTCAGCGTTTCAACATTTTTGGAACTTTCCCGGAACACTGTGTTTTCTTAGTTTTTTCTAAGAGTGATGCAAATGTAATATGATTTTTATTTATGAGGCTACTTGTGTGCGTTTTAAGGCAAGGAATGGTAAATAAAACAAATCTACTTAAATTTAAAGTGACAAGTCAAATGTCCTCATTCTTTCTCTAGTTGCTCAGAGAAGCCATTCTAATGGTTACATTAGTAACCATTAGTTAAATGCTGTTGATCCTTAGCCCTCAAATCATCACATAAATTAAGTAAAATCTGGCTGGCTGGCTATCAGTTTTAGCAGTCTGCTTAGTGGATGCTCATGAAATAAACCTTTGTGTCTGTTATATCCTCTTATTGTAACATATCTGGCGTTCCCGAGTCAAGGCTAACACTTTTCTGATTCTACAGCAACCAGAATCCCAACTCACAGCGTCTGGCAGACACCATGATGTCATTCCCTGGGATGGACACCACCTGTCTTGACAAGCCTGATAACCTGTAAGTAATTATACTACTAATGACATCTTTTTTGTTTGTTTTTATCAGTGACATGCTGATTCCTGTACTTGCTTTCTCTATGTATTTAAGCCTTTGTCAAATGTACAGCGTTTTTATATTTCACTTCATCCAAGTCTCTTTCCATCTTTATTTTACAAGGCTTTCCTCTCTGCAATTCCTGTCGCTGTCTCTGGTCTCTCTCCTGTCCCTCCACTCTTAATTTCTCTGCTGCTCTGCTCAGTGCATGTGGCTGAAAGCCTGCAGCAGGACTCTGCGATGTGAGAGCATCATCTGTATTCCGTAAACACCCCGTGTTTATAGGGAAGATTTTCCCCTTGCAGGCACTCAAATCAATGTTGGCACTCATGAACCAGACCTCAGAGGCATTTTAAAATTCTCAGGAAAATAAAAAAAGAGAGTGAGAGAAAGAGAAGGGACAGAGAGAGCGAGAGAGAGAGAGACCCTGTCATGGAAAAAGAGGCTGCATGTCTGCTCATCATGTCCAGTAATTACAGCAGGACAATGACTGATTACTGTATTTACATTTTTTTTTTACATACCGGTATATAGAAAATATATTGCATCATCCTCTGATTATGATCATTGTTACTTGTGTGTGTTAGAAATCTAAAGTAACAGGTGTGTATGCAAATAATATTGCTGCAACCTGTTTTTGATCTGCACAGAGCGTCCCTGAAAGCATTTGGCAGAGAGCAAAATGCGTGGGAGTTGAACATCAGCCCACACAAACAGAAATTTCACACAATATGATATTACAGCACACATTAACAGCTTTGAAAACTGTTATCAAAGGAAAGATTTAGATCCTGATCTCACAAAAATCATGTAAGTCTACAGCTACTTCATAAACGGTTTTAGATTTTACAGTTTTCTTTCTTTTAGCGGGCCATCATATCTCCTCACTTTCAAAATATTTTCTGGGGTGTGTCTAGGGAGAGTGTTGTGGTATGTACCGCTCACTGCAAACTCACTTCATTTCACTTGGTGAAACTTTTTCCTCTTTTTCAGTGACTGCACAAGAAACACAAACAAGTGGAGCTCCAGTGGAAACACCACGAAAGGATTCAACATCTGCAAATGCACTCGGAAAGAACAGGTGAGACTAGGTCACCGAGAACAGTGCGATTGAGTGATTCTCTGTGTTCTCACTTGTGTGTTTGTGTGTGTGTGTGTCAGCACATAAACGTGTTTCCTGTGCTCATGTTTTTTTGAAAAAGGGAAGATATTTATTTATCTTTTCTTTGCACTGCAGATTTGTGACAAAGACAACTACCAGCCCCCCCATACGGAGATCCCTTCATCTCAGATTGTTTATGATCTGAATGGCATCAATGTGGAGAACTACCTAGTGGCTACAGCCAATGACTTCATAAGGAACAGGTGAATGGAGCCAATATATCCATGTGGTTAATGAAGCCACAGTGAGACTTTTATACATGCCTCACTGATAATTTACTGTACCCTGTGTTGCAGTCAAAGTATTCTCTGATTAAATGAGCCGAATTAAGCAATGTCCAAGTACATTCAAATTTCAGCATACTGTGGCATATTGCTCAGAATTTTAAATCATATTTCATAACATTACATCATTAAAATGAGCTACGATAGTTAGGAATCATTTGCAAATCTTTTCGTTCATTTCATTTTTTTTATTAATTCAGAGGAGACGATTGACCTAAATGAAATTCCAGAATTCTGCAAGCAGTCTCTGAAATAAAGTTTGTTAGTCATCTGGGAGGCTTTAAATGGTCTTCACAGTATTCAGTTGCATGGAATGACTGGTGTTTTACCAAAGAAAGATGTGCAGAAATCTAATTAATTATGAAAACTAGTTAGTAAGTGCCTAAAAGTATAGTTTTCCTGATTTCTCAGCTTGACACAAATTGGTTTCTAGCACCTTGTTGATAATGGTAATCATACTTATAATTTGGGCTTGGGTGCTTTTACCCTGAAATGGTTCTCTCATCTGCATATGTTGAAAATTTACTCTTGATTAAAAGCAAAACAACCAAGTGAAAATCACAGTGCGTTACATCGAGTTTCTCAGTATCAAGCAAAGCTCCTTGTTTTAGTCAATGTTTTGTTTTTCCAGGTACGGTGGTTTTGCTTTTGGCATGCCACTCCCAGCGGACTTAAAAATGGACATCACAACAGTGCCCAAAAACCGTACGCTGTCTAAGGTAACGTTCTCCCACTGCTTCCCTGCCCCTTTTCTTATTATCAGATTAATTGCCGTACTGATTATTGTCAAGAGTTAAAACCTGATGTCTTAACCAAACGTGTTTACTCAGTGCATGGAAATGGAGCTGAATTGTTACACCATCATTTTCATCATAAATATGCTTTACTGCAGGAATTGTGCCAGCGTAGATGAAGACGTCTGCCTTCTTTGTGTTATTAAAGTGTTTTTGTTGTTTTAATATATAGTATACCTACATTTCCTGATCTCTAGTGTTGTGAATGTTGTTCGTTTTTATGCATGTCTGTGTTTTTGCTTGTGTAGGTCTGGTTCAACCCTGAGGGTCACCACACAATGCCAGCATACTTAAACAGCCTCAACAACTTCATCCTACGCTCCAATCTGCCAGCAGACAAGGATCCACGCAAATATGGTAAGCTAGAATTGGTGAAGAAAAAAAAGTAAAAGTCTTAGTACACATGTTTGAGATGTCACTTCAACTGATGGGGGATTCTGTACAAAGAAATGCATTAATAACAAACATCAGTTTTATCTAACTTTTGGAATACTGAAATGGATTTTGGCCACAGCTTACTCTTATTTGTAATGTGATTAAAGTGAGTTTTAGAAAATGTACCGTATATGTATGTTATGTTATGTTATGCCTTCAGGCACAAAACACTGGTTATTGCAAAGATAGGGTAAGGCAGAGATTGAAAAAGACATGACTGCACAGGAGAGAGGCACATCAGTATTAGAAAGCTGCCCCTCACTGATAGCCCGGTGCATTTTGTATACTAAACATACAGTAAAGAAAGCTGTAAACAGTGTGTTTACTCATGGTTCATTTCACTGGATTAAAGCCAGGGGGTGCTGTGTGTCCTTACGCTCACATCACTATGCATGGTGAATACTGATGAGTGCCACTCACTGGGGAGATCTGCTAAAGAGAAACGAGGCTGGCCCACGTTTTCAGTACTGTTTCAGCTTCTGAGTATTATCCTGACCATCTGCCTGCAGGCAGGAGTACACAGTCATGCACTCATACACAAATGCATATATAGAATTGTTCATAAAAACATGTATGAATAGCAGAACGGGCACACACACACATTTATTCCCCAGTGGATGATAAAAGTGCTTGAGGGTAAAGTGTAACCATTTAAATGTTACCTGCAAACTCAAAGCGGTGGCAGGGGTTGTCCGGGGTGGAGATCCAGGGAGATTACTTTTCAAGGTGACTGCTTTATCTGTTAAAAATTATATCCTAGCCTTTGCATTGTGTACTACAGTTTAATTTTGGGGTTGGGCCCCATTGGATGTTTGCATCAAACCAATTTTTCAACTCACTCTTGCAGGATTTCTGACTACAATTACCCACTGGTGCATTTGTACAAAAACACTACTGTCCAGATCATAAACTCAGATTACTCTTACCTGCAACTGTGTTGTTTATTTCAAGTTTTTCCTCACCCATCCCCCAGAAATCATTGATTTTCTCACCTGCCTAATAGTCCACCTTTAGAAGATTTGATTTGAAAACACATGCTCAGCTTGAGTCTCTTAGAACTAAACATAGTATAGATAATCAATTTCTTTAGTTTAGCCGGTTGAACTACACGTCAAACATGAACAGTTGCTTTTTAGGTTTTGGGACTTCTTTTAGAAAAGAAATGGCACAAATTCAAAGGCTCAGGTTCTCTAAAATGGGGGTATTTGCCCATTTTCAAACCACTATGACAACATAAATAATATCTCTGCATATAAATATACTTATTAGTAAAACTCTTCCTAATTATCATTGCAAATGCACAAACCAGGTATGGGAACATTTGAATTCAGTGCAGTCGTCTTGTAGTATCAGTAATTACAGATGTTTTAGGCAGTGGTACTAATCAATTTCATCAAAGTTGTCTTGAGTAATGCTAATCCCGCAGCCTGCTTTGGGGCTTCTGTGCTGTAGGTGAACTCACAGTCCTATTTCAGGAAATGCAAAATATGTAGGGCTACAGTTCATGTCTCTGAGCATCTCAAAGACCCAGAAAAATGATAAAGAAAATTCAATTTCCTTTGTGCGCACTGGCAAATGAAACCATCTTCCGCTATATTTTTCAATTGACTGTGTCCTAGGCTAAGAGAATATCATTGCTCATTTGCTTCCTGTGCTGAAAAATAGCTTGCATGCTGTTGTTTTTCTTTTGCTAACACAGTACTCTGTTTCTTTCTGTTACAGCCATTTCAGTTTACAGTCAACCCTATTTTGGACGGGCGGATGATGAAGATATAGTGTAAGGGTCATGCTTAAAATTCTTCTGCAGAATTGACTGCTAGTGCATTACTAGACAAATAATCTTAGAAAAATAGATCTGTATTTGCATCTTAATCTGTGAAAATGTTCCCTAATTAATCATGTGTTTATGTGTTTGGGGGGTTTTTTGTTTTGTTTTTTTACATCTAATTCAAGATGGATTCAGGGCAAAGATGTACATGACAAAATTATTTATACATATTTGATTTTCTAAATTGATTTCCTTAAGCTTACAGTATTGATCAGAGTCCCAATTTAATGAATGTTTTGGAATGAATATTTCGGTAAAGGTGGAAAAGAGATTTAGTTTAAATGGATGTGTGCACATGTTCCAGAGGAGCAAATCAAATACATCATTTTGAGAGTGGATTGGACTGACCTTGTGTTCTCTCTAGAGCCTTATTACTACTAAGCATCTTACTGGCAATTTTAGAGTTATTGGTCAGTTTTTCCACATATGTCACATTTATGTTCAGTGTCTGTGTAAAACTTTAATAGGTGTAGTCTGCTGAGATGCTGTAGCAGCTGAATGGGTGATATTAGGCTTCCTTACTAGATGTATTGATTTGCCCTGAGCTGTGTTAAAGATACAGCAGACTTATTACTCTAAATGTCTTGATTCTCACAATATAGTAGCTTTGCCCATGAGAGAAAATCTAAGGCTATGCTGGCTGTCTTGATAACAAGCCTGCTCTGTAGCTGTCGCTCCTGACTATCCTCTGTAGTTAGTGCTGCCCTGAAACGCCCACCACATGTCCCTTTCTGTTGTTCTCACTCCTTCTCACTCAGACACTCTGCCAGCTTCATCTTCATCCTCTTTTCAGCTTCGTGCAGTTCATTGTGTTTAGTTTGAGGTGTTGTGCCCCAGTTGCGTGCAGGGTAGGCGAGAGAGCACTGGAGATGAACAGGTACTGGCTTGGCATCAAGAAAGTTTAAATGAACACGCTGAGTAGAAGACGAACTGAGGGGATCAAAGCTTCAACTGGATTTCTGGGGTCTAATCTGGACAATAGGCTCTGCAGTCTCACAGAAACACCCTTGGCATGCTGACTGTACAGTGTGAAGTTGTTCTCTGCGTGAAGTGATCTGTTTCTCTTGCTGTTATCTTGTCAAAGATGATTCGCAAGCATCTCTTTTTCTTTCACAAAGCTGTTTGTTATTAATGGGATTCCATTCATTGTGAGATTCCTCAGTAGTTCAAATGAGTCACGTCCCAGTAGGGAATAATATGATAATTCTGGTTAAAATGAGCTAGTATTTTCAGAAAATACATATGAACGCCAGTTTATATTCACTCTTCTGCACCGTTTGTTGTTGCTATTGTAGTAGTTTTAATTCAAAAGAACAGAACAAAAAAATAAAAACACAACACAATAAATACATGGCCCAGTAACATGATAAGTGCATTATTCATGATAACTCAATGGTTAATGGTATTTAATCACATCACCTGGATGATCTTTTCTTCACAGTGTCCAGGGAGTGCTTCACATCCTTGTGGCTCTGTGCGTGCTCACAGGCTTCTCAATTACAACAGCCAGTTTTGCCCTCTATGAAGTCACTGAGCACCAAAAAGGGTCCAAGAGGCTTCAGCACATTGCTGGCATCAGCGAGTCCTTCTACTGGATTGTAAACTTCATCTATGACATGGTAACGTCGTATTTCTTTAATTGGTTACAATATTGAAAACCATGTGTTCAACTTAATTTCATCCATATATCTTTTTCAAAAGTTATTAAACAAAGTGACTTTCTGTTGCTGCATTGTGCCCCACCTTTTTCCATAGGTCATCTATTTGGTCCCCGTAGCTGCGACCGTTGTTGTGATTGCTGCCTTCCAGATTCCAGCATTTACAGAACGCCAAAATTTGGGTGCCGTCACTCTCCTCCTGGTGCTCTTTGGGTCAGTAACTTTGAAAAAAAAGTAGATTCACTAATTGTAGTCACATTGTAGTTGTACTGGAGTGTATATTGTTGACAAAAATGTATTTGATAATGAACCAGTCCTTCGTGTGGCTGAAAATTTTGAAGGACAATCTTTTAGAGATTGTTCTCTCTACAGTAGCTATACTACTTGATTGTTTTCCATTATGAAAGCAAACATTTATTTTATTTTAACTTAATTTGGGTATCATTCTGTCATATAATATTTTAATACTTACTAATGGCTAAAGTCAGAGCACATGATAGTGTCACAAAATATGGATGCAACACAATAGCAAAGTAGCAGTTAGACAAGCAGTCAGATTGAAAGGTTTAGTGCAGGTAATATTTGCTACCACTTCATAAAGAGGGAAATTAAAGAGACTTCTAATGGCCTAAATGTTCACTTGGATAATGGTCTGTACTGTAATGACTGCTTATGCCACTTTTAGTTGCAATATACAGTATTGTGCAGGAAAAAATGCTGTAAACAAAGAATGCTTTCAAAAATGGAAGTTTAATAATCTTTTATTTTCATCAATCAACAAAATGCAGTGAATGGACAAGAGAAATCTAAGTCAAATCTATATCTGGTGTGACCACCCTTTGCCTTCAAAATAGCATCAATTCTTCTAGGTACACTTGCACACAGTTTTTGAAGGATCTCGGCTAGTTGGTTGTTCCAAACATCTTGGGGAACTAAACAGAGATCTTCTGTGGATGTAGGCGTCCTCACATCTTTCTGTATCTTCATGTACTCCCAGACATATTTGATGATGTTGAGATCAGAGCACTGCGGGGACCATACCATCACTTCCAGTACTTCTTGTTCTTCTTTGTGCTGAAGATAGTTCTTAATGATTTCTAAATGGGGTCATCGTCCTGCTGCAGGATACATTTGTGGCCAGTAAACAATCATTTATATTTCTGAAAACATTCTTTGTTTCCAGCATTTTTTCACACCTGCCTAAAACTTTTGCACAGTACTGTAACTATTTTTACTTACCTCTGAGTTTATTTTCAACCTGAACCACACTGAATGATGGACATGTTTATAAAAAATGTTTTAAGGGAACCGCATCAAATCTGTCATAGAGATGGTGAATGTGTTGTTCTGGCTGTTGCCCTGCTGAGACAACAGCAGGAAGTGTGTGAAGTTTCCAGAAGCATCTGCACTGCTCTAAACCAAACCTATTCATTGAATGGTGCTTTATGCTTGCAGCAGGCCCATCACCCTCAACATGAACCCAGCTCATCCAAGGAGTCAAACAGGGAAAATACTGATTCATTCAAATGCACAATACATTTCTTGCAGAGGACTTTCCAAAGTCAAGCAATCATTGAAAGGTTTATACATTTTCAAAAGCCTATCTCCACACATGCACTGCAATTCTGTGCCAGTAGGTTGGATTTACAGCGCAGAGCATAAGGACGAGCAAATGCTGCAAAAAAGTTTATTGTGAATTTCTCGCTAAGACAGATGGCAGTAGGACTGCAATGCTAATGGAAAATCACTACTAACGTGTTTATCCCATTCAAGGCAAAGACACCAGAGAGGGAGAAAGGGAGGAATCAGGAAGCAACAGGGCTTATGGCAATAACAGAATGACTTAGTATGAGACAGAGGTTAGCTATAATCTCGAAATACAAAGGTTTCAGTTCAGTCTGACAAAGAGATTTAGATTTGGGGATGGTATCAAAACCCCTGATGTGTCATGTTTCGCCTCATCTGAATTACTGGGATTATTTACATCAATCCCCGAGCTGCTGCTGAGGTTTACACTCTTGTGTTTGCCGTTGTTGTTTGGAGGCCTAGTCCTGAGCCCTAGATTTTAGAAAGCCAAGTCAGGACTCTGCTTCTCATTTATCAGACAGATGTCTCCTTCCCAAGCAATGAGTAATCACAGTGCTCCATCTGTCAGGCTGCACCCACCTGGTCTGGTGTTCAGCCTTCTTGCTTCTGTTCCTTGTCATGGCTTGGCACCCACACTTGCCTACCAAGCACTTTTTTTGGGCAAAGCATGCAGATGCTTTGTCTCTGTCTGGCTCTATCTGTTTGTGTCTGTCTGTTTCATTTCCCACACTGCTCTTTTTTTTTTTTTCATTTCTTTCTCCCTTCCTTCTCTTACTCTCTGTATTGCTGACCCAGACTTACCAATCAAATGGACAAACAGATTATGCGAGGGAATATAGGGAGAAGTCATTTATCTTCCTCTATTTTGGCTTCATGACTGAATGTTTACCCTCATTGTAGCATGGTATATTCCACCTTCTCTTTTCAGTATTCTTTGCTGGCTTCTTTTTCTTAAGGCTCATAGCTACTCTGTCTGGCTCTCTTCAGACAAGCCTATATTTTAGAAGGTGCATTTGTAAGCAAAACTGCACAATTTCTCTATTAATTTTATGTTATAACCTTCTGACTGTTTTCTGTATTTCAAACCAACCCAACCATGTTACCGCAGCTTTGAAGTGCATCTGTGGAGTTATTTTTTTAAGTTTAAAATGCGATTATTCTGTCATCTCAGGTTTTCCACCTTCCCATGGATGTATCTGTTTGCCGGGATCTTCAGGGATGCAGAGATGGCCTTTATCAGCTACGTGTGCATCAACCTCTTCATCAGTGTCAACACCATCTTGACCACCTGCATCCTCTACTTTCTGGGTCAAATATCAATGCATAATCCTGAGGTAAGATTAACTGTAAGAATCAGGGGGAAACTTAGAAAACATACCTTGCTTGTCCATTGACAGGAGAGTGAAGAATTCAAGATGAGCTCAGTTAAACTCAGTTTCACATCCTCAGATCTTGTCCCCTCTTCTGTGCTTCTCTCCTGTAGGCAATCCAGAAAATCTTCCAGAAGCTGAGCTACGCCTTCCTCATCTTCCCCCAGTTCAGCTTTGGGAATGGGCTGATGGAACTGGCCAGAGGTGACATAGAGGTCCAGATTCTCAGTGGCTATGGAGTCGATGCCTATAAGAACCCATTCTCCACAGAAGCTCTGGGATGGATGTTCATCTCCTCCATCATCCAGGGCCTGGTCTTCTTCACGCTGCGTCTTTTGATCAACAAATCTCTAATGCGCAAAGTCAGGTGAGAAACACAGAAATAATATAAAGGAGAATATACATTCACAGAATCTTTAACTGAGATCAGTTTCATTTGCTTTCTTTAAAGGTAGGATGGACTTGCAAATGCACAAGATGTGTTTTCTGCTAACACTGATAAAGCAGTCTTCTTGTAGCCAAAAATCTGAAAATGAGATGTAATAAATGCAGATAATATGCAACCGGGTGGTTAAATATGCAACAGAGCAACATTAAGTAATTAGAGAAGACAATTGCAAGTAAAATTAGATTTTTTTTATTCTAAGTGGGCCAAGATTTTGGTGATTTTATTTATTTTTATTTTTTTGTGGCAGGGACGGGGGGTGATAAAGCATTTATATTAACTAGAATGCCTTGCACTTATTTAAAAACAAAACAACAACCTTTCTGTATTATAGGCGTCTAATTTGCTACATCAAGACTGTGCCTCAGGCAGCTTATGATGATGATCAGGATGAGGATGTGGTATCTGAGCATCTCAGAGTGGCCAGTGGAGCAGCTAGCTCAGACATACTGCAAGTCAACCGGCTCACAAAGATCTATCAACACCTCACTAAGAAGGTCCACGCTGTCAAGAATCTGTCTGTGGGCATCCCTGCAGGAGAGGTAAGCCTCAGAGGCAGGAGCACAGAATACTAATATAGTAAAGCTGTTCTAAGGCAAGAGGGTAGCAAAATGGGGGGTATTGTGTAATAATGTCTAATCTCTTATGGCAGCAGCATAACTCTATAATTACCCAGAAATCACACAGCCTCTGTTTTGTTATTTCTGAAGAGCTGTACGGTGGTACTAGTCGCTGTGTGCAATGGACTCGTCAAAGATTGCAATTAATTTAAAATACCAACAGCCTACTGTTATTAACACAGCTGAGGATTTGGAGCCACTGTTGGCGGCTATAACAAGCATGTACAATATTGTACATTTTAATATGGACTAAAAAGACGGGCCAGCATTTTCATATTCTTCTGCAGTCAGTAAAAAGTGATCATTTTAAGCTGTCGTTTTAATTTACTCTCAAAGCCTTTATTTTATTTTGACCAATTTCAGTCCAGTCTTTGATCCGAGTCATTTTTATTCTATTACTTCAGATGTCTGGTTGTATGAAAAAGTTTTCTTTGGACACACTTCTTTTTTACATAGTTTTGCAGCACTAAATACTGACCTGGCTAATCTTTAAAGAGCCCAGCTTTACGTCACAATACTGCATAATAGCAAAATGCTTGAAGTTACTAAGAAACTAGTGTTTATTTTTAGTGCTTTGGCTTGCTGGGAGTGAACGGAGCAGGAAAAACTACCACCTTCAAGATGTTGACTGGAGACGTTAGCCCCACTGATGGCACTGCACAGATCAAGGACTGGGATGGGTAAGCTTTATGTAACATGTGAATGTTGCCTAGTGCATGTTTGTATTTAATCTGTTTTTCTTTATTACCCCCTTCTTCCACCGCTGGATTAACTTAGCGGGAATAGTTGTGTTTTTATGACCACTCTTGCATTTTAGCTGCACACTAAAGTGATGCAGAGATGTCAGGATAAGTATGTACACATTCCAGCAAAATAAAGATGACTTATAGAATTAAACATTTACAAGAAAGAATTTCATTTTATTGGTACAGGTGCATAGGTAATTCCAAAATTTAATTACGTAATGCAATCATTCACATATGAGGGATGTTATTAATTTTTTATTGGGGAAAATTTGAATATGATAGTTTTGGGATTTAGAAACTAGCAATTTTATCTTAAAGATGTATCTGAAGAGCTTTCATACAAGTAGCAATGTACAGTCCTGCTGTGTTGTCAGTATATAAAGTGGATATTAGCAAGCTAGATAGCACCCCACAGACAGCAGATCCTCTGAAACACCCTACATGCCTGTCCCACATCATGTGGTGAATGCTGCTTAAGAAAATCTTTCTTTGTGTGTGTTTTCCCCCCAGACATTTGGTAGACATCATGGAGTGCCAGAAACAAGGAATTAACATCGGCTACTGTCCTCAAGTGGATGCACTGGATGATTTGCTCACTGGAGAAGAGCATTTGTACTTCTATGCTCGCATACGTGGCATCTCAAAGTGGGAGACAGACCGGGTAAGGAAGAGCTGCAGACGCAGTGGTGCCTATTGTCACTTTGCCAAGTGACAATAGCATTCAAAAAGTGACACGGGATCTGATATAAATTCAAAGGTGCACTTCCAGCGCAGGACTAGAAGCTGATGCTGCTCCTATGCATACTGAATCAGAAAGTGTGCAGCAATGAATGATGTGTGATGAAAGCTGTAGAATCTGTAGCGAAATGAAAAAGCTTTTGTTGTCAGCTTGCGCAGTCCAAACATCAGAATTGAGCTGATGTAGTATGCATTACTGCGGAAAAATGTATATTTAAATTCTGCTTTTATGACGGGAGAATCTTATTTGACATGCCACTAAAGCCTCAATCTTCTCATTTATCATTCCTGAGACCTAATCAATCTTGCTTCTGTGGTGATTGCTGAGTGTGTCTGCTTATTAGAGGACTCTGCAGAGCAACCAATCAGCACGTGATGTGTGCTCAATATCAATATCCCATCAATATTTCTTTTTTGAAAGACAGAGAAGAACAAAAATAAGCAGCTCTTAGGAGTGTGAAAAATTGTGGAAACTATCATGACAAGCTGTAAGCGCTGTCTGCTTTTTTCTCTTTCTTTGCACCATTTTGAGGTCAGAATGAAGAACAACAAAAACACTGTCTCTGACAGTCTCAGGCATTTTACCAACAGAATTGAGCACGCACATTACCAAGAGTGCTGCACATAGATACACATGCTTACACAGACAGTAAAGCACAGAAATGGATCTGTCTGACACTAATCACCCTCACTGCTGTTGTTACAGCCCCTCCTCTCCGGTCGGTATACTGACAACAATGGTTATAATGGCAACTGCAGCAGCATCAGGCTAATTCTCAAAGCTGAGGTTATATATAGAGTTCCTCTTATGTTGTCTCCTACTGACAGTCCCCTAGCTGTGCATAATGAGACAGGCCTTAATGGGGTCATTTTGCATTGACATGGTTTTGTTGGCTTAATGAGCTGTAACATCAAAGGTGATAGAAAGCAGCTTTTATGAGAGAACATAAAAACATCATATTTTGATTTGAACCTGCTGCATGAGGAATAGTCTATGTTACCAGTCTTTATCATTCACATAACAAAATACTGTGTATTTGTCTAGTATGAAATTGTCTAGTATAAAACTTTTAAAAACAGTGAATGGTAATGAAAACTCTAGACAAAAGGCGAATTGTCTTACAGAGAAACAGCAGAGACTCTATGTGAAGGTATCTATTGCATTAACTTGCTTCATCGATCTGGTTTCCAAATTTGCCAACTAATGGGAAAAAGACTAAAGCCTACCAATGGGAAATCACTTTAAGCTATTTGAAAATGTAGTTGTATTTACAGCACACTATTTTATTTGATTAACAGGGAAGCCTTGAAGAGTTTTAAGTGACTGAAATGTTTATAAGTCATTAAGGGTTTTTGATCCCTGCTGGGTTTAACACACAGGATCAACTGCCATGCACCAAATGGATTATACTGCATCAGCTTCTGCAGCCCCGGGACTGCATAGAGTTTAGATAGAATAAAGTCACAGTGTAAAGTCATCACTGCTGTACAAACATAATTAAATATTCATGGAAGTGGAATAGATAGATACCTTAGTTATTTGTTGTGTGGCTGTACTGGACGAAATGGGAGAAAGCGGTTACACGTGTAACAGGAATATAAAATTGGCAGTAAGAAATAGTATCCACCTTTACCTTTTATCATGTAAATCTATATTTTCCTGTTGTGAAAACAAGTATGTGTAGTTATATATTAGATCTCCACTGAGGGTCTCCAGTTGAGTTCTTTGCATTATCTTAGAGTCTCTACCTTACAATATAAAGCGTCTTGAAGTGACTGCAGTTGTGATTTGGCTGTTAAGGAACAGCAACTGTTTGAAGCTTTATCATGTGGCTGAAGCTAGGAGCAGCATGGTAGTCTATAACACTGTCTCATTTTGCTTTGGGGTGAAGGCAGGGGGTCAAACAGCCACGAGGAGCAATCATTAGACCTATCGACTCCTGTTACATCACTGAAAGACCATTACACATCCCCTGCAATGATTAGCAGTTTACAACAGACGGTGTTTGGACATTTCCATGATCTACATTCAGATATATATAATACATAAAGAGCATACATAACGTAATTTCTTTAGGGATTAATAAAGTATTCTGCTTCTGATATAAACATGGATGGAAAAAGGCAAAGCAAATTTTATTACCTTTAATTATTGTTGTTTTCTATCATTAATCTCGTGCTTATCACTTAGCACGTAAAGTGTCTAAAAAGAAGATTACAGGTGGTAGTCCATGCAGTAATAAATAAATGATTTGCTTTGACCACTGGTGCTGCACCACCAATTAAAAAAGAAAACAGACTGCTAATTAAAAATTATTACAATGTAACCTATCTGTGTAGTCACATTCTGGCTGGGATTAGTGAATGCCAAACTAGAGTCCTCTCACATGTGCTGTTTGTTATTTTGTCCATCCACTTTGTAATCCCCTGCATGTTTCCTCTGTAGCTGGTGAACTACCTACTGAAGAGGCTGCAGCTCAACTACCACAGAAACATCATTACCGACGGTTACAGTTGTGGCACCCGAAGGAAGCTCTCTACAGCGCTGGCTCTCATCGGGAATCCACAAATCCTTCTCCTGGTGAGAACACACCTGTTCACACTGCTGTAGCTGCACATTTAATTTCCTAACAAGTCACCAGACAACAAATATTAAACTAACTCTGCACCGTTCTTCCTGAAATGGTCTTTGAAGGAAAGCAGATATCGATCACTTAGACTTGACAGATCGCATATAGTTAATTAGTCTGCTTACCCAAGCTTACCCGAGGGGTCTTGCCTGTAGCTTTTAAGTTTGTTTGTGCCTATGTCTCCATCAAATCCTCTCTCTCTTTTTCCATCCCTTTTTGTCTTCAGCTATTCCCTTTTCCTCCCCGTGTTTTCTTCAGTAACCAGTGCTCCCTTGTTTGATTTGTCTTCATTTCTCTGTTGTTTGCTCTGCATGCAACACTGGACCTCCCATCCCCATTCCTATTTTGCATTTATATATGTGTTTACTCTCTCTTCTTTGCTGTGCCCTTCCCTCTACTGTATGCACTACGCTGTGTTTGCTACATGCTGCCTTCCATGTTTTCATTTGATGCCTTTATGCTGTTTTGACCATTCCTCTATTCTTGTCTCATTCCTCCGTTATCCACAGGATGAGCCAAGCTCTGGCATGGACCCTCGTACTAAGCGTCACCTATGGAAAATCATCTCTGAGGAAGTGAAAGGAAAGTGTGCTGTGGTTCTCACATCCCACAGGTTAGAAGATATCATGCACCCATTATATGACCTCAGCACAAAGGAGAGATTTGTGCAGAGATGATTAGCATTCTAGGACAAAGCCATTCAATCTTTTTCCCACAGCATACTCTTGATAACAAATGTAATAACATATATATGTGTGTGTGTGTATGTGTATGTGTATGTATATATATATATTTCTGTGTGACAGCTGGCATGGGTAATTACTTTTATCCTAATGGACCTTTGTATGACCTTTTATCTTTCCCTCCTTGTCTCCAAATCTCAGCATGGAGGAATGTGAGGCACTGTGCAGTCGTCTTGCCATCATGGTGAAAGGTCAGTTCCGATGCCTGGGCTCCCTGCAGCACATTAAGAACAGGTTAGTGACCTCTCCTCATCCTACAACCCTGCCATTACTGCTCTCCACACCCTGTCTCCACTGCCTCTCTTTCTTGCCCCCCATGGTCCTTTGTGCAGTTGAATGCTCAATTTAATTTGTAAGAACAGTGCCCTCCACCACACACACACACGCACGCACACACACACACACGCACACACACACGCACGCACACACACACACTCTCTCTCACTCCACCACCAGAGCCCCATGCCTCAGACATGTAAGAACTCTGCTTTGTTCATAAAATCTCCCTTGTGCAGGTTTGGCAATGGGTTCACTGTGAAGATGTACTTGGCTGAGGCCTCTTGTGACGTAGGGAAAATCACTAGCTTCATGCAGCGCAGATTCCCCAGCACTTATCTCAAGGTGAGTTATCCAGAGCAGTCAAGAGTACTTGGTAAAAAAAGGACTCTTGACTACTTTCTGTGCATATTTTTAAATATACACTATAAACTCTAAAGTACACGAGGCATTAATGATCAACTGATAATTAATAAGGCAAGATACTCTTAAATTATGAGCCTTTTTTGGGTATTATTTCCATCCTTTATTATTTGCCTAACAAACTAATATAATAAATCCACAGATGCAGTGATTGTGACAAATCCTGGCAGTATTCCAAGGTCTTTTAGATCGTTTATGTTTCTGGTATATAATTATATATAACAGATGGATATATAAATATGGCTATATTTGTCAGTGTTTAAGGCAAACGTGTTAGCAAACAGTTGCTTATTTACACATCCAGCAGACATGAATCAGCATAAGCACTAATTTGGTGTCATGTTTCTGTCTGCCTCACTCTTCACCAACTCCTGAGGGAATGTGGGAGTGAACCAAAATAGCAAAGTTGTTGCCCGTGAAAGCGCTAAATCAGTCATTTAAGCATGGGGTTACCTTCCGAGCTGGGTGATCATTTTGTGTATTTGTCACTGTGATTAACCGTGTTCCCTGTACACGTTTGAATCAGTGTTAATATGATAATAATGATCAGTGCACCATTAAAGAATCTATAAAAAATGAACTTTGTCTGATACCTCGCTGCCCATGTGGACTTTTCTTCATTATAATGCTGACTTGCTCAGCTAAGAATAGAAGGAAACTCATTATATAAGAACCTGCTGTGCCCAGAGCCCTTACCAAAAGTACAGTGCGTATACAGTATTTAAAAAAAAAATGTAGATTTTCTACCCCCAAAATAATGTTTGCAGCATTGTAAGATTAAGAAGGATTTTATTTTCTTCATACAAGTGCAAGAATCAAATTATAGTTAAAGAAGAACGAGCACTTTCTTTTAACTTTTTACCTCACATTTGGCATCCTTTTCCAACACACAGGACCAGCACTCGGCTGTGGTGGAGTACCACGTCCCATTTGCTCCTGGAGGTTTGGCTGACATCTTCGACCAGCTGGAGTCCAACAAGACTGCTCTGCAGATCAAGCACTTCTCTGTGAGCCAGACCACACTGGATGAGGTGAGAAAAAAAAGAGACAACATAAACTGAGAGAGGGGAAGAACTAGTGTGAGGTTTTTGTAGGTGTGGGTTGATGGTGGCAAGGGACAGAAAAAAGCGACGGGGAGTGAGAGAAGAAGAGAGGTGGGAAAAGAAGCAGGGACACAAGAAAGCTGAGTGGGAGTGAAAGACAGAGAAAGAGAAAGTTTAAAAGAGGCAGAGGGAAACTGACAGAGGGGAGGCCTGAGGGAAAATAAATGGAATATGAGTTAGGGTGAGAATCCAAGAGCTTTATATGCAGCCAGTGCTGATACTCTTCAACCACTTTACCCCTTTGAGGCTTGGGGATTGGAACATACTATAGGCAGAAGACAGGACAGGAGGGGTGGGGGGGTTGGGAAACGGACCAGCCAAAATTAAGCAGGTCAGAGAAAAATAATTGCCTTTCATATTGACATGGCTCTTACATTATTGCTGAACCTTCACAGGTCTTCATCAATTTCGCCATGGGAAAGATCGGCATGGAAACCATACCAATTGACGCCGAAGATGAAGATGAAGTACAAGCATAGAGCTGACTGCCATCTTTAGTGTGTGTCCATTCACACTAAATCTGACCTTAATATAGTAGAAAATGTGACTTAAATGTTTGTGGGTTCTTTTTAGGAATATTATTTTTTAGTCACTTGACTGTGAATATGAAGGTTAAATTACACTTTTTTTCTTACCAAATCAAACTGTTGATGAAAAGCATAAGAATACATGGCCAGTCTGCATACACGAGTAGATGAAGTGAATAATTACTCTTCTACATAACACTGTTTGCATGTTCACTTTGAATCATTCAGGTAACATTATATATGACGTTTACTTTAATTATGTAGTCTGTTAATTTCTCTCTGTGGCTAGGGTTCTTTTTACCTACCTACCTTTACCTAGAATATTAGACCATAGCTAATAAAATATTTAGAATGATTTTTAATTAAGGTCATTGGTGGCAAACCATCACTATACAACATCATAACATACTCATTTAATAAATATATAACACAAACAAAAAGTAATGTATTTTTTTATGTGAACTATATATAATTCTGCTCCTGAGATGAAATTTTGCCCTGTACCTGTGCATGTGCAATGACAATAAAGTTGAATTCTATTCTATTCTATTCTATTTTAAATTTGACAAAAGAAAATATTGACACTGAGAGCTTAATATGCACTTTCCCCTCACTCATTAACACTTTCTCCAAGGGTATATGTAACTTCTGGAATGACTGTACTGAATATTTAATAGACTTTTTTGCCTATGGACCTGCTCCATGTGGTATTAACTGCATCAAGCCTATTTTTTTATAATTTAATAAAGCTATTTTTCAAGTGCAGCTGCTGTTCATTTGCCTACTGTTTATGCTTCTACTATTTTTCTGCACAGGGACTATTTAAGATCTTTGATTTTGCTTCAGTGGTCACTATAAGTTATAAAAACATTGCAGATGTATTATTGCATTTCTACTAATTAATTCAGTTCAGTTCTATCCATTTATTTTCATATATTTTCATATATTATTTTCATATAACCAGCTATTTTGTGCTGTAAGGTAAACACCCTAACATTCATATAATGCCCTATGAGCAAACACTTTGCGACACTGGGGAAGACCGTCCTTTTTACAGGAAGAAACCTAAGGAAGGGTTGAAAGAGGTAGCATACTGCAGTGGCTGGTGAGGGGAAAGGGGAGACCAGAAACAACAAAAAAAGGTTTCAGGAAAAATTTGACAAAAGTTAATAACATGCAGTACTGGTATATAAATGCACACGGACTGAAAAAAAGGGGAGTGGGGGAGATGTACTTGGTGCATCAAACAAAGTCTCTCAAGTACCTTGCACCTATAATAGCAAACGTTAAAGGCTAATCTTATAAGCGGAAAGAGTTAATGTCTTCCAAGCCCGAACTAGGATCTGGTTCCACAGTAGAGGGGCCAGATATCTGAAGGCTCTTTCTCCCATTCTACTTACATAAACTACAAATCACAAATAAGCCTGCAGTTTGAGAATGAAGTGCTCTGTTGGAATAATATGGTGGTCCTGTGGTAAATGAGGTCTATATAAAGTCTGATCATTCAGGGCTTCGTGCTGAGGAGAAAGATTTTAAATACAAATCAGGATGAATCAGGTTTTTTTCCTCATCCTAGTCTTAGATGGCACATTAGTGGCAGTGTTTTGGATCAATTGAAGCCTCTTCTGGGACCTTTTAGGAAAAGAAAAGTCTATCATAAGGAATTACAGTAATCCAGCCCAGATATAACAATTGCAAGGACTTGGTGTTTTTTGAGCATATCTGCAGAAGAAAAATCATTCCTAAAGATCTGTTTAACATGCCAGTCAATATATATATATATACATACATACATACATACATACATATATGTGTAGGAGAGAGGAACAGGGAAGTGTACTGGTATCAATTTTCAAGAACAAGAGTGATGTGCAGAGCTGTAGTAACTACAGAGGGATAAAGTTGATGAGCCATACCATGAAGCTATGCAAACGAGCTGTTAAGAGCAGCAGTACACCTTCATGCCGAAAAAGAGCACTACAGATGCAATGTTTGCTTTGAGAGTGTCGATAGAGAAGTATAGAAGCGTAGAAGAGATTGCGTATGTGAAAGTTGTGAAGGACATGTATGAGGACAGAGACACAGTGGTGAGGTGTGTGGTAGGAGTGAGAGATGAGTTAAAGGTGGGGGTGGGATTACATCAGGGATCACCCTTGAGACCCTTCTTGTCTGCAGTGGTGATGGACAGGTCGACAGATGAGGTGAGGCAGGACTCTTTGTGGACAATAATGTTTGCACATGACAATGTGATCTATAGTGAGAGTAGGGAGCAGGTGAAAGAGAGCCTAGTGAGGTGGAGGTATACTTTGAAGAAAAGAGGAATGAGAGTCAGTAGAACTGAGACAGAATACATGGGTGTGAATGAGAGAAACCCAGGTGTAGAGGTGAAGTTGCAAGGAACAGAGGTAGTGAGGGGAGTGTAAATACCTGGAATCAACCATCCAAAGTGATAGGCAATGCACAAGAGAGGTATAGAAGAGAGTGTAAGAAGGGTGGAGTAGGTGGAGATGAGTGTCAGGGGTGATTTGTTACCGAAGACAAAAAACAAGAATGACAGGGAAGTTTGACAAAATAGTAAAAGTGATGTATGGTTTGGGGATAGTGGCTTTAATGAAAAGACAAGAGGCAGAGGTGGAGGTTGCAGAGTTTAAGGTATTCATTGGGAGTGAGCAGGAGGGACAATATTAGAAACGAGTATTTCAGAGGGACAGCTCAGGTTCAGCAGGTTGAAGAAAAGTCAGAGAGGCAAGGCAGAACATGTGTAGAGAATGTGAATATATCGCACAAAAGATGTTGAATATAGAGCTGCCAGGCAGGAGGAAAACACAAAGACCAGAGAAAAGATTCATGGATGTTGTGAAAGAGGACTTACAGAGGCTCGGTGTGACAGGAAAGTAGTACACATAGGGTGAGATGGGGCAGATGATCCACAAGGAAGCAGCCGAAGGAAGAAATTAAAGAAGTTGGACTGTCACTCTAACAAAATAGGGAAGTTTAGATCATCCACTGTATATAAGATATTATCCATAGATATACCACAAAATAATGTTCAGTCTTAACATATTTATTGGTATTCATTTATCACTGTCCATTTCACACGTCCGATTCTCAAAAAAACAACAAAAACCCCTACGTCAGGGTTTACGTCATCACCGGTGCCCGTCGACCAATCCACTGTGGCAATGCGCTTTGCTCGCTTCCGTAAATATTTGGCGGGAGATGTAAGAAGTAAGACAGGAAGTTGTACTTGTTTTTGCTGTTTGATTAATAAAACAACAACAAAAGAGCAACACTCCTATTCTAAGAATGGATGAGCACAGTTCCGTGCAAACAGTGGACTGGAAGAAGACTAAGGAGGCGGCGGCAAACTTCCGACGGTTGCTACTTTGTTCCAAATGGTAAGTAAACGTTAAGTGCAGTACAGAGTGGCAAGCTAACCCTGCGTCGTCTACGAGTACTGGAAGTCAGGCTAAACTGGGTTTTTTTATGTGTTTAGGTAGCAGCAAAAGTAACGAAGTGTTGTCTTACACTTAAAGTGGTACAAATATGTAAACATTTACAAATATGTAAATGTTAGTTTGGTATGTTTGTTTAGTCGAACAGTGGCCTGATGCTTATAGAGAAATGCAAAGCAACATGGAAGAAACTTAACCGTGTCCCTAGTCTTGTCCATTATCGTTAACTTTTCATTTGAAACCTCACTTTCAATTCATCCTTAATTAACACACGTGCGGCAATGCCATGAAATGTTGAAGACCTCTGTGCAGCAATGAGAAAACACCACGCAGCCTGCACTTCAACGATGAAAGCTTCCAAAATATAACCTGGTAAACAGTGCCATCACAATAAACCACAGATAATAAACCTGTAACTCGGGCACAGCAAATTACGGTATAGCGGCGATAACGCCTGCAGCACCTGCCAATGAACACTCTGGCATGTTTTGCTAAGCGATCTGGCGCCGAATAAGTGAGAGACAACAGCACAAAGCGTAGTAAAAACAGAGAGTGATGTGCTGCTTAAAATTGTATTTGACTGTGCTTGTAGCTGTGATGGAGTTCGGGTGATTATTTTTGCATATCGCAAGGTCCCGGACTGCCCCAGAGTGTAAGTTGCTAAACATCCAGGACTATGTGCTTTTGTTTTTATGATGGTAATGCACTTTGTGTTAAGGGTTTCAGGGTCTTGTAAAGTTCAGATTTTACACATTTGGCTCAAAAAGTATTGCAGCACCCTGTATTCCTAATAAGGCTATTGTAAAGGCACTTATGCAAATTTGCCTTACGTTTTTTTTAATCCCACTTTAAATTAATTTGTGGGTCTTGGGGGTATACAACCGTTGGCCAACTAACCTCTTTTTTTGTCTGTTTTGTTCTCTTTTTTCCCCCCCAGTTCAGATTTGATGAAGGAACCTGTTTGCTTAGGTTTATGTGAGCATATGCTGTGCAGGTAATGTATGAACTTAAGTGTATTCTAACCAATTAAACACCAATAGGACACCAATAGACAGCTTTAGCTAATAAGACTAATGGGTCAATTTCATTTGGTACACCTAAATGATTTTTAACACCTGCAGTATGTTTTGCCTTCATCACAGATTACAATGTGAGCATAGTCTTGCCTCCCCTCTCAGATACTATAGTGCTTTTCACACATTCACTGTAGCCTTGAAGTTTTAGACATCAGTTATTAGAGTTAGTGGAGAAAACACATATATCCAAAGCAGCTGGATTTTCCACATTTTAACCTGGCAGGTGCCCAATACAAAAACCTATGCGATGATGGTTTATGCCACTGTGCGAACAATGCAGGTAGTAGTCTGGTGCCTTTATTGCTAGTGAGTGGGCATAATGTGTTCCCTCCTTCATGCTAACACAAAAAGTATTTCAAGTAGTTTCAGTCCATCTCAAACAGGAATTTTTTTTTCTGTGTGGTACATGTTGGAAGTTGAAATGTTGACAGTATCCCAACCTAATTCCCCTGAAATTGTCTGGAGCGGATGTGTGAAAGTGGCTACTGAGTGAATTAATGTCTGCATGCTTAAACAACAGCCCGAATTTTATTCTTCTTTTTATGACTGGATGTTCTTTAAAAGTGAAGGAATAACCATTCTGTAATTCTTCTTACTGAGCTGTAGTGTGGACTCCTAATATGGGGTATATTTATTCCTCAGGTCCTGTGCTGGGCCACGTGCAGGAGATGGCTGTGTGGTATGTCACAGCCCTGCCTGGGTGAAGGACATCCAAATCAACAGGCAGCTCAGCAGCATCATAGAACTCTTCTGTGGCTTAGAGTCCCTGCTCACTCCTATTAAAAATCCAGGTAGAGGGAAGCTATATATAAAAATATAGCAGGCTAGAAGCATAATTGACAATTTATCTTTCGAAATCCATGTGTTTTGGTTCGTTCGGTTCACCACGCTCATCCTTCCACACCCTCCTCTATCACTTGTTGACTGAAATGTTCAAACATTTTTCTCCACTAATCTGGTCTGTGATTGACAGGGTTAGTGGCTTGTTTCTTTGGTTTATTATATTTATTGCCCATCTGGCACCCACGTAATTGCACTAATTATGCAGTGCAATTATCCATGTTAGTGTTTATTTTGCAAGTAGATCTCAGCTTTGAAGAAGAATTTCAGAAGGGCTTTCAAAGCCATGTAGTTAATATGGGAACAAATCTACACGTTGTTGTCAGTGTTCACGAAAACAACTAAAGATGTAGAAAGCAAACGAGGTGCTCCAATACGTCTTTCATATGTTAGCATTATTATTTCACTACACCTAATAAGCTGTGCAGTTTCTGTTTATGAGGGATTTTTTTTTCTGCTATTTTTTTTTCTTTTGCTTTCTTGCGTTTTATTAGGATCCCATTAGCAGTAGCGTTAGTGTTTGCTATTTTACCTTGAGCCTTTTATTCATTAATATGTGTATGTTTATGTACTCGTATGTAACCACTGTAACACACTAAACGACCAGCCTTGAAATGCAACTAATACTGAAGTTCAATTAAAAGAAAGCATGGAAAAAAGGTCACCATCAAACCACCCCAAATTATACATTAAGAACAGTTCCTCAAAGATCGATGTTAAACTTTCAAGATTTCAGTATATAAATTATTCTTAATTAGCTTGAATAGTTCCATGTGATAATTTTTGTTAGCACTGTGTTTTCACATATATTTCTTTGTTTTTTTTTTTCTTTTCATACTTCATTGTAGACTCATCTGTGGCTGAGATTCAGCCTGATGGCCCTGTACCTAAAAACAACAAGAAGAATTTTAAAATCTGGTTCAGTCCCCGCAGCCGCAAGGTACGCTGCACAGTCGAAAAGGCTGCAGAGATCACCGTACCGGACAACAGGTCTCCTGGAGAAACATCTGCAGCACAGCAAGACACCCTCACTGCTCAATGCCAGGACCTGTCAGTTTTCAATTTCACCTCGTCCTCCCAAGACTCCGGCTCCTCTTCTTCTCAAAGATGCAACGGTGAAACAAAAAACGACAGGAAGAAGAGGTCAACTAAGAAAAATGCTACCAGCAGGAATGTGCCGGTGCAAGGAGCCACCAGAACCACACGAAAACAGACGAAGCAAAATCTGAAGAAGAAAAGGTTGGAAGCCATAAACCAGCAATGGGGCATCTCAGAAGAGGCTCATCTCTCTGAAAATGAGCAGGTGTGTGCTGATGGAGCAAGAAGGTCCAGTAAAAGGGTTTCATTCCTAAGCCCTGATGGGCCTCAGCCTGAGATGGCACAGCGGAGCACTGATAAACTCAGTCCTGCCAGGAGCACAGTGAGAGAGAGTCTCTCACAAGGCAGCGAGACTGTACTGAATTGCCAAACTGAACTTGTTCAACCCTTGCCGGAAAGTGCCTTTCAGCATGACCAGCTGTCTGCAGATGTACCCAAACCAAATGATAACCCCAAAAATCACAAGAACGTGTCTCCTTCCAAGCATTCCTCAAAAAGATCTAGGACCGAAGACAGAAACAGCACTTTGGACAACACTCCAAAAAGACCAAGACCTTCTCCAGGCAGAAGGGGGAGAAAATCATTGAGTCCGATCTCTCCAGTTGTGCTAAATCCTCCATCTCTGACTACCCCTAAGAGCACCAAAAAGTCCAGAAAAGAGGGCAGAGACAGCCCCTCTGTTCAAGCCAGCCCCTCCACAGAAAGTTACAGGAGATCTTCCTGTTTTAATGGTGCATCTGTTGGACGGTCCAGTCCAGGAAGCCCTGCAGTTATGAAGAGGAACCACAAGGGAGAGACCCTGCTTCATCTAGCTGCAATCAAGGTCATAAAGTGTTGGCATGATTCACTTTATTTACTCAATTTTCTGTTATATTCTAGGTGTGAAAATAACTGCAGGAGACTGCAAGAATAAAATCTGTGCACAGTGTTCCTAAAAAAAATGAGATATTAAAATGGTAAACAATTATAATTTCACTCATTTTAGCTCAGTAATGCTGTTCTTGGGTTAGGACATTTTGCAGAAATAAAAATCATGAAAATTAGTGAGTGCAAGGAGCAAACCTGGCATTTCCTGTTTATTCTTTTTTCTTCTTTAAAAAAAAATTACAGATATATAATTAAATATTCTCCCTTACTGTGGAGTTGAGTATATTTGGCTGTATTAGATCAGGCAGCCATATTCCACTCTATTGAGACTAAACTGTCTTATAGTAATCCTTGTAAACATAGCTGTAATCCTTCCCTGGATCCCAGACAAAGCAATCAATGGCCCACTGTTGAGTGATTGATAAACCAGAGAGCTTTGGTTTACTGAGATCAGCTGCTGTGTTTAAAGGTTTGCATTTACAGGTCTGTAGTTCTGACCCCAGGTTTGTTATTATCTTTTGGTCTTTGCAGGGAGATGTAGAGGCTGTCAAGGATCTTCTGGATCAGGGGGCTGACCCCAATCTAAAAGATAATGCGGGGTGGACACCTCTGGTAGGTGATGAATTTGTTAGTCTCATTTGTTGTTACACTGTTTCTTCAGCAATGTAGCATTTGTTTACACACAATCGTGTTTTGTTTTTTTTAACTTATTTTGATGACAAATAATTGGCGTCACTACAGTGACTTTTTCCACATAGGTTTTCGTATAGACTTTAACTTTACTTCTATAATGTTTGCTACTTATTATTATTGTTATTAAAGCTAAATATTTGGATTTCTTCCTCCTTGGTTACTCATATTTCTACTATATGAATGTCCCTCTTTTGCTATCCCTATTTTCTGTTTGTTTTTAAAATGTAAGCATCTGCACTGTTTGTGTGACTGGCATAATAAGGGCCAGATTGACTAAGCAGGGCAAATTGGCACTAGTTTGCAATCAGAGAAAAGCACAGATAGGAGAGGAAATTTCAGATGGTGATGTTAAACAATGCATAAATTTATGATCAAAAGCACAGTGAGTTCATTATAATAATAATGATCGGAAGTCTACCAAGAGCAGTGCAAATTGGCATGCGGTCACAAACAAGCAGACCTGATAAGGTTACAAGTAATCTAGTAACAGCACAAGCATAGCTTGTTAATTGAATCAAACATAATACAAGAAAAGTTTTTAGCTTCTATGGATTTGTTTCTTTCAGGAAACACCAGCCCAGTGTAAGGAGAATGTGGTTGCAAAAGTCACAAACATGACAACAACCAGCCTCTGGAACAAAACTCTGATTAAGATTAAATAAGGGGGGAGGCACTTTTGCAGAAGTTTCATTTTTATTATTTTTTTTATGTCAAACTCTGAAATCTGGTGAAACATTGTGCAGTCACTAAATTGGAAATTTAAATATCATTAACCTGAAGATTTCTTTTGTTTTTAGTGTGCATATGAGATGAAGCTATGCGACACTTGAAAGTAAAGCCCTGCATGACTTCAGGAATAGGTCCAGCTTCCAAATGGCAGGGTGGCAGACCTTTTGTTGCTGCCAATATTGCATTAGTTCCTCTACCAGGGTTGACTTTTTCATCCTTCAAGATAGAGGAATATAGTTCTTTGAAAAGTAATATGTTCTGATGACACAAGGGGCTATTTTTGTGGTGGTACCTCCTCAGCAACAATCACAGGCATGTTATTTTATCAGTTTAACCTCAAGTTGCTGCCACATGATAAGCTGGAAACGCCTCGACAGCTGCTCGAGACTGAGTGTGTGTTTGCGTCTTTATTGCAGCACTTTATGTCAAGATGTTCCACTCAAACTTGAGTTTTCAATTTGAGTTTTGACAGTTCTCAGCTGATCATTCAAATTGCTACCAGTAAGCTTAATGCTAGAACTATTCAAATGTGTGTATTTGTATATATGTGGGAAGGTTGGTAGCTATAAGCCTTGATATGCTACAGCCACTATGACATTACCATTGTGTTTTTCCAAACCTCTGTTAGCACCATTGTAGTTTTTAACCTAGCCAATTGTAGAGCCAGAGCATTTCAGCTAGGGCTGGGCCATATTATACCGTTCACGGTAATACCGGTATAATGTTAGGCTACGATAGGAAAATGAAATATCGCGATAGAATATGAGTAAAACGCGCATGCGCAGTGCCTTTGTTTTCATACGCACATGGCCGATTGTTGAGTGAAACAGATGAACCAGAATTGGTTTGTAAATATGGTGCAACTTCAGTGATGTGGAACTGGTTTGGTGTTTGTCCGTCAGATACACGACAAAGCACATTTTTTTTGCAGAACATGCAAGCGGCCGTCGGACTAAGATGCCCTTAAATCTGGGAGTAATCTGGGTCCTAAACTCCGTAAACTTCAGGTCAAACGAACACTGCAGCATCACTAAGAGTTAAAAACTGTCTAAATTCTTTCATCTTTAATAAAACGATCAGCATTGCTGCTTTACCAGGTGTAACTATGAAGTTTAACTTCCAGGCATCCATGAAAACAAAATGTATTACATTTAACGGAGTTAGAAGCTAGCAGGAAGCTAGCGGAAGTTAGCTCGCTAGTTTCGCTAGTTACCTAAGCATGATATTGCATGTTCTGACTGAGAGATTTCTGAAAAAAATCAAACGTACAGCTCTGCTATCACTTCCAACATAAATGAAGTTAGAAAACTAAACAGCAGTGATGTTTGTAAAGTTACTGAAGTTGGGCTAGCTGGTATATAATTATGTGCTACGTGATCGCTAGCGACACAGCTATGTTAGCATAACATAAACAGTGAAGCTGGAGGACGAACACTAACACTTTTCCACTTATAAAAGTTAACGTTAAGGTTCCTCATGGTTAGAGACAAATGCAATCGCATGGCAGGATGCTGTAAAAGGACCAATCTTCAGTCAGGAGAACAACTGAGATAATCCATCCACAATACGAGGTTAGTCATTAATATACTGCAACAACATGGGAATAGAGCCGCTGCCAGAGAATTCAACATTAATGAATCAATGGTACAGAAGTGGAGGAAGCAAGAAGAATGAGTTTAATAAAGTTTGATTTATCTGACTGCTTTGTTTCGCTTAATGTGCCTTATAATCCCGTGCACCTTATGGTCCGAAAAATACGTACTGCACACTGCAGTTTAATGTTGCAAAGCACCTCTTTTTAACTTCAGTGGATATTATACATGGTTATGCTCAGGATATGTCAGCCCATTTCTACTGGAAATGCCTTTTGGTTAAACTTTCAGCAAGGAATTTGCATTTGCACTGTTACATTTTTATAAAGCTTTAATGTACATAAAAACCAGCTTCATGTTTAAGTGAAAATAAATGATAGGTTGTCTTTTTGCGCTAGTAATGTTGTGGAGTTGTATTTTGTCTCGCATCAATTATATCGTCAGTTATATCGTTATCGCAAATTTTCAAATATATATCGTGATAAATATTTTTGGCCATATCGCCCTGCTCTAATTTCAGCTTGTTACATGTTTCTCTCTGTATTTGTGAAGTTTAGAACAAACAAAATGAAGCCAATTTCAGCATGCACTTTATGAATCCATGGATTTGGTTCCAAACTGGGTGTAAAATAAACATTTGTCCAGATGGCCAGTACTACAAAAAACTTGGAAGTGTCCCAGCAATACATGAAACAGTTGTCACAAATAAGAGGCATGTTTTCATTTCTAGTCCCTGATGATGATGATGATGATTAAAATGATGATAGATGAGGCATATTCTTCTTAATATTTGCTCATTCAGGTGGCAAATCATTTTTACAGTCATTGAGGAGAAATAACTGCACAGCCCTTGGCTTAATAGCTTAGACTACCTGACCCAAATAAAAATAAACTGGAACAAAAAGCCAGTTTCTTAATAAATGCATTAGCTGCTCAAGTTATTTAAAGCATAATGCTGTGTTTAATCACTCTGCAGTTGTTTGAGTGTGTCTTAATTGCATTTCTGGTGAAATTCTCAGGCTGAACTTTAACTTTGTCAAATTAATCCTTTGCAAAGGCGAAGACTTAAAAACAGACGAACATTAAGGCACCCATCTTCTTAATTTTAGAAAGCAGAAAACTGGGGCAGGACATATTTATGCATACTTCCCAGATGTTATTACTCAGCAAAACTTATTTCGTATCAGTTTTAAAAAATGCTTTATTACACTGTAAGATCTGAGGCATATTGTCAGATCGAAAAGAAGCAGTATAACTTTTGAGCTTTACTACTTTGTTTCAGCATGAAGCATGTAACCTGGGTCATCTGGCAGTTGTGGAACTACTGGTCTCAATGGGAGCCCTCTTGAACACGCCTGGGTATGAGAACGACTCCCCACTACACGATGCTGTCAGGAATGGACATTCATCTATTGTAAAGCTACTATTGCAGCTTGGCGCCTCACAGAACGTATTGTAAGTTGCTTTAAGTGTTTCACAATACTGCGTTTTCATTTGGGTGTCCATTGCTACATTGACTTTATTCTGTGCGACGTTGGTGTTTCGTAACAGTGTTTTAAGTTCTGACCTAAAGGCCCAGTGAAGAGCAGTGGAGCTCAAAATCTCACTTTTATTTAAGTGCCATGAATGAGTGGAAACTAAAGCCCCACAGTTGTGAGGGCTGTTTATTTTTTGTTGAATTCTTTTTCAGTGGCCCGAAGGTTTGACATGAAAACAAGAGTTTCTAGTCTTGTCTTCAAAGCCAAACTTTTAACCTAGTATTTAAACACATTTTGGCCACTTTTTAACTGCATTTACAACAAGATGGAAGTTCTTTTTTTAAACTCTTATTGGCAGCAGTGTCCTCTAGAGTAGTTGTGAAACTGTATGGCAGGTCCCTCCTAATGTATTGTAGAGCCAGTGCACAGTGTGTGTTACCTGTTGAAGGTATGTAATAAAATTAAGTTGAATTAATATTAAAATAAAAAAAATACACTGCTCTTAAAAAAGGAGCACTCAATTATCCATAGTATAACCTAAAGTTGGTTAAACTTCAGAGCAATTCATCTTAATCAAGTTAGGAAGCATTAAGAGTGTGGAGATGTCATTGCAGTGGTGAATATTTAGATATTTTGCTGCCTGTAGCATCATCTGGCATGACCAGTTTGGCAGTGGATCAGTAATGCTCTGGGAAGGCATATCCTTGGTGAATGCCAGTTGAGTAGCACGGTCCTGGGTTGTGAGCACAGGTCCCACTAAAGGACGTCAGCACTTCATTCCATGTTTATGCAGTCTGTTTTTTGACAGTTTGGTCAGAAACATGTATAAAAGTAGCCAGCTGGAGGTTATTTTGCAGAACTGTGGCATTGCTCCTCATTTTCCTCATTGCACAAAGGAGCAGATACTCATATGACTGCTGATTTGTGCCTCACAGTAGTCTTTTCCAGCTCTCCTCATGTAATGGCCCAGATCTCCTCCATACATTTGAGAATATGCTGGCAGACACAGCAGACCTTCTTGGGATGGCTCATGTGGATGTGCCATCTTGAAGCAGGTAGAGTTCCTGTGCAACATGAATGGGCTGCAGGTACCATCTAATGCTACCACTAGTGAAAGAACACTAGCAAAAAGCAAAACTAGAGAAAAGTCAGTCAGGAGGGATAAGAGAAGAGCAATGATTTATGCCACAACCTGCAAAATCATTCCCTTTTTCCCTTCTCGCCTCTCCTGTGCATCCCTTGTTGTGTTCATTTGCACCAAAGCCGATCATATGATTAATGCATCCTAACTGGACAGAAGAAGTTGAACTAACTTTGTGTTAAACTGTGACAATTAAGTCTTTTTTTTTAAGCGTAAAAAACTTTTTGAGCAGTGTAGCTTGCTCAAGCGCTTGTGATGACATTCATTTTGCTAAAAGTGAACTACAGTCCTAATTTAATTGTTGATGATGACTAAAACAATTTAGGCAAATATTCTTTTCGATATGCTTTTTTTTTGTGTGTGTGTGTGTGAATGGATAAAGAAAAAAGTTAGAGAATCAATGCCTTTGACAAATTAAATCACAGCTATATAGTGTTCCTGGAAAGAGACGTTATCTTTTGATGATATGATCTCTTATTGGACACACACACACACACACACACACACACACACACACACACACACACACACACACACACACACACACACAACTGAAGCATAAATCTAAAAAGAAACAGAACATTTACACCAAGTTAATATTTACTGCATGCCTATTGTGTTTCCTGGCATTACATCATAGTGGTGTTTCTGTCCTACTGGACCACTGCTTTTTTTTTTTTTTCTCCCCCACTTCCTCAATAAATTTTCAAAGACTTGTTTCTCAGTCATCATACAAGACATTCAGCTTTTTGGGAGTTACATAGTACATAGGTGGACAGATGTAAAATTCAGTGCTGATTGTTTGTTAATCAGTTGATGCCATATGAGCTCTTCCGGCTTGTGGAAGTACATTGTCAATAATGAGGACGGGAACTGACTAATCCTTATGATGACTAATTAATCAGACTTGGTACTTTGATCAGATGATCAGCTCTTTTACAGTCTTATAATCAATGAATACCTATCATACTTTGTTTGTTTTTGTCTTTAGTTGTGTTTGTTTCATAACTTTGATTTACATTTGTTCTTTTTTGCCTTATTACTTGTCTGCAAGGAAAACGGGCAGGGATATTCTGTGAGGTTTTAGGTTTATTTTTTTGAATGTCAGTACAGATGTAATTGTTTTCAGGTCAACAAGCAGGTTACCACAATAACTGAAAGCACCCTCAGCATACTTGACTGTAATTCTAGGAACATTTAAAAGATCTGCACCTGATGACCGGAGAGGTGTGATTGGGTTATAAACAGTGAGCCATTCACAGATGTGCTGGGGGGCAAACCGTCGAAAGCTTTGTGAACTAATAAAAGGATTTTAAGAGTATTCCTTTATTGTACTGTGAGCCAGTGAAGTGAATTCAGTACTGGGGTAATATGGTCAATTTTCCTCTTACCTGGAAGGCCTCTGAGTAACCAACTGAATCATAAAGCCAGAATTAAAATGTCACGATTACCAGCGTCGTAGGCAGCTGTAAGATCAAGCAAGACTAAGAAAGAAACTGAGTCACTGTTAATCTACATGTCATTAACTTTAGTACGAGAGTTTCTGTGATCCCTGATTGGTTCTTTAAATAAAGACTGTAAGTTGAAAGGTTTTATTTAAGAGTTGGTTTTTTTTTTTTTTATTAATATAATAGTTTACAACCTCAAGATGTTCGGACTTCTCGGACAGAGAAAATGCAAGCCTTCGTTCTACTGGTCTGATCTCTGTATTGCAATGTAATAAAATAGGCACTTCAGTGTGAAATAATAATGCAGGCCTACATTAGACGATAAGTGAATCCATGAAGCCATGTGGGCATTGGCATCCAGAAACTTATCAATATTCATTCCTATTCAGGATCCGAGATCAATATAGTTCCTGTCCTAGCTTCTCTTCCTTACCATGCAGAATCACACACATGCACAGAGGACACAAGCTAAGACATCTGCCAGTGCAGTCCCTAATGGACTGACTGGCACACAGCTCGGGGTTTAGAGGCACAGATCTTCGTTTTTCCTCCGTTGATGTTTGTGTGCAAGTAGAGCTTGAATGATTCAGCTGCATTTTGTTGTTGTTTAGTCACAGTTCTATAAATCACTTGGTGCCAGAGTCCACTTTATATCTAGCTCAACTTTTGATTAATCTGACTGAAGTCTGAAATACTGAAGGAAGTCTTAAAAGAGACAAACTATCAATTGAGTACCTTTTAATATATTTAAGCGATATCTGCTTTGTCACAACATGTATTTTCTGAGACCGCTTTAAAGTATGAGCTTCTAAATGTATACCAGGGCAGGACATCTGTAAACTTAAGAGGAGGCCTGAAGAATTTTGCTTAGCATACAATAAGCTTTTAGATTTCACTGTTTATGTTTAGGTCAATGCAGTGTGAAAATAAATTTGTACTAATGAGACATGGGCAACAAGGTACCCGATATATTTAAATTGACTAAGTCGTAATGACCACATTAAGCCGGAAGCACTGAATCCATACAGACATTAATTAACATCACCTGGAAGCCTTGTACTAACATGCCATTGGGTATAATTAAATACACAGGGGTACGACAAACTCGCAATGACATTCATCAAATGCTAGTAATTGGTCATTACATCACTCTTTGTCACTCTTTACACTTACTAGTATAGGACATAGTATATATATGTATGTGTGTGTGTGTGTGTGTGTGTGTGTGTGTGTGTATGTATGTATGTATCCATACAGTTTATATACTGACTTTTTTTGGTTTTATACAGATTTTAGTGATTTTAATATAGCTAAATTAAAGTTAATTAAAATTAATCATAACTCTAGGGATGTTGTTTAGATATTTTGCACTGAAATTATGATGCAGGTGCACAAGTATGATGATGATAGTATCGGCAAGCCAAAAACTGGTGGTTATAAAACATTAAGGACTACAGTAATACACCAATCAGAAAAGTCAGGAAGATGGCAAACAATGTAAAGAATGCAGGTCACAGTGTTCCAAAAATAGCTTTTCAGCCGTTTTAATGGAATGGAAGGTAATTCATCATTTTTGTTAGCCCTCAAGGAGACAGTCTGTTTTGGTGAGTTGACCTAAGTGTGAAAAGAAGCTTTGCTTGTTTACAAGAAGACCTCAGAGGGCACCTTTGACATGACAACTTCCAGTTAATGGATGTCATTTTCTTGCTCTTTGAAATGTACTCCATAATGCATACCGTCTTTTCAGTTGCATTCTCTTGTCATAACAAAGTGCATTGCTCCGATCCTGTTTTGGCTTTTATGCACTGGACTATCGTTTTTGTGCAGTCACAAAGTTTGAAATATTGTTAGCAGTTTGAAGAAGGGTGTAGCTAAAAGCATCAAAAGAACTCTTAAAGCTGTACTCAACATTATTTGTGATTATGGTTTGGTGTTAATGAAGGGCATTTGCAAAAAATAAAATAAAATCACAGTGCGGTACTTTTAAAAAGTTAAGTGAAAGTGTTTGGGAAGTCTAACATAGCAGTGTTGGCTGTAAGGTGATCAGAACAAATTTCAAAAGATGGAAATTTAACTAATTGTCTTTGATTTGAAGAAAAAATACTGCCTCTTCATTTCACTCTTCATACTTGCTGCTAATGTGATTTTGGGCAGAAATGGTTTAAACTGTATAGAAACTGTAGATACCAAGTAAGGCAACAGTCTTTTAAGGTTTATATCAAGAAGTAAATGGGTTAAAAAGCTTTTATCAGTGTTTGTGTTGTTTTAACAAAGTGGAGTTAGGAATGAAAAATGTATTTGGTAGAAAGGCTCAGAATGTCAGGGATGAACCATTTGTAGCATGCAACACATTTTATGTAATGAGCGCATAACTGAAATCTGCTTGCTGTGGTCAAAAAGATCCACTATAACTTAAAACTTTCTAGGATAACCTACCACTATACCTGTGACTATATTAGATAGTCACAGGTATAGTGGACGCCTACTAGAACCACCCTCACCTTCCACCCACTTGTGTGCTTGAGCAGAGGCCTGTGGAAGAGTATTTGTGACTTTACCTCCTTCTCTACTTTTTGTTTTATTTGTAGATATTCTTCTCACGTGCTGCTGCTTAAACCAGCTTGTGTGTGTGCGTATGTTTAAGTGTCAGGGACATTTTATGTTTGTTTGTATTTGTGTGCATATGGAGCTGGGGGTATGAATCCAAATGAAATATTTTATGGACCAGTGGACCTATTAATTGTCCCCCAGGTGTTATCTTTGCTGACGCCTAATCTTTTAGAGACGACCTGCTGGGCTTGGTTCTTCTTTGTCTCCTTTCCTCCTCCTGTGCCTTTCGTGATTCCTTTCTCCGCCCCCCTTTTCATCAAGGTGACCCAAGTCTTGTTTCATGCAGATTTCCTCAAACGTAAAGACGCATACTTTAAAGCTGTCCGCTTTGTAACCAAGGGAGGCTGTTTCATCGTCTTTGAGTCTCTGCACATAATAGTGCTTTTTGAGATGCAAAGCCTCCATTAGACACGCTGTTCTAGAAGGTTACCATGTATCAAAATTAAAACACATTCAGTATGCAGCCTTTTGATATTAATTGCTTTGCATTTAGTGAGTGTTATGATGTGACCTATGCTTGAAGTATAGGACAGACTTCAGCTTAACCTTATATCGAACTGTTACGCACTAGTGAGTGATTGACACACACTGTTGCACAGAGTTCACAGAGCAAGCAGGATGTGGCATTGCCAATTTTTTTTTTTTTTTTTTTTTTTTTTTTTTTAGCAAATATTTGAAACTGAATTTGCACAGATTGGGACTAAATGATGAAATGGGGCGATGATCTGATTTGAAAACATGATCTCCTTAAAAACTTAAACTAAAACAAGTATTAAAAGGATCCTTTCAAAGGTACGACACTGTGGATGGAGCCTTCAGAGCAGGTTCCCAAGACTCTAGAGCTCCTGGCTAAGGAAGTGCAGCCAGCTGAGTCTGAATCATTTTTATAATAATATGTGTTTACAATATTGCATGTAATATATATTCTTGGGCTGTTTTTTGTTTCCTAATGGAAATTTACTAGTGCATTGCTCATTCAAAATGTGACTGTAAAGGTATATCATGACTTACAGCTTACTCAAGATGAGCTTATACAAACAACATGACTGATTAAAGTGCAAGCTGAACCACTCATCCAAATGACTTCAGACTCAGCACTTCACTTCCTTGGATCCCGAGCAATGTTCCTGTGAAAAACAACGGTCTATTTAATGCTTGCACTGATCCATCATGACTAAATAACCCACAAGAGATGCAGGATTACACAGCAAAATATCTTGTTGTTGGTGGTGTTTCCTGGGATTTAGATTTTGTGTGTTGACATGTGTCTGACCTTCCTGGTGGTCACCAGATGGTCTGCAGCACTGCAAGTGAATAAATATATAAGTGTGTGCATATTGTTAGATACTTACACCTTTTATCTTTGTTCCTCTTCATAGAAATCTGTATGGAAAGCGGCCTGCAGATTATGCAGCGAGTCTGGAGATGCTGGAGATTTTCCAAGAAGCCTCAGAAGGAACTCAATATGCAAATGCTCGTATATCTCATAGCCCCTCAGCCAGTCTCTCCGTGGTATGTCGCCATGATGTGAATAGCCCTTTTTGCCTTGAAATGATCAACTCTGGAGCCGAGTTATTATAATGACTATGTTTACTCATATTGCTTAGAATGTTTTTGATTCATCTTCATTTCAGTTAGTTTCCACAGTGGTTTTCTCATTTCAGTTTAGTTTTTATCAGTGTTAGTTGAAATTTGTCTGTATTATGTAATGGTTGGTGATTGTCAGGGTCAAGATTTAAGAAGTTCAGAACAATACAAAAATGGAACATGGCAATGACCAGTGCCTCCTGAAGCTGGCTGTGTTGATTAATTGAACAAAATTAACAGATACTAAAGGCAGAGATATTTCCAGTCATTTTTTTCTGGAAACTTATCTTTTTCCTACAGTTGGTTTTCATTTTCAGATTAGATTTAGTGAACCATAATACATATTCTTGCATTAAAAGCCTCAAAACCTCTAAATTTCTGCTTGTTGTAGGTAAATGACTGTGTGAGGAGGGAACAAACCATAGTGCTTTTGTCCAGCAAGCTCTCGCCAGCTGAACGGCATCAACTGGTCAAACTGGGACAGCTACTGGGAGGGAGGATGGCTGACACATTTTCTGGCTCAGGTATTGTTTGTTTGTACTCCAGGGGATCAACGTTCCAGTCCAAGCCCCTTACAATACTAGCTGCATGACTGCTTTCAGCGTTATTGGTGATGGGCTCTTAACAGCATCATGAATTAAATGCAACTGCCAGCGAACTGCTTGTACAGAAGCTTGTTTAACTGCCAAGCACTTCTACGTGCAGTCAAAATATATATCTGAAGGATAAATTCCAGGCTGAACCTCCTGAGTTATTCAGTAACTAAAAGGTTGTCTCTTGGCCTCATCCAAACATTTACTAAAGATTACATAATGCGGCTACTTCATCAACCTTAGAGATGGTTCACAATCCCAAATGGTCCTTTTGCTACTGAGCCAAGCTTCATAGGCTTTACTGTCTAACACAAATCCATTTTATTGTAAAAGCCAACGTCAGGTGCTTGAGCATTAACACTCGTGAAGGTTCAACAGTAACTAACAAACACTTTTAGAGCTGTATACATCATTGTGATACAGCAGCTCCTTCACTGCTGCATAGTTTATAGCTGAAAGAACACAAGAGAACAAAAGTAATTGAAATCATTCCTCATAAAATGTTTGGAGGTACTGTCAGAGTGATGAATACTCACTAATGAAAAACACAAGTGTGTCTCACGATTCTCCCTCATCTGGCCTGAGGGCTGAGAGTAGGAGCTTCCAATGAACATTTCTCACATTTTGAACTGAAGCCTGCAAATCCACCAAATTCATGGTCAATGCACAATGTAAAAAGGTTTCACCCTGGAGATATAATTATGTTCATTTTGAATTTTTCAACTGTGCTTAATTGTTGATTGAAGAGGCAATAAGCTTGTATTTAATTTTTAATTAACCATAATTATGTGTCCCTTTCTTTTACACAATAAACTATAGAGGTGGGAATCACCATACAACTCACGATACGATATTATCACAATACTTAACGCACCATACGATATTATTGCAATTTTTTACAATATTTTGCGATATTCAGATTCTGTACATAAAGGTAAACTTTATCAATATTCATTTTATCTAATATCAAAGTCTCACACTCAGTCTCTCATTTCAGTCAGTTTTATTGTTGACAAACTGAACGGTTTGTATTACAGTCTAGTCCAATTTAACTGAATGCAACCATCTGGTACAATTATAGCTATTCTGAACTATGCAATTTATGAAAACTATGCAGCCCATTCAGCAACTGAAGAATTTGAAAGTAAATTAAAACAAAATATAATTTTACATTAAATAAAAAAAGTTTTAAACTTAATAAAAATAAAATATGTCTTAAATTAAAATAAGTAAACTGTCATGTTTATTGCTGTCAAAAAAAAAGTTAAACACATTTGGACAGTGAAGGAATGTCAGCATTCTTGCTCAGAAAAAGGAGCTGATCAACATGCTCTGAAGTCAGAGCATGTTCCAGTCCACGAAAAAATTGTTTGTAACAAAATATCGATTTCTGCTGTCCCTGTATCGATACATTATTAGCAAACAAAATATCACGATACTACACAGTATCGATTTTTTCCCCCACCCCTAATAAACTAACACTTGGCCTATTGTGTTGCCATGAAGTGTTTGACAGGTTTTCAGTAAGCTTACTTTTCACCCACTCAAAGTAAGGGACATTAGGGAAGTGTTGGGCAGTGACTAACCTGGAATAAAAACTATTTCATCCAGTTGGGTTTGCGTTGCTAAATCAAAATCACAGATTTTTTTTCCTTTAATGCATAATTACATTGGTTTACCCTTTTACAAATGATTTCATAAAAGATTCACATGTAAATGGCTCTGTCTCATAAAATGCATAACATGCCTACATGTAGTATAAAATTTATTGTATAATCTATAATACTGTTTGGGTAGGAAATGCTGGAAGGCAAAGTGGAAAAACACACTGTCAAAAAGAAAGTGGAGAGGGGACAGATGTTAATAATTGTTCACATTTTCAGATATTTTTTCCCTTAAAGGTAGTGCTGAACTCATGAAAACTGACATAATAAATGTGTCAAAAAAGCAAAAAAACAAAAAGTTTAGAGATAAACTTGAGCTGAGATGAAAAACACTATACTGTTTAAGATAAACTCTCTGTAGTTATATTTTGTTTGTCTCTTTAGATGTGTCAAAAAATCCGTCAAAAATATTCGCTTATTTTTTATTTTTTATTTTTTAGACCTATTATAGACAGGGATTGGATTATTAAAGTGTTTTTTGTTTGTTTGTTGTTGTTTTTTTTTTTTGTTGTTTTTTTTTTAACCAATGGACCAATATGCAAAAACAGAATGGTCAGCTTAGAATTTGGCACAAACAAAAGCTGTGGTGCAGCATACAATGCTACTACTGCACATTCACCTAATGTGTATATAATAGATAATGTTCTTTCTTTCTCTCACCCCCTCGAGGAGTGTGTCAGGTTACATTTCACTGTGTGTTATACTTGTATAACTATGCATTTGACGAATAAAGAACCTTGTACCTTAAAAAATAACCGGACCATGCAGAGAGTGAGATTCACTGCACAGATAAAACCAACATAATCTTGTTCTAAATTGATTGGAAGAGTAAAGTATGGAGAGAGAAAATGAGAGCTTGTGATCTGAAGCGTAATGTGTTCTCTGTCAAACATGGTGGAAGCTGTGTTATGTCATGGACATAATGGATATATAAACATGTATGAAAGGCCGAATTGACAAACATTTAGAATTTCACTATTGCAAAGCCCCCGAATTAAACGACACACTGACTGCATCCTTTCAGATACATTGGTGCAAAATTACCAAAATTTGTGTCACAGGCAAAATGTGGACCTGTATGGACTGGTGTGTGTCTGTTTTCTTTTTCCAGTGAGTCACATTGTGGTACCGGAAGGGCAAATGCCCACCACCTACTCCACCCTTATGGGTCTTCTTGCTGGCTGCTGGATTGTTAGATACAAATGTAAGTACAGAGAAGGCTGTAAACTTTAACAGTCTTTAATTCCTTAATTCACATTAATTCATTTAATGTGTAAGTGTCACTGTTGGAAAATGTATCCAGAATTGTGAATTAAATATTTTTAGATTTACTGATGTCATGACTCTGTATAAAACATAAATGAATAAATTGTTCTGTGATCTTCTAGCTCCGACAGCTCTAATAGCATTAGAATTTAATATGTTGAAAAGTCTTGGACATTTAGAGTAGTATCATTATAATTTAGCAAAAGCAATGTAATTACAGTTACTAAATCTGTCCTGTTATATATTGCTTTTAATAAAGTTCAGTATTGACTGGGCTTCTTGCCCAAAAATAGAAAGAACTTTAATTTGCTACTATCACGTGTTTCCTCACATGCTGCACCGTTACATTTGTACATTGTAAGTTTTGTTTGCAATATACTTAAATACCTTTCATCCAGAAGTAAGTGCCAGATGGCTATTTGTGCTGAGTGGCAAAATTACATGTAAATATTTCTATACCGTACCTGATAAATATATATATATATACATTTGTCACAGAAAAGTCATTAAAGTCTTTCAGAGAGTTTCTAGATATAGAAACAGTATTTCCATTTACATAGAAGTTATGTTTCTTGTAGTTGCTCAGCTTAGTCATTTATCTCCCAAAAGTACAGCACAAATGTTGGTAGCACGGCCTCTGCTTACCTTACAAGACAGCAGAAATACTGAGGTTGCTGATTGCAAGGGAATCCATTCTAATCGGCTTTAACCTATAAGCCTGCAGCAGTAAGGTCACTGCTACAAGCATGATTCATCTAGTCACCTGCTGAGTATTTTTTTTTAATTGCCTGCCCTTTCTTAACATTTCCAAGGAAGACTTCCCAGATGCTTCTACAGAGAAAAAAACAAAACAAAACAATTTGAGATAACAGATTAGCCTCCTGCTCAGTCCCACAGAACATTTTAACAGCCGTCTTTGTTTCAAACAGTGGGCTGTTTGTGATTTTCCATAGGACTGTTTTAGATAATATTTTTATGCGGCTACATTAAGGGACATGTAAACCATTAAAATTGCTGATGTGTTACTTGGTGCTACAATATTATGGTGTTAATTTCTCTCATTTTGGAACCTTTTAAGTGAATTATTCTGTTTTGGGGGTTTTTGGGAAAAGTCCAAATAAAATATACAGGATTTTTTTTCATGCACAACATCCGGTCTCTATGGGAAGATTTAAAGAACATTTAGCAACAAGCAGTTTTCATATCAGATTGTTTGTGCCTGTTGCTCTGTGTGCACACAACTCCTTATGTCTGACGGCCAAGTGAAGTAGGTGGGAATCAATATCACAAGGCCAAATATGACTAGTGATAAAAAGTTGGTCAACTCTTTTGCCTTTTTACCAAGATAAATACCTTGCAAAAAATTTCCTAATCTTGGCTAGTCTCTCTGGTATCCTTGGACCAAGTCAGCAAGCATATGTTCAGAGACAATCAGCTTCACAGGAAGCAGAAAGACTTGCAGTCAAAGAGTTTTCTGGCACCTTGGCATGCCCTTGACTGTTGTATGTGTGGGAATGTGTGAGTGTTACAGTACAGTGCCGTGCATTCCTGTTTCTGTCTCTGCCAGTAAACCAGTTCAACGTTGAATGTGTGTAGTTGTGTCACTGTAACATTTTGAGTGTTTGGACCATATTTATCCCCCCCTCCCCTTTTCTTTTCTCCACGCGGGCTGAGCACTTGACACTTCTTGTCTCCCTTGTGACAGTCACTGTGGCATCCTATCTGTTTCTTTTCCTTGTGTATGTGAGCACACACAAGGAGCTGCATTTTCACTGTCACCTGACTTTGTATGCCATACCTGTCCGCTAAGCCGAGCCCCGGCTTACTTCTTTATCAGACTTGTTTCAGTGCATTGCATTTTGATTGAAATGCACAGTCTCTGTGTGCCTAACAAGGTTATATTCCAACTAAAAGCCTTTTATTAGGGTTTCACTTAAAACTAAAAGACATGTTCAGAACAGTTGAAATGGTTTTGACCAGCATGGGGGAAACACACTAATGTTTTTGCTAGAGTAAAATGAGACTATTATTTACCTCAATCTAATCTCAATTAGCTCGCTTGTAAACCTTTTTTTTTAAATCTTGCATCTACCAGCTGTGTCTGGCAACCTATAGCTAGAAAATGTCCACTTATTGTTTTTGTTTTTTCATCTTATGTGTTTAAACATTAACATTATAACATTTTTCCATTGCGTATTTAATGAAGACATTTCAATGCACAGTCCCTAGTCATAGGAAGACTAAGAGTTCACCTATACATAAGTGACTGCATTTACACAGAAAAGCTAAACTAATAAAGCACATGCAGTTTTACTTTTCTTAACGTTACTGAATGCTCTAAGCAATCAGTGCAGCCTGAAAAAAGTACAACTCTCATTGCAGGTCTCAGAAAACTTCTTGGGGTCAGCTTTTCTACTTAAAGATATGAGATTGGAAGTGTAGGATGCAGAGTTGCCTGTTAGTGTCAATAAAAGCCTACAAAGTCTGGTTGCTTACAGTCTGTTCTCAAGAAAGACTGGTTGGCAGGTCATTCTTTGATCACAAGAACTTTTACAGAAGTTAGATAGGTGCACAAAACTAGCATAGGCCACAAGAGCATTTCTGTAGGTACTGGTGTTCATCATAACGATAAATTACATAACAATGGAGGAAATTCAGGACTTGTGCTATTTTTTCCTAGGAGTTGATGTCAGATGTGGAGGCGTTTCTGAAGAGGAGAAATTTTCAATTTTGATTAGTATGGCTTCATACTGACTTTTGGTATAATGACCATGAGTGCAATGTTGTATCCTGTCTCACTCCTAAAGCGTCTGTATTGGCCTTTAGAACTTCTTATCCATTCGAAATGCCAATACAATTCTTCTTGTCTCATTATAAGAGGACAAGTTTTCGTCAGCTTTTGTCTTTATAATGAGATCGCAGTAACAGTTTGGTCTCACGGTTAGTCAAGAGGGCTGGTTCATCTTACTGCTCACTCAGTAAGGATGGGGATTGAGATGTTTTATGCTCTCTTTCGGAGTATGATTAACAAATATGCTAATGACTCTAAGAAACTAAGTGCTATCGTCCAGAGAGAGATTAACCCCTGTATTTCTGCCCAACTCTTTAGCGGGGTCCTCCTGAAAGAAGTCTGTAATTAAGGGGGGTGAAGAAATGTTACTACTCCTCACCCCTTGTAATGGTGCTGTCACGGTGTACACACACTGATCTGTTCCTGTCATCTTACTCACATATTTGGAAGGTGGAATGTTTGTAAGAGAGAACTTGAGGCAAAGTGTTGCGTATATACCTTGCAAATGTGTCTGTGGAATAGTTTGCATCTCTAACAGTTAGAAGCGTAATGAGAAAACTCAGTGTGTTTGTAATGAAAAACGTTATTCGAGCCAATGCGTATGCTCAGGTGTATTTCCTATCTTCCCACCCCGCCACAGCAAAGTGTCATATTTCCAACCTAATCTAGCTTTAATGTTTAGATATGCCACTTATAAACTGTGGATTTGGGGTTTCTTTTAATATATCCCAAAAATAATGCTCAGTAATAGAACACTTACTGAGAACAGCAGCAGTTTGATCTGTGACATCTTCAGAAGCATTTTTATCTGTGACAGTGAGGGGTCATTAAAATGTGCATGTTTTGTGTTTTTTCCCTCCCCCTTTATCTGCCTTTACTTTTAAAAAGTTTTCTGCCTTTTTAAGATTTTCTTCCTAAGGATTTTTAACAAAAGCTATATCTCTAACACAAAAAATGCCTGGATGCTGACTGTCACACGGTTTTATTTTGACTCCGTAAAACCTCAAGAGACAGAAAGAGATGACGCTCGAATTCTGCTTAATACTTTAAACGGGGGTTGCATCATTAACTCCATCATGCTGTGGGCATCTTTCTCTGTCAACAACGGCAGCTATGCCAATACATGAAATCTTCCAACTTGTGATAAAACAGACTGTCATCCTTGGTGTGCAACACAGCCTTGTCACATTCCCTCAAAGTCAACATAATTAGCTGTAGCTTTAATTTTCTTTGTTCTCTCTCTTTGATGCCAGGGGTGGAGGCATGTCTCCAGGCGGGGAAGTGGGTGCCTGAAGCTGAGCATGAAGCAGGAGAAGGCCCCCAGCGAAGTCGCATCAACAGATGCAGCTTGGTAAGCGAGAAGCACAAAAACAAAGATATGAAATTGATGAATACGCGTTGTTTAAGCTCTCTCTCCTTGGGAAAAATTTGTTTTTCCAGGCAGTGGCATATGGTGATAGTTGATTGTTTTTTTTTTTTTTTGTTTTTTTTGTATAAATCTGTTTTCTGTCGTGAATCATAACATATTTGCTTATTTTAGACACAAATCAATATAAATATAATTAAATTTTTAATCTCTTCAATTCAAATTAGTCTTAATTAAGCTAAGTATTCAAAATTTTTTGTTCTCTCACCCACATGTTTGATTTTGCAGCCAACCGTTTCTGAAAGACAGCAGCTTACCACAAAGCCAAAATTACACTGACATTGTTTCTAACACAACATGAATGACTTACAGTGGCCAAGTCTGTCATGACCTCAGTTTAAAGAAGATATTTTGGCAGGGCTTGAAAATAGCTTTCCCCAACCAATCAGCATGAAACCCGATGGAGCTTGTGCTGTTTTTAGAGAATGGGGGCACTGCATTGTCAAAGCTAATACTGGCAAAAGACTCTTTAGAAGCTGCATTTGCTTCTAAAGGTGCTTTAGTCTGCTTTGTTCAGATTCATTTGTGCAAAAACAAAATTCTATGCACTGTGTATGTACCTGATAAAGTGTTTACCTGTTACCTTGAGGAATTCTCAAGGTATTTTCAGCATGTTCTGGTCATAACCACAAGGAGACACATGTTCCCCCACTCTTTTATAACTCTTTTCTTTTTTCTTTTCCCCCCTCTGATGCAAAATAAATGTTCATTCTTGAAAAACGGTAAAAACCATCAATCAAAATCCTAAATAAAGGACATGCAGAAGCAAAAGTAAAACCCTGCCAACGTATAATAAAGTAATCTTTCTACTCTAAAGACCTGAGAGTGCTAATTTACAACGCAAAACAGCTGAGTTCCTTGATGCTGTGAATAGAACAGTCTCCAGTGGCCTAATTCACTGCTGCTTTAAACCGTAATGCCAAGTGGTTCAGAGCTTGTCTGGAGAACAGTGCTTATAAAAATGTCTTCTGCCGCTGCAGCAAAGAACACAAAGCATCCACACAGGCGCTTGCCTAGATTTAGTAGCAAAGACAATTATTTACCATTTATCTTCACCATAAACAAAAGAGAAGACTTTACTCATTCTGCCACTAAGCTCGTTTGTTTTCAATTTTTAATGAAGGATGATAATAGAGACGTTTTCTCAGCAACACAGTTTTAGTTTGGACGAGCCTTGGACTCTTCAAGGGATGAGGCGGTCTTCAAAGTTTTCACTAATGTCTGTTCCCGTCGTATTTCACAGCTTCCACCACTGTTCGATGGATGTTTCTTCTTCCTTCTTGGCTCTTTTAAGACGCCTACCAAAGATGAGCTCACAAAACTACTCCGGGAGGGAGGAGCTCAGCTACTGAACCGGCAACCCAAGCCAGACAGTGATGTGACTCAAACTGTGAATGCCACAGCCTATCATGCCCTGCCAGGGTCCGACCAGGCCCTTTGCACACATTACATCATCTATGACCCTCAAGCCCCTCACAAGCCGTCAGTAGTGAGACGAGGCAAGGTGTGGTCAGCTCCCACCACCTGGGTCATCAATTGCATCACTGCCTTCAGCCTCCTCCCTGTACCAGACCCTGAACTATTGGTCTAAATTTGTTAAATAATTATGTTTGCACTAAACAACTTACCCATAAGTATGTCCATAATGTGTATGTATGTCTTGTTGTTGTTGTTGTTGTTGTTGTTGTTGTTGTTGTTGTTGTTTAATCTATGCAGATTTAGTGGACATAGTGAGTCATATACAGAATAATAAAACAATAATGTTGCTAATTTTAATGGTCCATACTTACAATGTAAAAATAAAGTACAAATCTGTCTAGAGATAGATGGATAGATATAGATTGTTTTTTCACAAGTCTGAGAATCTGACTTATATACAGTATGATTGAACTTTACAATAGAAGATTTGACACTAATTGATGCCAAAAAAGTGAGGAAACAAAGTTGTGTTGCACACAAATAAAAAAAATAAAAAAATAAAAAGGGAGGGAAAGAGGTTATATTAGAAAACATGGACATAGCCATTTTAACATAACTGTTTTTCTTTGTTTGCTTTTTGATGTAATTAACAGTTATTGCTGGTTATAATGCTGTATTTAAAAAAACAAAAAACAAAAACTCTTGAAATTTTGTTATTAAAAGTTGTTGATGAAATTATTTCTTTCCTTTATCCAAGTGGCAAGCATTATTTACCAGCATTTAAAAGATAAAAAGCTTGGGAGCTGTATATATGAATCAAACAGAGTCTGGATTTACAGATTGGGGTCAGTGATACAGCCTCAAAGTCAATATTTCAAGGAAATGTTCCATTGACCTACTGTCACTGATGACAGACTACCTGATCTGGAGTATGAATCTATTCCTGAAATGAGTAGACAGCACTGTAGTCCAATTGTATACACAGCATAAGTCAAATGTAAGCACAAAAGTAGACTAGGTACAGGTATTATCCCTGGAGATTTAAAGTAAAAGTGTAAAATAACTGATTTATACTTTAGTTTAACAGAAAATGAAACAAATCTGTAACACCTGAAGGCCCCTAAAATTGAAATTAAAAGTATAAGTTTCTATCTGGGACTTATCTTCAGGTCAAGCTTAACTAGTTGCTTGAAGCATGTAACTGATAAACACATCAGTAATTTCCATCTACATTTGGCTTTTCTTGTCATATGGAGTGAGTGCTCCAGTGATGCTTGGTCAACTCATTTGTTTACATTCGGGTCACACATCACCGGCTGCTTGTATCTCCTCCTCATGTGTCTTCACTGTGTTTTTGCCTCAGGTTATAAAACAAGTTTGTTGTTTTCACCTTTAGCAGGAACATTTTACTTACATATTTTGCAAAGTACTGTTCTTTGTTCAGTCATCAAACACCATCTAACCCCACTCTCAGACACTATATTGCTAAAAGTATTCCCTCACCCATCCAAATCATTGCATTCAGGTGTTCCAATGACTTCCATGGCCACAGGTGTATAAAATCAAGCACCCCAGCATGCATACTGCTTCTAAGAACATTTGTGAAAGAATGGGTCACTCCCATGAGCTCAGTTAATTCCAGTGTGGTACCGTGATAGGATGCCACCTGTGCAACAAGTCCAGTGGTGAAATTTCCTCACTTCTAAATATTCCACAGTCAACTGTTAGTGGTATTCTAGCAAAGCAGAAGTCACTGAGAATGGCGGAATCTTGAAGTGATGGGCTACGTAAAGTCATGGAGTGAGGTCAGCAGATGCTGAGCTGCATAGTGTGTGCAGAGGTCACCAACTTTCTGCAGAGTCGATCGCTACAAACCTCCAAACGTCATGTGCCCTTCAGATTAACTCAAGAACAGTTTACAGAGAGCTTCATCGAATGGGTTTCCATGGCCAAGCAGCTGAATCCAAGCCTTACATCTCTAAGTGCAATGTAAAGCATCGGATGAAGTGGTGTAAAGCACATTGCTACTGTACAAGTCTGGGTACTGACTGCATTGTGCCAAGTATAAAGTTTGGTGGGGTTGCTTTTCATTGGTTGGGCTTAGTCCCAGTGGAAGGAACGCTTCAGCATACCAAGACATGTTGGACAATTTTGTGCTCAAAACTTTATGAGAACAGTTTGGTGATGGTTCTTTCCTTTTCCAACATGAGTGAGTGGCCTACACAGAGTCCTAACCTCAACCCAACAAAACACCTTTGGGATGAATTAGAATGGAGACTGTAGCCAGGCCTTCTCGTCCAACATCAGTGTCTAAAGGAATAGTCAAAAATTCTCATAAACACACTCCTAAACCTGCCTTCCTAGAGGAGTTGAAGCTGTTGTAGCTGCAACGGGTGGGCCGACATCATATTAAAAGTATGGATTAAGAATGGAATGTCACTCAAGTTCAAATGTGTGTGAAGGCAGATGAACAAATCTTTTTTTGGCAATATGGTGTATCTGTTCTTGTGTCATTGTGTGTACTATGGGAAGTAAACACAATGCATCACTTGTTTATTGTGTCAAAATTTATATTAGTATTGTAGCTGGTAAGATATGGCATGGCCCTTTACAGCTTCAGTCCATGTAGTTTGCATAAAATACAGTAACTGTTCAGAAATGATAACTAGGCTACTTGACACGTCTGATTGCGTCAGCCTACTGAATTGCAGTGGAGGTTTTTCACCTTCATTGCAGGTTCAGTAAGGTAGCTCCGATGCCTCACACCTCTTTGATGTCCATAAGCTCTTCCCGGGGAAACTCAAAGGCATCTCTGGACTACATTGTAATATATAATCCCTCCAAAGTGTACTGGCCCTGCACAAGCATTCTCATCAAGTCTGCCTTGCCTTGAAAACCTCCACAGGGAGGCGTCCAGGAATAATCCTAATGAGACAAAACTCCTTTACTGACTGACCTTTTAATGTGAAGGAGCAGCAGTTCTTCTCCAGACTTCTCACCCAATCTAAAAGAATGAGCCCAGAATCCAAATAAGTGATGTTGGAATATAGATTGACTGAAATTAGATTGAATTAGATTGTAATTTGCTCCCTCTTCACAACAACACTCCAGTGCAACATAGACATCACTGCAGATGCAACAACCTCATTGTAAGCCTTTTTAATCTTTTTCACACCATTCGAGTTCAGATTGTGGCGTTCTTTTTTCCCTATTGTGTCAAACTGAAATCATTTGGTTATCTTCTGCCTTCTTTTTTAGAGTGGAAATGCATTCCGTAATATGTAGGGCTTTACCAGGAAGAGACAATTATCTAATTGAAGATATCTGTTTGATACAATAGCAGACTGTGCTCCTAGAGAAAGATTGATGGAAATTCAATACTAAGTGTAGAACGGGAAAACAAAGCAATTAATTGTTCCGTCACAGTGCTGGCACTTGCTGTGAAGAAAAAGGAAAACTTTTGCAGGTATGTGTGCTTTAAGAGTTCTTCTGCTGGCCATCTCCCAAGATGCCATTTTCAACAGGATTAGTCAGGGATGCACCTAATTGCTATTGATTGCTATGTGCTGCATAAAATTGCTTCCCTTTTCTTGTCCACGGTGGGAGGTGGGAGAAGGCAATTAGCAGTGCGGACGAGATAGAAGCCCAGACTGACTTGTAATGAAATGGAATGGAGGAATAAACCTGTCAGTAATGCCCTTGAACTTGGGGAGCATTACAAAACCATTAAGCACCAGTATCTTCTTATTCTACCCCTCACATGACCACGAGCCAGGAAAATATTGTGCTAGCATTTATTCTGAAATGCTCTGTTTATATACACCATTACTAAGAGTTTATCTGTGTCCCTCTTTTTAAGCGCATGTACCTGAATTTAAACAGACTTGTCCTGCAGCATCCTCTTGGCTTATATTGAATTTGCACCTGTCATTGATTTAAGAACCAAAAAATGCTGTGCTTTTTGCAGAGGATAAATGCACATTTGTTTTTTGTTTTTTTTTAGAAGTTCATGTTGTGTTTTCATGCCATCCGAAGTGATTTTGTGTCAAGAAACGTCTCCAAAGAATGTAAAAAGGATTAAGGAAAGAAGAAATCCACACTCACTTTTTGCCGAATAACACTTCTTTTGAATTCTATTTAACAAAATATTTTCGTCTTGATGAATAATACACATTTCTTATTTCTTGAGTCATTTTCCTTTTTTTTTTTTTTTTAAACTCCACCTCAGATTTCAGGAAACACATTAATTATGTTTGAAGATATTTACATATGTACAACATGTGGAGCACCAAGGGTTGTTTGACTTTTTGAAAACTGGACTCTTTGCTTTGCCGTTTAGGGTGAACCCGAGTGAGCATGAATTCACATACAATCAACTTTATTTAAACATAAAATTACAATTTGTTATAGAAATTGTACTATCCCATATTTGAGCCCCACGTGAACAGACCCTCGGTGCACCAAAAAAAATAATACAGTTGATTGTATAATAACAGTGTTTCTCTCTTTCTCTACCGATACTTTGTGTTGTTTTTCAGGCACACTTCATGTAACAGTTTTGTTGCTGAAAAAAAATTACAAATGGGGAAAAAAATTATAGATAAAACAATCTTTCATTGTTTCCAGCTACAGTAAGTCGGTGTCTCATGGAAAAAAGCAAATGATGCACCTTTACAAAAATGCCCATGTACAAGCCTGTGGGTTTTAATGACAAGAGGGAGGAGACATTGGGGTCATTTGAATAAATCTTCACAGACATACATAGAGACTCAAGTTTCTTGGCAGGAGATGAAGAAAGACAGTGTGCAGCTAATCTGTCCTGGAAACCTTGCAGCTTCATGTGTTTGGAAGGGGAAATGTAATTTCGTCTGGTTTGCCTGGGATGCCACTCTCACGTGCAGTGTAGAGTGGATGTGTGCCACAGTACCACTTTGTGTTTTTAGCAGACAGCCTATTCTTTCAAATGACAACATAGGCAAGATTTTGGGATGATCTGTGTGGTTTCAAATCCATCGTGCTTGTTATTTAAAATGCAAAGTATGCGCTAGCACATTTCTGCTTGCGAGCTCTGGTGCAGTGAAACTAAATTCTTTCACGGTTTTTCTTTAACTTTACGACCAACTTCGAATGCATGATTTTCTATTTGATGTCATATCTCCCATGCCCTCTTTTCACTAGCACTCTGGATCACACCTTTTAACTTTTCAGCTTTTTGTTGACAACCCTTTCACTCTCTTTGTTCCAACTTTCAAACTCAGGTGATGAAAGCAGCTTGAAACATCATAAAAATGAGCAGCCGCTGCTCACCCAGTTTAGTTTGATAAGAAGCATTGGAGGAATCCGTATTAGAACAACCAGTACAATGACTTACAATGTCACTTTTCTACAGAGATCTAGTTCCTTCTTTAGTTTCTTCCTTGAGCTTCTCTTTTTACCACTATCAAGTGACGGTATATTTTTAGAGCCATCTCTGGGTTCAGTTCTGCACTTTTAGCTGTGATTGAACTGCACTCGTCCTTGTTCTTTTATTCACCTTGCTGACTGTTTCTGGAATGTCGTAGGATAAGACAATAAATAGTTTGGGGTAAAACAGAGCAGTAACCACTGCACACAGAAGTGAAACAAAGTAGCACTTGAAGCAGTCGGCTGTTCATACTGTATGATGCCAAAGGCCATGCTTTGTGAATCTTATCTGGAACAGTAGCAATAAGGCATCTGTGGTGGCAGCAATGCCTTTGAGCCTTGTCAGCTGGCACGTTCACTTTAGTCTTTCTTTGTTGCGACCCAAAATATCCGAGCAACTCTCATTTTTGGGGGGATGCATGTATAGGCTGAAAAATGATGTGGCATTTAACTTAATTAAGATGAATGAAGCTCGTTTAATAATTCTAAAATGTGTGGAGCACTGAGGCTGTGACTGATAAACCATTCATGTCATTTTTGTTTTATGAGCCTTCAGACCTCAGACCAGATAGATTAGGTCGTCTGAAACATACTACATCACTGTAACTTGCTGATAAAAATGAACCAAGCTCCTTTGTTCCACCTAAGACTGAGCCTTGCAGATCTTCCGACTCTGAGATTTCTTCATCACCCATATGCTGCAACCAGCAACTCTGCAGACTATGAGATTCCTCTAAAATTAGTTTTAGTTCCTTTTAAGGCAATGCACCTCTTTAGTCATTGGTCTTTATCCTATGTTCATTTCTGTCTCATTACAGAGTGCTGGGAGCTGCTATTAAGCAGCTCATCCATCACCGCCCAGGAATAGGGTCTAAAAGGTTAACGGGAACGGATTTTCTGGAAATGGAAAAAATTCTAGTGATGAATGGCATTAGCTTACGGAAATTCACCTTTGAATTAATGACTTGTATTTATCATTTCAAAAACATCGTGTGTTGGGCACTGCTTGGGTGCTTTTTGTTTTTCTTCTTTCAGACTGGACTGCTTGAGGACCACTCTGATATGAAAAAAAAATGTCAAAGCAATACATTAGCTTGTCTTTATGTTATCGCCATGGCTGTGGCTCCACCGCACCGCCTGAGCCATTTCAACATATCGAGAAGAGTAGGAACTGAAAATGGATTACATGAGCTAAACGAGCGATATAATTTAACTGTGTGCATCATGCTATGCCCGAGTTTGTTTATGATTGCCGCGCTTGTGCATACTCAAATGAACAATATGCTCGTGAATGCTGCTTAAAAACACTTAGACATATGTACGTTCCCGCCTTTTGTCTGTTGGTTCTCACTGGATGTGCCCAGCATGCAGGCTGCAGCAGCGCCAAGCACCCAGCTGGATGATTTATCACAGAATAGTCCTTGATTAAGGAAAATTAAAGCAGGCTGCTACTGGCTCGCAAATTGCTTTGATAACAAGTTCAAGCAGTTACTTAGTGGGAATATTTTGGAGGATATGGACCTCTGAGAGAAAACAATAAAGCCAATTGAACTGGAAAGGGTTGCCCAAAGTTGTTGTTTCTTTTTCTTTGGGGGGGGGATTGATGCAGCATGGCTCTTCTTGGGGATGCAGGTTTTTTTTTCTTCTTTGAAAAGCTACATTTCATTCCCCCACTGCTCCAGGTGGTACTAACCTATCCTGCCTGTGAGACATGACTCAAAACCATGGTGTGTTGATCAATAAAGTCAGCCTTTGAGGTTCCATAGCTGTTAATGGTATATGACAGTTGCACGTTGCATCATGTATGTTAGGAGCGAGCTCCTGCCGCAGCGATAAAGTTTCATGAAGAGGCAGACATTTATGTGTGATGCACATCTTGTAAACAAGCTCTTAGAGTGAAGTCGTGTAACTCAAGCACATCTTTGCCGTGTTTTCATCAGTGCTAATCCTTGTATGCGAAAAGAAGCGCTGCTAAGTGTGCTTACGGTTTGTTCTGCTGGAACACCTGTGTGATTTTGACTGGCACGCACAACAAGCTGATGACATACGTACAGAAATCAATTTGAGCAATTCAACATTGCCGATGGTTAGGAAAGAGTTCAGGGAGCTAAGAAACTTTTTTGTGTGTGTGTGTGAGAGCAGCAAGTCAAGCAAGAGTGTGGAAACAACTGAGACAAGTTCCATCTTCTTCTCGCTGGCTACATTTGTGTGAAGCCTGCGAGATCACCTCTTCGATCCTACTGTATGCTGTCTCAGGATTTATAGGAATTGTGCTCCTGCCCTGTCAATCATACAAAATGGCACAGTAGGCAGAGCCTTGCCTGAGCTTTTCTACCATCCCCGTAGGAGTCCGTCTATGACAATGACTGGTCGTTGAGGCATTCTCGCCGCAAGCACTGCGCCGGCTTCCACCAGTCTCCGTTGTGGCAGCGGCAGATGGTGCAGTCGTCCACCTTTACTTCAATTCCAGCCGGGATGATCGTCGTTCCAGCAAAGCAATTTGGACCTGCCGCATGGGAAGGGAGGGAAGGAAAGGAAGGGGAGAGAGAGACAGAAGAAAAGGGAATGAGAACGACAAGAAATGGATGTGTCTCTCCTGAGAGCTTCTCTTTGCAGTGGGGTGGTGGAGTGATGCAGAGAGCTGCAGGGAGTTAGGGGAGTCAGAGCAGACGTACAGATCTTTTCACGGGCATGCACCGATGGGCTTGTTTTTGCAACACTAAAGCGCTTTTGTTAGTCTCTCCTTCTCCCTCGACATGGAGCGCTTTGCATCCTAATGCGCCGCAAGCAGAGAAGCCTGCCAGGCACTGGCTTGGCAGTACAGAGAGGCTGGAGTACAGAGAGACAGAGGAAGAGAGAGAAAGCTGCTTTTAGAGGCAGTAGGGAGGATGGTGTTAATCACTTCGGTCTGTATGAAAAGGCCACAGAACTCCTTAGCAATTCCTTACACAGTTTCATTCCACGCATTCACACACGCTGACTGTCAAACCAATAAAGAACTCAGATTAATTTTGACATCTGATTTATCCGTTAAACACTGTAGGATTTACTTGTGTGGATGTTGATAGGATTCCTTTAATTCTAAAACGTGCTGTGTACGACTAGAACACCTTACATCGGCGTTTCTAATAATCTCACCAGATAGACAGATTATCCTGGGTAAATTTTAGGATCTGTTTTCCAGGACGCCAAAGAACGGTATTACATTTGTAAGATTTATCTGTATTACCACCTGAAATTATTACATCTAATTTGTTTTTCTCTTTGCCTCAGAGATATTGGAGGTAGTGCATCTCTTTCTCTACCTCTAGAGACAGGAGAGCCAGAAGGTGCCATGAGTTCATCCTAGTTTTAATCATTTAAAATGAAGCAATCAGCAGCTCAATTGGTGTGACGGTGACTTTGGATCGCTCTCAGTGTTCGGCTCGGTAAAACCTGCCAGATTCAAGACTCCTCTACGAGCAGTCATAAAAACTCATATGTCCCATAACTCTTGAAGACACAGTAGCTTTCACGCTTGATATTCACGAAACATCTTGGTGTCCTGTGAATATGATTTAGGGTCTGGTAGCTTAATGATAGCAATGTAAATGTGTCAAGATAGTCAACCTAAAGATCAGAGGTACATTTCTGGTACACTGTAGAATTTCTCACCTGTCACACAATTTGAGCCTTTTTCACACCTACATTTAAACACACAAGCACAGGTATCAGTAATAAAATAAATAAAGAGTGAATTTCATTTATCAGCTTCAATTTCAAGGTCCTGCATTTGTGCATGCTGGCTCATCGTCTCACTGTCACGGCTTTCAGGAACAATGTGGCCATCGGTAATATTATTAGTAACACCTCTGTTTTCCATTTTTTTAAAAAAAGGCTTGTTAATGCTTTATGGAAAAGTAACTCAGGGCATTAGATTAAGGTTAGCTAAAGATCAGGATTGTGGTTAAATATTTAAAACGTCACGCTGACTCGCAGCATGGCACAGAGAACACTGACTTTTTAAATCTTCAAGAGCATGAGTTTAACCTTAAATCAAGGGTAAAAATGCTGGAATGGTCTACAGAGGGACAACTCCCAATATTTTACAAATTCTTGCTTTATGCATCGAAGGAATTAGGTTTAATTCCAGCTAGTGCTTGTACGAGAAATAAAAGATGCAGGAAGCCATAAATTTCCACGTGACATTGACAAAGGGAGCTGCTGGCTACCTGCTACCCCCATCCTTTGCCTTAGCATAGATGGGTCCTATGCTCTATTTTAAAAAAGAAAGAAAGAAAGAGAAAAAAAAAGGAAAAGAGCATGGGATCTGATCTTAGACGTAGAGAGCACTTGCCAAGTCTTAACTCGCAACGATCTGCCTCTGGACAGCTGGCACAGGTCACGGGACAAACTCGGCAGAGGTTGATGAGGGAGGAGGGTGACCCGTGCTGCTGCCAAGTGTGATTGTTTATAGCCCGATAGATAGGGAGACGCAAGGACACAGTCTGAGCTTCCTGTCACCATGTGAAGGGCGTGCGGTCACTCGTCCGAGCATGTGATCAATTCGTGGCCAATAAAATCTGGTGAAGTCAGAAAATGTTTGTCCTGTGTCAAAACTGTCTCAGCACATCATACTTTCTCTGACTACTGCCTAAGGATTACAATGTAAACTACAGCTTGTTGAGAGAATATGTCAAAGCGAATATGTTCCTGAACCGTATCCAGCTCCATGGCACTGCTCCTCTATGATATGTCTGTTAAAAGACCACAATGACGGCATTCTGACAGATAAGGAGTGGCAGATCTGTAGTTGGTTTAATCTTGTTATACTGAGGAACCATTAGCCATTTTCAGGATACTACTCATTTCTTTTTGAGAATTACATAATTACATATTCCCTGATTAATTTACAGTAGCCTATATAATTCATGATAAAGATTAGAGCTGAATCAGATGGGCTCAATGAATGCGGAGCTCAGAAATGAGCACTGCCACTGGCCTACTATTCTATTGTGCTGCCTCTTCCTCTCTGCTGGTGTTTTCAGGAAGGAACACCAAAAAGATGCCAAGCTGAAAAGCTACAGCCTAATAATAGAAAGCTCTGACAAAAGTTTGGCAACCATAAGCACTGATTTGCTGATTTGTGAGCTGAAAGACATCCAGTTATCAAGGTCATATCAGTTTAGTTCAAAGTTGCTTTTTTTAAAGTCTGAAATATAGTTAAGACACTGGAACATGGGTGATTAATCTTGTTTTTCACTGTGTACGCACATATAGCTCCATTTAAACTCACTAAGTCAGTGACTAATTGGACTAAATGAGTCAAATATTCCTCAGTAACATTTTAGCCACTGGCAATTAGGTCATCGCTGCACAATTCTGTTTACAAAGCAACCCTAAAAGCTTTCTTTCACTAGAATAAGTTAATCTGGACCTTTTACCTGAGCTGGAATTGTAAATGTGGTGTATGGAGATACAGTCAGAACTCAAACTAGTAATTTAGGCAGCTCATTTTAGGCACAAAATTGTATTAGGAATTGTATAAAGCCCTTTAATTAAATTCAGTTGTCTTGTAATCTGTGAAATAAGCATTACTCATTTTCAGAGACTGTTGAGATGGTTTGTTTTTTATGTAACCTTAGTGTTACATTGTAATTACATTATTAATTTAAATAAACCTTTCAAATGTATATCTGTTCAGTATTAATTTCCATTTACCTTCTAAATCTCTGAGGGAGGTAAAAAGTGGTGAATGTAAACATGTTGATAGATAACAGAGAGAATTGTTTTCAAGTACTTTCAAGCATTTGAGTACAGTTTAAAGAAAATGTTCTCACTGCGCTTTCTGTGACTTTCTTCCCTTTAAAGTATTTTAGCAGGATGTGCAGGTTATATACACAAAGTTAACCCAAAGCTTTACCATGACAAGCTACTGTAGTATACTTACACAAGCATTTACCTGGAGAGTTTTGCTTGTTCAGTAAGAAGATTGTTTTTATAGAGATTAAAGCGGTTCCCATATAAATCTCACACTGTCAGATTATTAAGAAGAGTATTATTTAGTATTGATTGCATTCATAAAATATTATAATTATGCCTCTCCTAATCATTTATGCCACAATAAAGTAAACCTATATAAAAAAGATAAAATCCTTTTTGTATTATAAGACCAAAGCCCTCTACATAATGTTTGGATTAAAGAAAAAAGAGAGCAGCAATAAAGATAAATAAATAAATAACACAACAAAAAGCTGGATATTGTAGACATGTTTCTAAAGGGAATGTAATTTGACAGCAAATGCTGAACTTGCAAAATGCATTTTATTAACACTGATTCTTTATGTTTAAAGAGAAAAAGGTGCAGTGTTTCCAGTTTTTCATTTTGGAGTCACATCATGTTTTTGTGATATTCCAGTGGATCAATTTAATATTATTACAATTCCACGGGATCTGTATTTAGTAACCAAGGAACTTTCAAGGTAATCAGATTCAGCCCTGCCTACAGTCAACATGACCTGTCTGTCCAAAATCCTAGAGCCATTAGTCAGCTTACAATTATATGGCTTGCTGGAAGACAATAATGCCTTCCAGGCACAGCAGTCATGCTTTAGTGCTGTTCATATGACCTATTGTTCTCAGATGTACTTTGTCTTTAGTGGTAATTAGTATTTGTTTACACAACGACCGGTTGTCATCCAGTCTAACTTGTATAGATAAACATTATACCTAGAACTTCATACAGCCATAAGCATAGCAACTATCTAATTATAATAACTACTCAATTAAAACAAAGCTGGCTTGTTGATCTAAACTTAAAAGTGTTACAGCTAAGTGGCTTCAGCTGGGATAACATGTCTATCAGATGAGGTCAGGACCTGCTTCTATGACCCAGCACATTATATATTCTGATGATGTCAACATCTTATTAAATATGCTGCTTTCTGCTTACTGCTGCTTCAAAGTATGTCTAACTGAGAGTTCAAACTGTTGCTGTGAATGGGCTCATATCATCACAGTTTAGTCTCACTGATATTTACTTCACGCATCCTTTAAATATAATTTGCATTCTAAGTCAGCAAGCAGCGCTACAAAGTAAAAGAGATGATGATCACATACGACCTTTGGTAAACCAGATTACAGTTGAACTATGATGACCTGTAGACCTCCCTGCTTAATGCTAGATTTAAATGCCAACCACATAAAGATATAGAGTCTGTGCGTTTGATGTTTTGTGCTGTGGGGTTTTTTTGTGCTGTGGACTTTTACCTCAAATGCTTTTAGATGCTACTTGTTTATAGGTCTCTTTCAGTTATGCATTTAACAACTGAATAACATGGGCTATTGGATTGTGACTGATTGGATGTGATCACGTGACTGATAAAATACCAGACTCCTTTGCTTTGAGAAAACGATTGGATTGCTTTTGCAGTTTGCTTTGGATAATTATCCATTTGTACTATAAAGTGTTGTCCAATTATTATTTGTCCAATTATTATTTATTATCTGAGCAGTGTATAGTCCTGTACACTTCAGAATTAATTGTGCTTCAATCAGCAGTGACATTATCAATAAATGCTTGTCTCCTGGTTCTAATGGCAGCCATATGGGTTCATGCCATAACATTGCCCCCCACCATGTTTGACAGATGATGTGGTCGGCTTCAGATCATTAGCTGTTTCTCTCCATGCTTTTCTCTTGCGATAATTTTAGTATAAGTTAAACTTGTACACCTTGACAATGATCTTGTGATCTTGTGTTGTGTTGTTCTTTCTTAACTACATAAATAATTGTGTGATCACACACTACAAATGTCTTCTGTGTGGTCTTTCAGGCCTTCTGGTGTTGCTGAGCTGGCCAGTGAGTTCATTTATGTGTAATAATTTATCAGATTGGTGATTTGGACCCTCCTAACGGTTTTGCTCTTTCTATCTCTGTCTTTCTCTGATAGGTTTATTTTGGTTTTTCAGTCTAATGTTAGCCTCCTTTAATTGTACTGATATTTATTTGGGGCTGGTATTTAAATATAGTGGGGAAAAGCTATAAAATTAAAATCAAATGCTTTAAATCAGCTTCAGATAATAAGTATTCTTTAACTGCCATGAAGCAACAAGGGGGCAGGACTCACCTGGCCATGAAACTGCTGGTTAGTGAATTGTCCAATTAAAAATGGGGGGTTGATTATGTATTAAAATGGCTGTAATTCCTAACCAGTTATTGCAATACTTATGTAAAATCCCTTGAATTAAGGCTGAAAGTTTGCACTTCACTTCAATAAATTCCACTGTGATGAACCTAACTGCACATTCTAGTTGCACAATTTTTGCCCCTGTTTGAAGTGCAATGATTTCTATAACTGTATTTTTATTTAAAACTAAAACCTGTAATGGGTAAAGAAAAACACAAATATCTGTCTCTCTGACTATATGTAACTGAACTGAGGACATTTGGGTGTCTGCTTTTCATTGTCCCTTGGCCAAAAATGAGAGCTAAATAGCGTTCGTTCATTGTCCTCTCTTCACAGCCCTCAGCTATCCACTCCCGTAAAGATTTATCTGGTACCAGAGCCTGACGAGGAACCCTTGGGTAACCTAGAAACAGCAGGCCTACCACTGAAATGCCAAGGGTGTCACTGTGCCCTGTCAGCCTGGATTAGTTCTCTCCTAGCAGCTTCTGTAGCCTTGTTATTGTGTGTGTGTGTGTGTGTGTGTGTGTGTGTGTGTGTGTGTGTGTGTGTGTGTGTGTGTGTGTGTGTGTGTGTCACTCTATGTGTGTTTATGTGTTGAAACAGAAGAAAACAAGCAATGGTGAGAAATAAAAAATACAAGGAAGAAAATGTTTGTAGTTGTGCCACTGCGGGCATTTAGCAACTGCCTCCAACTAAGTTATTCCCTTTACTTTTAACCTGTAGGTAAGCAGCAGTTAAATATATACATATCTACATATACACTTTCTTTTTTCATTAGTTAGTCATTTAAGTTCAACAAGAATGCAAAAACATTTTGTTTAGTGAATGCAACGTCAAGTTTAGACTTTGAATTTGATATTACGCCAGGTTCACACTGCAAAAGTGCACTTACTGTACTTTACTCATAAAGCTCCATCTGTCCCTCGGGACTGGTGCTGGCAAAGGGAAATCTCTCACCTCGCCTTGTAAATAGTCAATGAACCATTGGAATCCTATAATTCTAATTTAGGGATTGGTTGTGTGTGACAAGGGCTCCAGGGCACTGGGAAATAAAAGGCTCTCTGAGGACCCATTAGTCCCTCCTACCATCCCTTTAATCAATGGGCTAATGTTTACTCTGCTTAGTGTGTCATTTATAATTAAAACTAGTACTGCTCATTAGTGTCCAACGGGCCCAAGGTAATAATTTTAATTCATAAAACATCAATTACATCCTCATCCTGATCTAAAGGCACGGCCATCAAATGGTGATACCACCGATAAACTTGCTGTCATTGGTTTAATGAAAATTTAATGACTTCTAAGGAATCTGAATTGACTTCCAGAGGAGATGAGTGTTTACCGTTTTTACAGATGGGGCAGCATTGCTCTGGCTCGTACACAGGGTTGACACACTCTGGGACGGCGCAATCGGACACCACACAATGCACTTCATTATTTGGTTCGCAGCGGCACCACTCACAGGGTGACGGCTGTGGGCAGAGGAGGAAAGAGACAGGGAATCTGGGTTAGATGACTCAGTAGCTTTCACCTTGTGTGTATGTGTGTGTGCATGTCCATGCATGCTTGTGTTTTTCTCATATGCACATTCTTAATAGTTTCAGATGCGTGAAAAAAAAGTGTTGTGATAAACAAAGACACAGGTTAATAAATTATTCACATCCCCAGTTTTATTAGGGTACTTTTGCCTTAACAAAAACAGCCTATACTACTGCTGGCTTACAACAAAATCTCTAGAAATAACTAAGGGAGTCTATAAGGTAATGTTCATGATATTTAATGTTTGCTGCATTCTGCTGTGGCCTGCCTCAGGAAACAGTTCAGAGACTTATCTCACCACCTCTGCAACATGTAAATCAGTAGCTACTATGCAGCTCCCTGTGCAGCTGCCTCATACTTGACTCTATCTTTACAAAGTCTCTTGACCGGAAAATGAACTGTAATGCAATTTCATGGAGTGGAAAAATACAAACTGTTTCCAAATCACAAAAGGTCAGCTGTTCATCATATTAGATTTTCTTTTTGCTCATCATAGTAAACAGCCTTTGAGTGTGTCTCTGCACTGCTGTATCAGCAGTTTGGTGTCGGGCTTAGACAGTAATAATATTTCATATTTGATAACCCCTTTTGCGGTCTTAACTTTTTTGGTGGGAAAGCTGATCTATGTGGACAGCAGCCAGTGCAACATAAACAGTAAGCTTCACATTATGATTCTAATCTTCATGATTTATTCATTTGAAGGATAAAATTTCACTTATTGCAGCAGTCAATAATTTTAATTCATAACAAATGCTACCACAGAATTTCCTGTGAACTCTGTGGTGGCAGCTTTTAAACGATTAGTTCGTGGGTCTTTACCCTGTTGGTCAAGTGTTGCATTCCAACTTGCAATATTTTTTTTCTTTTTTCCAGCAAATATAATTAACTTTCATTCATTAAAAAAAGGAGATCCACAGCTGTCTATTTATACATCGTTTTTCCCACTGGTGTAGGTTTGCTTAATGGGATGTCTCTATACAATGGAAAATTTACAGTGTAGGTTAATATAATAGGTACGTTTTATTTTCTTTGGAAGGACTTTTTCCATTTTTTATAGTATGCTAAGCTAACCAGTTCATGCCTGCGCTTAAGTCATTCATTTTTTTCTGATTTCTTTAAATGATTAATGTAGTACTTTGGAACTGTGTCATCAAATAACTGAGCTGCATTTGTTCCCAAAATATATGGATTTATAGCCACGACAACAGCGGCTCCACAGTTTGTTTTTGTGCAGAGACAGGTGAAAGGGCTAAGGTATTTCAAGATGTATATGTGTTACTTTTACCATCTCTTCTGGGCAGATCGCATTAAGTGACACATAATCAAAGTGTCAAAACTCCTTTTGTTTTTATTGAAGTTTATGGGAGTCAGCATGCACATTAAGAGATATAGGGGAAACTGTGCAAAATAAATACAATCCAGTTACTGATTGTAGGTATTCCCAAGACCATGTAGAAAAAGTTCTCTGAATCAATGCAAAATAAATAAATCTAAAATGTTACTTCCTCTTATTAAACTTTCTCTCCTCACGATAGAACATCTGATAACTTTGCATTACATATGCTGTAATTCTGATGAATGTAGATGAAAATCATCACTAATTTCTTATATGCATTTGCAATATAAGAATAAAGCTGTAAATCATGACAAATAACAAAGTCTTTATCTCTAACATATTACTATGAGAAGACTGATTAAATATTTAACGCCGATGTAGCTCTGTAGTCCATCACATTTACGACTTGAATAAAAATGCAAAAACACTGGCAACAGAAGAAGCTTAGGTTAAATCAAGATTATATTGGGTAATATGTTTCATTGGGGATATTAAAGCGAGATTCGTTTGCAATAATGAACTACATTCCATGGGTTTATTACAATGTTTAGAAGAGAATATTCCAAATGAATTTTATGCGTGGATGTGGCGCATAAACATGGCCCAGAAAATGTTAAAACCCTTTGAATAAACTTATCAAACTAGCTCAAATGATCAGACTAAAAATAAATGATGGGATGCTTTTGAAAGAAAGTCCCAAGACATCAAGCAAAGATCTAAACTTCTGACATATCTGGCATATAAAACCAAACTGATGCTCAAGTTTGTGGGCACAGATAACCACATTCAAAATACAGAGTAAATATAAAAACAGGAACATGGCAGCGCTTCTGCAGATGTACTCAGCTATAGTGTACTGCCAAAAGTGTTTAGATCTTGAAAAAAAGATCACCATATTATAGTGTTTTGCATCTATTTATACATCATGGCATTGTGCTGTCCTGTGTGAATATATAGCTTTGCACCATCGCATACTGAAATTTAATGAGGCCTACAGAATCCAGCTGACATGATATCTATCCATCCTTTGTTTTAAACTGTTTATCTAACTAGGGCTGCTGATGACTCGAGCCTTTGCCAGCTGACACTGGGTGAGGAGCACAATAAACAGTCCATTACAAAGCTAACAAAGAGATGCAGACAACCATTTATGTTCACATCCACAGCTACAGTATATTTAGAATCACTAATTAACATGCAGAACTGTGTCTCCAAGTACCCAGAGACAAAACGCAGGATAAAAATTGTTTGAGTAGAATTCCAGTGAAAAGAAACAAACAAACAAAAAGTAAAATATGATGATATACATTATAAGAGGAAGTAAAATTCTCTCTTGCTCAAATAAATATTTTGGTTACTAAAATGAAAACTATGACATTATCATGTTTTAGTGATTTTGTAACTCAATTTAAGTGCCATACAAAAGAATGCTCTTAATCTGACCGCACTCATTGAAGTCATTAATTATGTAAATTACTTGCTTTGCGTACAGTATGCAGTTGTGTTCATATTTATTTGGACACCGACACCATTATTCTAACTTTGCCTCTGTAAAGCACTAGTGCGGATTTTATATCTGGATGCAACTGAAGCGCAGATTTTCTTACTTTAATTCAATGAGTTTATGGTGATTTCATTTTAATGGAGTGACAGAATATTAACCAATAATGCAGAAAAAAAACAAAAGAGGTTATAAAATGATTTCCAGGTCATTGAGTGAAATTAGTGCTTAATCTCCAAACAATACATGACTTAGTACTTGATGGATAAACCTTCCCTGCAAGCACAGGGGTAAGACATCTCTTGTACTTGGTCACCAGGTTCACTCACCACAGATTTTAAATAGGATTGAGGTCTGGAGACTCCATGAATCTGATGCACTTCTTCCTTAGACACTCTTTTGTAGCCTTGTGTGCCTTGTATGTTTTGAGTCATGGTCCACGATTCTGTCCATTAGTCCCTCAATATGTTTAAGTCATCCTGTATCCTTAGCAGAAAAACAGGCCCAAAGGCCCATAATGTCTGTATGGGGATGGTCTTCTTTTCTTTATACTCAGCATTTCTCTTCCTCCAAACACGGTGGATCGAGTTGATGCCAGATAGCTAGATTTTGGTTTTATCTGACCACAGCACTTTCTCCCAAGCCTTCTCTTAATCATTTAAATGTTCACTGGCAAACACAAAAAAGTGCCTTCTTGAGCAATGGGACCAGTGTGTTACCAATGGAGTTCTTGGCTACTGTGGTCCTAACTGCCTTCAAATCATGAAGAAGCTCCTACTGTGTTGGCCTGATCCATCATCTTTCTCATGATTATCTTCACCCCAGGAGCCGAGATCTTGCACAAGCTCCAGATGTTGGCCATTTTACATTTCTTCCATTTCCAAATAACTGCACCAGCAGTTGTCACCTTCTCATCAAGCTTCTCGCAGATGGTTTTGTATTTCATGCTAGCCTTGTTCTGGTCTGCAGTTTTGTCCCTGAGATCCTTTGGCAGCTCTTTGGTCTTGCTCACAGTGGTGGAGATGTTAGATTGAAAGAAATTTGTTGTGTGGATAGAAAATTAAGTGATTCTGTGGACAACTTGCAATGTGCTTTATACACATAAAGTATTGAGATCGGTAGTATCTGTAACTGATAAACTGCCTGATTGACTGTAATCTATGGGATCACAGGCAATCTGTGAGCCAAAATTCTGGCTGGGTTTAGGGGATCAATTACTTCAAGTACTTTCAAGTAATGACATGCAAATCAGTTCATAACATAATTTATGTTTTTTTCTAGACAATATTCTGTCTCTCCATTAAAATGAAACTACTGTGTAAAATAGGCTGTTCCTTTCTTTGTAAGTGAGGGAATTTACAAATTCAGCACAGCATCAAAACATATTTCCCCCACTGTAGTCCCCCAGGTGCAAAAGGATTGAATCAGTTGATGGACAAGCAGTTTCAAGTCCAGGTGAAGCCTGTTCCCTCGTTATTCCATGACAAGTTAAACCGATTAAAGAGTTTGTTCTGAGTGTTAAACTTGCATCTATCCACTGGAATTCTCAATATGACATGCAAAGAGATGCCAATAGAAGTAAAGGTCATCATTAGACTGAAAAACCAAAATAAGCCATTAGTAGTGTTGTGCGATACTGCAAATTTTGGTATTGATCTGATACCAAGTAAATTGGGCTAGTATTGCAGCTAAGAATACTAATACTGATGCTTTTGACCTGCAAAGGCGCCTTATGTAGAGGAGAGCAGTGTATCATGATTTATAAAATGAATCATCAATAATTTGCATATTCTGTACAAATTTGTGATTACTATGATTGGGATTACTTGCCACAATAATTAGTTAATACAACAACAACAAAAAAAAATCCCAACTTTTCAGTATTTCAAGTGTTTTTAAACTGGGTTTTTTCAGAGAGCTGGAATTTAAATGTGATATTCTCTAAAGCACTTTAGGTCATCTTCTGTTGTTTAAATGTGCCACAGGCTATAAATGAAATAGATGTGACAGTCAACACAAAAATGTTCAGGCATTTTTCATAGTGCATGTTTGAGGCATATTTTTCATTTCCAAAAAAAAAAAAAATCTGCTGAGCTTAGAGTTTAGAAACAAACATCAATTCAATACCAATACTATTGATATTGCATCAATCCACCGACCTCTACTTATTAGACAGATCAAAATCTTTAGATGTGGCCATGCTCTGAAATTCTTAAAATGAAGGAATGCACTGACCAGCTCAACAGCACCAAAGTCCACTTTTTTTTGTTATGGAAAAATCCTTTACAACATTTGGCCAAGCAAGAACACTATCAGGCAGGTAGGTGCATCGTTGTCTAAAACTTCAAGAGACACATACATATTCTAGGTTTACAATGTGGTGTAAAGAACATGAAGGCCAGATTTGTCTGTGTCTTGGACACTTCTGACAGAGCCTTCACATTTCTGACAAAAAAAAGGTCTCTGGATGAAGTCAAGATTAACTTTTACCGGAATGATAGGAATAGAAAAGTATGCACAAGGATGAGAAACAGCAGTACCATACCACTTTATCTGGTAGAAGTAAAGTTATAGCATCGTATGCACATCTATGGCTGCCACCAGAACTGGGCCACTACTGTTTATTGATGATGTGACTGCTGATAGAAGTACTGATAGTAGGATGAATCTTGAAGTTAACAGGGCTTTACTTTCTGCTCAGATTCAGCCAAATGCTACAAAACAAATAGAACATTTTTAGCAGCATTTGGCTTTTGACCTAAAACATCCTCCACAGGCAGCCTAGGAGCTTTCTCAAAGAAATGGGGTATTCTTCAACGACAAAGCCTGTCACCTGATCCCAACCTAATAGAGCATGCCTTTCAGTTACTGAAGACAAACCTGGAGGGAGAAAGAACCAAGAACAAGCAGCAAAGGCCAGGCAGAACATCTCAAGGGAGGAAATGCAACATTTTTGCAGTCACAGACTGTAAATGATTTTTTATCCAAGTATGAAAAACCAAATCTTAACTGATAGATTTTTTTTCATTATCATTGACCAAAAAAACCCCCCAAATCCAATCTTAACCAAAACAAAACATATGAATCTAATTGTGCATTTTACAATGAGAACAGATCCATTTAGATAATCAATTTAGATATAACGTAATATGATACATTTTCACAACGAAACAATAAAGCTTTAGGGATAAACCCTGGGGAGAACCTTATTTTTCACAGTTATAGACTTGATTGTAGCACTAGCTAATCCTGAAGTGAAGCTGTGAGCCTGAAAAGTGGATTCAACAGCGTTTCCACTGTGGCACATAAAAACTTTATCTACTTTTTCCAACAATGTCTTTCACATAATTTGTCTCTCAGGTCAATGTGGGTGGTTGTTGCATGATATGCTAAAATGAAAGTGGAAGTTACAAGCAGGAGTCCTGATAAATGCCATTGTTTTCTCCTCCTTTAACGTCACTGATAAGATGGGAGGAACTGCAACCAGAATGCAGCAGAGCTTGAGCAGGCAGAAATAAAAGTGGACTCATTCTTAATTGCTGAAAAAGCTCAGTTGGTACAGATACCAGAGTAGATGCTGTAGAGGAGCTACTTCAAATCCATTCAGACAGAAACTTGCATGAAATCATGTATAATAAAAACAATGGATAACATGAGTGGGTAGGTACAAATGCGACACGAATGCAAATAAATATTTTTGAACAAGAAATCATCCAAAAACTGACACAGAAGAGGAAATTGGGTTCTTACTATAATATATGTGCATGTATGTAATCCCTAGGTGTTTCTAGATGTAACAAGTTGTATTAAAGTACAGACTGGAGATTGTGGCTATGAGAGACAGCAGTTTTTATTCACTATCACAACTGACCTTTAAAATAAATTAATTTGAAAGTGGTATTTCTCTGTGGGTTAATCTGCCAGATTGGCCTGTAATGCAGCCTGCTAGTTCAGATGCTTTACGGGAAAAAGTATATTAAAAATGCAATTGGAAAAGAAAACTTCTTCATGCACCTTTGACACATTGCTGAGAATCCTTCCATGTATTCAGCCATGCCTGGTGCTTTCAATGCGTCCTTTTGTGTGAGGTCTACCGTGAAGAGGATCAGTCATGCCTAAGCCCAGACTTACAAAAGAAAATGGAGCACTAGTACCGAATTTAGACTTGCTGCCAGATGTTTTGGTGAAGAAAAGACGCCTGTTGTCCCCATCTTTCTGGCTGGCTATTTGAGTCAATCGATTGCCATGCTTTTCATTCGCACACTGAGACAAACAGAGACAGGGCAGGGAAGCAATGAATAGTCAGGTAACCTTCAGCAGGGCAAAATGGCAATGCAAAATACTCTGAGACTGGACGACAGGGTCACAGGAAATATACTCATGCTGTTAAAAGCAGTGACAGGAATGAGTTGACAGTCAAACTGCATGCTCTGTTGTTCAAGTCAAAACAATGTTTTACCAGTGGTCAAATAACACAGAGAATAGACAGAAAGGACTTGAGGATGAGGATGGAAAACATGCAGTACTAACACTTGCACATCAATTCTGCAAGTGCAAATATGTCAAAACCATAAAAATGTGTTTGACATTCTCTCCGGGCAAATTGTTTGCATTTAACAATTTTTTCCCCTAATTGCGACTATTGTTGCCTCCAGCAAATTGGATAAGAAAATCAATTTGAGCAATAATTTTAACAGCTTTTATGGATGTTTTCTCACATAGGTATGTTAAAAACACAACAACTTACTGTGGTTGTGTGGGCAGCTCAGTCTGTGTGTGTGTGTGTACAATTGTAAACAAATTATTATAATTGTCTGCAGACATGTTTTCACAGAATACTTCTGTGACTTCGCCACATCACTGCAGTGATAGAAAAGTACAGATATAATAAATCAAAGTTACCAAAAACAGAGACATGAAAAAAATCCAACCACAGTGTTTGATTTACATTGATTGGAGTAATTCATTTATGAGATTTCCTCAACATTTAAATCTAGTACAGGGCTTAATTGCACTCCACTGAATAGTACTTGTCTCATGCGGATAAAGTGAAAGGTGAGCAGAACTCAAGCATTAAGGCTATTAGTCACAAATTTAGATTGTTTGCCTTTAAATGAGAACTTATTCAAGATCTGACGGCTGATTTGCACTGTGTGTACCTTTGTTACTGAACATATTAGAGCCCTCCCACCTTTGTCAAATCTGCATCCCTTCCCTAGGGGGGAGGGTGGTCATAAGAAGCATGGATGGGATTCTTCACATCTGAGTTCACATCCCAGCACTAGCCTGAAGATCTGGGATCTGAACTCACCCTATACCTCCTGGTTCTTGATTGCAGCTGCGCTGAGGCCAGAGGCACACCGGCAGCCATGCTGGGTGGACTGGTCCCTTCCTCATCAGATGGAAAACCCTGTAGGTGAAACACCTACTATGGTTGAGTGGCATGACTCACTCACATGGCAATAAAACAAGATATTGGAAATTACTGCATCTACTTTTACAAAGAATTTAAAGCTGAATCAACAGTATTAGTATTAAATTCTTTGTTGCTACAAGCAAAAACTTTTAAGTGGATGAGCTGTAGTGGGAAATGTAGTTTGGACCTATTTGTCAATTTGCTGATGCACGAGTTATGCCAGCATTAGATTCACAAATGACAGGCTGACATTTCGCTGGAGTCAGCTGCTTTGTGTTGAAGGAATGCCCAATACTACTTGCATGATCATGATTGCATACATTAGGTGCAATATACTTAATGATCAGCCTACAGTATAATGAGGTTTTCAGCATAAGGAAAGTGGAAATATGAAGTGTTGGTGGATGCCAAAAACAGTTCTTCATAGCCAGACATCCCAGTTTCCCAGAAGCTCTAAACAGCCCACATCTCTCTTGTTATTTTCCCAAAATACTGACTCTTCTCTCTTCTCTTCTCCATCATCTGCTACTGAATATAAATGCACACCTCTACACAATGCAACACAATCACCTCAAATGAAATGCCAACAAAGCCCAAACCAAAGGTTAACCTGTCGGCATCTTTAAACATGGGTCTGCATATCAGACACTGACGGCCTTTGATTTCCTTTAACACTGCGGGGTTCTGAGGCTTTCATGTCTTTACTGAAGAAACTCAACTTTCACAATTTGGACTAAGACACTGCTACTTGTGTGGGCATGGATTGTTTTTTAAAAAAGATGATCATTATGAACCATAGTGCAATTTCTACTGAGACAATCTATAAAAACAAATGATTTTGTTCTTCACCTTGAAGTAATGTTGAAATGTCCTTCCCTTCTCTTGCTCCTCAATGCACTATTGATAGATCAATGTTACATCAGACTGCGAAGCTTTTGCCCTTAAAGTAGCCCTTACAAAATCACAGAAATCTGTGGGGCTGCAGGAGCTTGATTGTGTCTGACGTGCAAACACACCAATCATTACAGATTAAGTACATGGGTTTCAAATAGGCTAATCTCTCACACCCCTTGCTAATGGGAACACTATGTCACTTTCATGCCACCAAGAGTTGTTGTTGCCTACTAATGCAAAACATTTTTCAATTTTTTCAGTATCATTTTTTTTTTTTTTTAACATTTGAAATCTTAATGTCATTCTGTTTACAATGGCGAGAGAACACCTGAATATTTAAAATCTTTGAATGGATATTTGTATATCAATATTGTTGACAGATTTGTTGACAGAATGGCACCTAATAGAGATGCATTGTAACAGTTCTGAACAAAGGCATAAACTCCAATGCAATGCCTCTTTGCACCTCTAGCTGATAATGCAGATGAATCCCACAGCCGCTAAAAGGTTTTACATTAAAAACTGATGAATAAACATTAGCACACTATTTTTCCCTCCTTGTGCTGTTTGATTTCTTGTGATTGCCCCCCCAAAAAAATGCATTTCCAGAGAAACTGTAGCAGAAAAGTTAATTATGATGGCCTGTCTACACACCTGCTTTGCTTAACTCACTCTTTAGCCCCGTGTATGCTTCAGTTTTTTTTTCTTTCCGTTCAAGTGGCATGCTAATTATTTTCTTATGCAAAATGTTCTGACATTACAGGAAGCTTTGTTTGTTTTACCTTGAAGCTGTTATAAAACTACACTAAAACACCTCCTGTTGTCTTGGAGTTTTGGACAGCAAGCAAAAAAGGAAGACAAAAGGAAATATGCCGTAGTGACTATATTCACTAGAAGTTGCTATAAATACAAAAAGATGATCATCTGGTACTTAACCGGGTCAAATACCTAAAACAGACCTACAGAGCTATTATAGATATAAACACTTCATAATGTGATATTCTATGTTGTGTGCACACCTGGATTCACTTTCTTTAAGTTACCAAAAAGCATAATTAAAGCTATGCACAAAATTAATTTTGTGTGATATTTTACATTTTTCAAATGCAGTCTTCATCTTAGAAAACAGTTTTAATGATACATAGATATTGTGCATTTCACTGCATATTTGACAGCATAAGATCAATATTTTTTTTAACCCTGCAAAGGAAACCTTATGAGAAATAGTCAGACTTATTGGACTGTATAAGCACACACACGCACACACATGTAGTCCACCCACTCCTGCAAACTACAACTGACAAAGTTAGCTTTGAAGATGCTTTTGAGCTTTTGAAAGGCTATTTTCAATTATTCATTTAGCTCTTGAGTACCTTTTATGTGTCTTTAAGAGGGTAACCAACAACTTGTGTTTCCCCAGCTGTGGCCCGGTCAAACAGATATTTGCTGGGGTCATAAATCCTATCTGAATACACGAATCCTTGTCTAAGGAGCTATTGCAGGCTTTTTCTTCTAATGTCTTCTGATTTTTTGATCTGCAAATGGTGGTAGTTGGTTTTGAAAAAAAGAATCTTACTGCAGGAATTATCTTCCAAGTACATCTGTTATAATAAATAGCCTATCTAGTTTGGTCTTATTTTACATCTTCGGCAGATGTTCACAAAATTGAGAGAAACTTTTTCATGTTACTGATGATGATGAGAACATACCTCTAACATTAGTTTCTACTGTGTAACTGGTAACTCCATAATGGGATAAATTTACAGCTATTATGTAAAGCGACAAAAAAATGGAATTTTTGATCGATTGCATCATTCAAAAGCTAATTTATGTCACTAAAGTGGAGCCCGCAAAAATTCAGTTTACCATTGGAGGCATTTGTCTGACAACCGCAATGGATGCACTTATCTTAACTGGTAGCTGATACATTTGCACAGACATGAACAAATGCTATGATTAACCACAGAGCTATACCCTTGTTTTGGCTATGACATGTCATATTATATTTCAGTCACTTACTGCCTCAATCCAGTTGTGAGAAATGTGAATGAGGAGGTTTCCTCATGGGCAGCAACAATTTAAACACAGACTGTAGTTGTCATGCTCCCAGTGTCATTTATAATCAGGCAGTACTGTCATGCTCTGTAACAACCACTGAGACACTGGTCTGATAGGTAGAAACCTTTTTTTTCAACAGACACAGGGAAGCTGGAGCTGCCAGTGATGACTCAGTGTCCACAAATCACAGTATTAAAATATTGTTATAGCATCTGTCAGTTTGGTAATGCTGGATGAATGTTCAGTTGATGAAGCAAGCAGAAGGATGATATCACTCTGGGTGGCAGCCATCTTGGTGCCCTTGGCCAATAAACACATTTTGAGCTTACTTTCACATTATGCCAAGGACTGATCTAAACCCAAATACAAAGCCTCACTAATTCGAACCCTAACAGCCCCACCTGATCACATCTGCACCACTGCTGTGTTACGTTTTGTTATTTTCGATCGTGGCTCAAGAGTTGGGAGTTCGTCTTGTAATCGGAAGGTTGCCGGTTCGAGCCCTGGCTTGGACAGTCTCGGTCGTTGTGTCCTTGGGCAAGACACTTCACCCGTTGCCTACTGGTGGTGGTCAGAGGGCCCGGTGGCGCCAGTGTCCAGCAGCCTCGCCTCTGTCAGTGCGCCCCAGGGTGGCTGTGGCTACAATGTAGCTTGCCATCACCAGTGTGTGAATGTGTGTGTGAATGGGTGGATGACTGGATATGTAAAGCGCTTTGGGGTCCTTAGGGACTAGTAAGGCGCTATATAAATACAGGCCATTTACCATTTACCATTTTATTTTCATCAGTAAATGTGATCAAAGATGATTGCTGTCAACAAGTTAACAGACTAAAAAGGAAAGAAAATATGAGACATGGTGGTTTTTACATTATGTTTGAAGTGACTTGTCAGTTTACCACGACCATAGAGGTGTTGCTGTGAATGCATATGATTGTCACACACCTGTTTTGTTTTAATAACATCTACACTTGCGTGTGACTTGATTGTGTTTCACCAAATGAACTGGAAAGATGGATTAGAGTCTTGAGCATCAGTTAGTTTTTAATAAAGATAAATAAGATGCAGAGTGGTGATTGTTGGTGGAATATTCATGTTCAGTGCTAGAGTTTTTCTAGTGGATTCTGGTAAACAGATGTTTTTTTTTAAAGGCTGAATTATAATCTTCTAACTCATTGCTTACCTTGAATTCTTCCAGAATTTTATAGGTTTTCCCTCGGTACTCGCAAAAGTTTTTCACCTCTTTGCACTCAGGGCAGCATCCATTGTGTTCCACTTTGGTGCACTTTGGATGCAGTTTCGGGCACTCGGGTTGGTCGCACACAGGCCCGTCCTCTGTGCACACGCACGGGCAGTTCGAGTGTCCCGGATAGAAACGTTCCCCGAGTTTGTAGACGAAGCCGCTGTCATCCACGCATCCCTTGCCCCGGTAGTCATCAAACACAATGTTCTCACCGACGGTCCGCTCCGCCTCGTCTGCGGCGTAATCCTCGGGGTTACCCACCGTGGCCGGTGACACAGCGCTCAGGGCCAACAGGGGGACGAAGGCAGTCAAGAGGAGAAGGCCCATCCTTTGCCGCGGCATTGACATCCACGTTCAAAACGGCTGTGTGGATGTCATCCTTAGCCTCTCTGTATCCTCACCGGATCTGTCCAGGGCTTCATTATCACCACCATCACGTAAGGAAATGAGCTGCAGTGGAAAAAATAGAAGATGACATGATGGATGATGACTCCCCAGCTGCTGGTTTGCACATCCTTACAAACCAAAATCACCTTTTAAATACTTTCCTCCCCTTTTTTTCTCTTTTTTGTTTGGCTTAGGCCTGTGTATGGGTATCTTTTATTTACGGTGCACATATGCAGCACCAATGTTTCAATAGAGATCATTCGGAATTCTTTATCATTGCTCTGTCACAAAAGAAAATATCTTACACATAAAGCTAAAGCCACGGATGGTGAAAACAAATAGAAATACATTTGCTAACATAAGAAGCATGCAGTCTATATGCGTTAGTGTGGTGGTGGTGGTGGTGCATTAGATGCAAATTATTCTCCTCTTTCAAAATCACAGCAACAGCTACGACCATCAACAGAGGGAAGGGTTATAACACTGATTGTCTAAAGTGGGTGGAGTGAGCTCCCCACGGTCGTCTTCTCCCCATTAAATAAAACCGAATCAGATATTACAATTTGAAACTTTATGAGAGGCTTCAGAGACAACAGGTAGCATTAACGCTTTCAATTCTCCCCCAGGTCAGTAATGATAGTAATGGCTTCTCCGTCTCTGGGTTTCTTGCAACCACCTCTTATTATATTAACCATGTTCCATGCAGACACATGCAAATATTGAGAAATGCGCAATGATTTAACCCAGAATGCGTCAACCGTTTGGAAGGGGAAACACACACATCGACAATCCAGACAGTTGGGGAATATATAGCTGAAGATAAATATCTCTATGATGCGTATTAAGCGACAGCTCTAACTCACTCACCGCTTTGAATAAGAGTGATATCCACTAAGTGTGAAGGTAGGATCCCCAATACAGAGAGCGGAGACAGATTACAAATAGTCGCCTTGCCTATTGGAAACTTCACTCTATCCACAGGGTGAAATCACCAGTCTCCACGAGATACTGTAATCCGCCCTCTTGTCGTGATGATGTGCTTAAAAGCAACTAAACAACAGCCTTTTGGAGGTTTGCTCCCCTTTCCCCCCCTTGCAGAGAAAAAGACATCCGCGTAAAAGTAGGTCTTCTTCATGATTATCCTCATTGGACTCACCTTTTCGAGACAATTTCGCAGTTCAAGTCCAACTGCATGCGTTACAGACAGAGAAAGAGAGACTAAAAAAGAAACTGCTCGAGAAATCCTCTATAGCGTTCCCTGAGAATCCGGAGTCAATTCAGTATTTCCCCACGATGGAGGTGAATATTAGAAAGCAGCAGCCAGTCTTGTTGCACATGTGTGTATACATCCAGCAGTTGTGCGGAAAATAAAAAATCCACATGGGTAGAAGTTAAAGAGTATAAAAAAATCGACCCATTCGCGGCTGAAGCCAGTCATTTTTTGAATTTGTGGCCGAGGTCACGTTCATCATCAGCAGGCGTTCCGACTTTCAGCACCTTGGAGAGCGACTATCTTCTGCGTCCTGCGCCGAGCAGAGCAGAGCGCCCCCCCCCCCCCAATCCCCTCTGCCAACCACAGTCACAACAACACTCACCTCCCACGATCCGAGGACAAGTATGACTGCATTACTGCAAGGGTTAAAGGCTGGGACGAAGTAAAACGATCAAATAGGTGGTCATTAGTCAAGACTGGTTCTGACAGGAGCAGCTGGTAAATTGAGGAGGTATGCTAGATCAGTTAAATATGTGTGCGAGCCTTCCCCCTGTCTGTAAACGAGTGCGCCTATGTGCACGCCTGCCTCATTATACGCCTGTGAATATGTGTCTCCATGCGTGCGCGAGTGTGCCAGCGCGTGACAGTGTCTTCACACATGACCCGCAGCATGTTTCTCTGAGTCACTCATTTCTAGCGCAGTTTACGGAGACCTATTTGTATTCAATGGTGCACTGCAAAAGGGAGTCTGACTTCTCAGCACCCCCCACCCCCAAACACCACATTAACTGAAAAGTACAGTACGGCTTTGCAGAGCAACACCAGCTTTGTTTTACAAATGGTAGCCTATAGGGGCCACTGCCCGACTACAGTCAGTCTAAGGGTAGAGGACTAAGAGCTAGAAGACCAGCACTTAATTAGACATTCCCACAAAGACCCATAAACACCTTGTCAGCTGCAAAGTACTATGCATTTATGGTCATTTCTGAGTAATGGACATGCATTTTTTTTTAGAGTAATTAATACTTGTTAGTCCTCAGGGTGAGTGAGACTGTCAAAAACTTGTGTTCTTCAAATTTAACTATAGATTTACATCTGCCGCAGACATCATGGAAGGTCAAATCTAATGGGATCAGGCTAATTCACAGAATGCATTTAACTATACATAACAGAAACTTTTGACTGATACTGCTGCAGATATATTTTCACGCATTAACTTTAACTGCAGGTTTCATAACCTACATGACATCTGCATGTATGTTTAGCTGTTTACTTGGCACAAAGTCATGTGCAAATATACGCCATGACATATTTGTACAAGTAAGCATTTCACACTGTCTTTTTGACATTTCAAATATTTATTCAAGAAAAAATATTGCTAGATAGAATATTCTTTTGAGGAAAAAGTAGGTATATCCTTGGCCACAGTAGCTAGTACTGCCCCTCTTTAAGCTGAAATAACTTCTTGTAGGTATTTTGCATAATTGTCCACCAGTCTCTGACATCGGCCTGCTGAAATTTCTGGCGACTCCACCATGCAAAATCCTTTCAGTTGCACTATATTTGATGATTTTCTTGCCAATTTCAGATATTCCCCAGCAACATTTCACATGGATTCAAATCAGTTTTTTTCTTGCCTGGGCCATTCCATAACCCTTTATTTTTTTCATTTTGATTCATTCCTTAATGGATCTGCTGCAGTGCTAAGGATTATTATCACACTAAAAGCTCCATTTCCTGTCCAACTTCTACTCTTGGACAGATGGCTTCACATTATCTTGAAGCACTTTTTGATATGATGCAGAATTAATCGCTGAATCAGTGACTATAAGCTGCCCTGTCCCCAAGGCAGCAAAGCCATCCAAAACTCTAACATATCCACAACCATGATTCAGAGTTAGTATATGGTATTTCTCTGAAAAACTGTGCCAAACATATCCAGGGGTCCTGTGGTCGAACAACTCTGGCTTTGGTTTGTCTGTTCAGACCACATATGGCTCGCTCATAGACTAAAAACGTTTGTTTTCCTCTTGTGCTCTTTTTGGTCAGCAAAGGCTTCTTGCTGGCATGAAGGTCAAATGTCTGCTGTGTTTTTCTGATTGTAGACACATGCTCTTTCATGAGCGGTTGCATGACTTACCTGCAGATCACGTGATGCATTTTTTGGGGGTTCTTGTTCAGACAGTCCTGGAGAAATTGGCCTTGTTTTTTGTGGATTTCTACTTTTCCTGTGTTATTCTAGGGTCTTTACCTAACAATATAAAGTGCATTGGGATCACAATCTTGGGATTGTGACACAAGCAAAACAAATATTTTAATAGCAAAGAGAACACCAGACCCTAGATGTCATGGGTTGAAGCAAGAAAGCTTTATGCATGGAAGATTCTACCTTTCACCCATTGAAGGTGTTCATTTTTATGAATTTATGAATTTTCAGGTGCGGTAGTTGCAAAACTGATCTCAAAAATATATCAATATTATGTTTCATATTTGTACAACAAAGTCATCTTTTAAATTTAAGGTTCTTTTCAAAAGAGGTTTAAGTGTTTGCTTGTTCACATATGTTTAGAAAAAAAAAAACGGTGTCTATGTTTATGTATGTGACTATATGAGGTATGAAGATGCAAGGACACTTCTTCCTCGGATGAGGTGAACCTAGTTTAGCTCACCATCCCACGCTGGCTCTCTTCATTAAGTATTCACTAATCACAGGGGAGGAGGACTGAGAGGAAAACTGTGAAATTGGTGAATGTTTGGAGTACTGAAAAGATAAGAACTGTGCAAGAAATGGTACAGCTCAACATGAAGAAGTAGTCTAAATAAATCAAGTGTTTATGCTCATTAATGCACTGGCTTGTGCTGGGCCTCTTCTCTTCTAAATGTATCTCTGGTAACATAACTCAAGAAAATTCAGCATCAATCATCAAGCTTTATAATATTTTGCCCTGCACAAGTGAAAATCCATTTAGAGAGCATTCTGTTTGCCCGCTCCTGTCAGTGAAACTGAAGTAATTATTTTCTAATACTAGAGAATCTAATGGCTCAAATGTTTGACTCAGATTCTGCACAAGATCTCTGTGATTAGACTAAATAACAGAGTATCTGAGAGCAAAGCTTTGTCACTCAGGTTGTAAGACGGTACTGCCACAGCCACTGACAGGGCTCGTGCGACGGTTAGTTATCTCTTAAAGGTGGCAGGTCTTTGAAATGCAGATACAAGCGAAGCTGCAAATCACAACAAAACCTGTGGCAAGTGGTTACTCTTGGAAACCCTGGCAAAGTGGATAATTACTGTATCAGCTGGAACATTTAGGAAAACACGTGAGGGCAAACTAAGGTTACACTGTTAACTTGCATACAATTTCCTTTAACATCTAACATCTTTAGCATCTCATTGTCATCAATCTGCATTTGACATTGGCTGTAGATTAATAAATGAAAGCTACTTCTGGCGGAAAACATTTCTCCACTACTTTTTTCTTTTGGCCGTTTCCTCTTTAAACTCTGCTTCCTTCACAAACTGTTTTACGCTCATGTTACCAAACATTTTCTCGTGGTTTCAGAGTGCATGTCTTTTCCACAGACTGTCCAAGACAAACATCTTTATCCCGGGTAGGAATATGCTGTTTTACCCAGCATGAACTACTTTATGTTCTTTACTATGCAGCACAAACCACCTCTTCCCCACAACCCTTCCCCCACTCTTTGTACAGTACCATCTTGGCTGTTGACCTGGTTAAAAAGAAAAGGAACACTTATGTTTTATAAAGCCTCTCATCTTCCTTCCTCTTCTCACACCACTTCCAGCAATAGAGTCAGCACAACTATATATATCATTTATTAAATCTGACATTGCACTTCAGTAAATGTTGGCGCCTAATATGAGATGTGTTGTTTAAGACAGCCAGCCAGCTACTCCAGCACGCTATGGTCCATTAGGCCTTCACTCTGGCTCATGAAAACATGGGGTGGATGATACAAAACATCATTCTGAAAGATGTACTAGAGCAACCACTTAACAGACTACCTGTGTCTTACTGCTGGATGGAGAAGTGCTTTTATATGACACTTTCCAGAACACCCTAACTGAGGTGTTTACATCTTAGCAGTATTCGATGCGAGGCAAACAACTGGCAGCCCACATGACGTGGTTCCAGTTCAATCAGCTAATGGAAAAAACGAGCTCTTCATCCCCCACCGCGCCTCGTGCCCTCCACCACCTCAGTTTTCCTGCAGCAACACATTCACTACAGCAGAGTCTACCAAATGGTATAATGGTTTTGCCATTAGGGCTGCATTTATAGCCTGCAAGCAGGTCTTAGGCATTATATTCGGTCACAGCTATTCATGCTAACCTATTAAACTGAATGGCAGAGATGGAGAAAGGAGACTGAGCTTGTGAGATAGGGGAAAAAGACAAGAAACCACTAGGAGTAAGGAAGGGGGCTTTCAAGACTTTTGTGTAAGTGAAGCATATATTTGTCCTCTTACACAGAAATAATGCTTATTCTTGATAAAGACATTGCATTAATATCTCTAGCAGGGTTTTTTGAACATAACAATGCAATATGCCTCTCACTTGCTGAGTCTTATGCTCATGGCTTGAAATTAACATTGGTAGTACAATTTTACTGTGACAAATGTAATCCTTGGCTTGAGCTCCAATCCGCTGCAATCCGCTACTGATTTGACTGCATAACAATGTGAATCCATGACTCTCTGGCTGATCCATGCATTACTTAAAAGAATTCTTGCAGAATCTGCTCTGAGTTGGTGAAGTAATTTAGTCATCTGATAGTAATGAATGTATTAGCTCACATTTCTTGATTTTCAAGAACCCCTATATAAGAACAGTTTTTGTATATAGGGTAGGGCAGGGGTGGCAAACTCCAGGCCTCAAGAGCCGGTGTCCTGCAGGTTTTAGATGTGTCCTTGATTCATCACAGCTGATTTAAATGGCTAAATTACCTCCCCAACATTTCTTGTAGTTCTCCAGGAGCCCGGTTATGAACTAATCATTTGACTCAGGTGTGTTTACCCAGGGTGTTATCTAAAACCTGCAGGACATCGGCTCTCGAGGCCTGGAGTTTGCCACCCCTGGGGTAGGGTATCTCTCAGTATACGAAGGATTCATAGCAGTAGCAGTACTGGGGAAACAAAAAGGTTTTCTAAGGTTGATTTGATTTCTTGATGCCATAAAAAAAAAACTATAACATTTTTGATCCTGAAATTAAAATAAAAAAATGCATGTCATGTTTTGGGGAAATAACAATGTCAAACACTGTGGAGAAAGATGTGTGAAGCTATGTAGCTGTAAAAAGGAGCTGAAAATGTAATTGTGTGGTAAGTGGTTTAGGAAGGTATAAAACAGTGTAAAAAACCTGGAACTAGTAAGTCTTTTGTAAAATGGGTGCAGTGTGAATTGTATGCTTAAGTGTTTCAATTCCAGCCTGCTGTCCAGAGAGTGCATCTCACAGGCCCAGACTGCTTCACCTCATCCACTTTACTCTGTGGTCCTATAATCCACATCCTGTATTACACACCACACTGATTCAGACATTCAAATAGCCCCTGCTACAGCAAGGGGGGATATATTCATTGGTATTTTGGGATGAGTCAGCTTGGTGGCTTCGGTGAATAGGGGAAGAAATCCATGTGCTGGTCTAATTTCGCTGGTAGATCGTGGGCCTCCCTGTGATACTTATTATCTCAGCTGTGTGTAACAGTGCCCCTATGGGTGCTAGCATTTTCCACCAAGTTAGAATAAGAGCTCTTTTCTCCTCCCATAGGGGACCTGTAGTGACTCTCTGATTCGCTTTCTCCAAAGGCTGACGATGCTTCAGCAGCTCCAGGGAGGTACTCAGCACTGAGACTGTGCTGCTGTGGTTGGTTGCCTTTTAATGACTCTGCTGCTTTAGACATGCAAATAGAGCTGAAGTGGAGAGGAAGCCTGGAGGGACACTTTGGCATATGGATCAAATGGAATATGCTGGATTTTAAGGGTGTAACATGGGACTAGGCTGTATGAATGAATGCATTAATTGAATACCAAAAACACCAGTGTTCATCATGGGTAATGTGATTATAAGAAGCTTTCATGCAAGAAGTATTTCCCACCTTAGGCTTATGAACATTTTTAAGAACATTTTTGGGGAGACAATGAAAAGTTTGACTGCACCTAATATTTTCTTTGTAGCTAAAATGAGAATATTATCAGTCTGATGTACCTTTTCTCCAAAGGCTGAAGAAAGGCCTTTTGAGAAAAGGTACATCTTGCTTCTTAGGAATCCCTGGGGAGCAAGAGATAGTTTTTTCAGGTTAGTAAAAAGGGAAGAAAAAGCAAAATTGAAAGTGACTTTGCTCATTTGTTTTGTTAGGATGAAGTTTTTATTTCTGTAATAATAATTTTGGTCACAATAGTCTGAATTGGACTTTAGAAAGGCTGTCATTGGGAAATTCTTTAGGATGCCATCCCTGACCAATAAGTATGACCCTTCTGTTAGATGCTGCTGGCGTGACAGAAAACACAGGAGGAGGTGTCCTCTGGGATTTGGTTTACTCACCAAAACAATGTGGTTTGTTGTTGAAACAGGTTTTGGTCAAGAAAATAATACTTTTTGGTATTAACCCTTGCTACTACCCAGTTTATTCAAGTGTGACACAACAGGATCATTTACATGTGTCCATATATGATGGCTTAGAAGACTGTTGGTCCTGAGAGGTCAAATGCAGTGCAACTTAGGAAAATACCAGCAACTAGAAAAATGCTTCAAAAACACACAAAAACACATTAGAAGGTGAATAGAACACAAAAGAAGTCGAAATATGTGCAAAATCTTACAAATCTTATCTCTCTCTCTCTCTATACATATATATATCTATCTATCCTCACATCATATTCTAAAACCCACCCTGTGTGGAACCCAACATCAACCTTAGGTGCTGGAGGGATAATTACTTATTACTCTCCAACCTTTTAAGTACCACTTTTACAGGGAGTGATACGCTTGGAGCTCACATGCCGAGCCCCAACTGTATTCTGCTGCTGCAACATATCAGCCATAATTTCACAAGTAGACTGACTGACTGAGGTTTTCATTATTTAGGAATTCATCTCTGGGGCAATATCAAAAAAGAAATGGAAGTCTGTGTAGCAATTGTTGTGATGTATTTCTTCTGAAACAAATTGATGGGAATGCCAACTAATATAGCCAACCTTAGGTTAGGGCAGGGGTGGGTAATTAATTTTCCGAAGAGGCCATATGAAAAACTGGGACTGTCGCAGAGGGCAGCAGGAGTTAGATGAACTCAGTTCTGCTCAATATTATTGTTATTATTATTATTTTTAAATCTCTTTATAGGCTTGCTGGTGCTTCCCTCCATAATGGTCCCAGTTCCTCATGTGGCCCCATGGGAATATTAATTGCTCTCTCCTGGCTTAGAGTTTAGTCACACAAGCATTTTAAAATTCATTGTGGTGGCTTTTACTTTTTTGCTCTGTAAATGGCTTTGAAAAGAAAAAAGTCTTACTTTTTTCCTTTTTAACCCCTACATTTCGGTGTTTGTGAATATGTATTCCGTCCATTCTGAGCCAATCTGAGTCAGATTTTGTTTACATATATAAAACCCATTTGGCAGTTTCTAATGTAAGCAGTAGTCTAAATGCGTACACTCGTTGTTACTAAATTGTTTGCCAGTGCAAATATTAAATTGAAAATTGCGTATGGTAGATGACTAATACTGAAAGTATTATCACAAAATGTCACAGCGAGCTATTTTTCACTGTTTACAATTGCCTCCTTTATACTTAGAGTGTATATATGCTGCGTGCGTACTTCACTCTAATCATTTTTGACAATAATTTAAATGCATTTGCATGGGAGACACCCTACATCCACTCAGCGTAGACTCTGACAGCTTCTGCTACTGCACTGGGACAAATCATGATTCCTGGTATTAACTGCTTTACGTCAGGTATTAAATTATTCTGCTTTGCGTCAACTTTACACGGTCACATGATGTGATACAACATGAACTTCCTCCAGTTCAATACTCATAAAGCACTAGGGAGGTATAGTGCTACCCAGCATTTTACAACCAATTAAACTGATTGTCACTACATACAAAGGGTGTCAGTCATGAGAGTAATGTATTCAACAGTAATCCTTGACAATTACTCTAACCCCTGAGGATATGAACTACTGAGTTGAGGCCTTGGTGTCTGTAACAGGATTGTCACTGTTTTTGAAAGAAGAAATGTGCGACGTCTGCCAGAGAGAGAAAAAATTAGAGCCTAAGCAGTTTTTAATGTCTCTCTTTCTATAAATATATATACACATATGTCTGTGTGTATTCATTTATATTAATTATAGGGAACAATAAAGACTAATAAAAAATCTGTGTGACATTTTATCTTGTACTCTACATGTTTTCTTTACTGCTACCCTTGCCATATGGGACTGTTCGTAACCTCACAGTCAACTGACAGCTGATCAATTTGCATGTCCATATGGGTCCTCTAATAAGATGACAACATTAGACCTGTGGTTTCTGTTAGCTGGGAAATAATGCACAACCCTGCAACTATTGGCCACAGGGGCCACAAATAGTCCGTAGCAATTTAAATACAAAATCAGTCTATTGTGATATGATCTGTTTGTAGTTAAAAGGTCATCAATATTGATTTGAAAAATACAAGCAAGCAGGCAAACAAACAAGGTTGAATTTAATCAATTAATGTGCATAAAAATAAGAAAATTGCAACTATTATATAAATACCTGCAAATCTATAGGATTCTGACATTCAAATGTTCTATCAGCTTATCAGACTGGAAATTGACATTAAAGCTGAAAACTGTAATAGCAGATGCTTGTGGCTGCTACTCACCATTTCTAGATCACAAATATTTGTAATGGCACTTACTTATTTGCTTTTACAGAGGAATATCTTACCTCTAAAACCCATTTCAAGATGCGATCTTCATTTACCCTATTTTCCAAGTTTGTAGTTGAACAGTTTTGATGCTAATGCGTGATATTAGTCTAATGGTGTGTGGTGGACGTGAACAGCTGGTTGTTCCTTGCTGGACTGATAATTAGTCAGTAGTATACAAAAGAATTACTGCACATGGCCCCTCTCCATCCTCATTTCTGCTACTCACAGACTGCTTCTCAAGGGAGCGCTGGCTTCCAGCAATTTCAAAACCCTTTCACCGCAGGGATTTTTATCTTCTCTATCTTTCGTTCTGCTTGCTCCCTTCTTCATCAGCTCTCTTTCTTCCATCTAACACCACTAATTCAGGGAGATGTAGAAGTGGGAATTGTTACCCACTGAGGTGCTGACATCACGGCTGCAGATGGCAGAATGTGGATTTTTGCACTATACTAATAAGACCAGGTGTTTCACCATGAGAGACAGTGCATTTTAAATGGGACAGCAAATGAAATGCAAAGCCATTTAACTGTTAAGTGTGTGCAAGGTGCAGAAAGCCTAGCATCTGGGATGCATTTAATATTCATGCCCTTCTCCATTTATAAAAGCACTTTCTAAACACACACGCCCACTGATTCCTGACTTGTTGACTAATTGTTTAGCAAGTGGAGCGATGACAAGAACTAGTGAGAAAACTATGACGAATAAAACTTCTCTAGGCACGCTGTACTCTTTCTACATGATGAACAAGGTCAGCAGGCCTCCTGATTTATGTCTTATGAAACAAGTTTAATAACTGTTGAACAGGTTTTCAGTGCTGTTATCATGCAATACTTTTAACAGACTCCTTACATGAGTCAATAAGTACAGTGTTATTAAGCTGTAATTACTGTCATGTATACACTATTAATCAAAGTGGCTATATTTTAGCAATGATAATGTATTCAAAGATAAAACCACTTGTAGTAGTAAACCCACAGAGGATTATAGCCCACATCTACAGTTTCCTTTGGCTTTACATACCTTTACATAAAGGGAGAAATATTTCCCTTGAAAGAGATCAAAAGTTTTCCAAATGAATGATAATACTGAATGATAATGAGTATGTTACTCGGTAAAAGAGGAATGTGCAATTATGCCCTTTTCCAGCAGCTCTGCTTTATTAAATCGAAAGGTGACGATGTCAGTGTTTTGTTCACCAATTACTATCACTGCTCCAGGTGGCGAAAATAAAAAATAGTTTTAATGCTTTAGCTTTTTAGCATGAAGGGTTAACTTCACGGAGATCAGGGCTGGCACTTTGCTTCAGTGATTTCAGTTTCATAACATCTGTCCCTATTAAAAGTTGGACGTTTCTTCTACTGACATATTTCACTGGTGTTATCGCTATATGTAAAATGAGATTTCAAAATTGAGATACAACTTTTATTATAGCGTGCTCTCTTAGAACAAAAATTATAGAGACACCTCAAATGGGATGGTTCAAAATTTGTTTTGGTGTTTGCAGCAGCAAATTTATGCAAATACCATGATTAAAAACCAACAATTAGGTCAATCCAGTTTTAAAGACATGATGACAGGACGTTACAGCTCAGTAAGGATCTGGAACCTGTGGAAAAGTAACAAGGCAATAATATGGAAATACCGTTATTGCACTTAATTACCAAAATATCTGTGTCAAAGCAATAGTTTGCTATAGAGCAATAGAGTATTGTTCCACTGGAACTGATGTCATTTGGTAATAAAGGCAGCACCTGGTTGTGATAATGTAGAACATAAACATATGAGGAAAAACCAATTAGTAAGGCTATAGTAATATACTGATAGCTTACTAGAAATACACCGTTTCCAGTTGTGTAGTAGAATTTGTATAAACTGACTTTAAAGTTGCGGTAACTTCATGCTAATTAGGCAATATTGGTTGACGCTTTAACATATTGAGATAGCACAATCAATATTAACTTATAATCATGCGTTACTACCAATTTAAAGTCATAATATAAAAAAGTCAAATGCAGAGATTTGATCATGTCATTGCTAAAAAGTTATGAAATTATGCCAGTGGGTTTTTCCCTCATAGAGAAATGCTTTCCACATTATTCCTACAGTTTCTGACCAATTATTACCCACTTACATATATCACAGTGCAATATTACTCATGTAAAACATTTTCAACAAGAGAATTAAATAATCATTACTTGGATATTACTTTGGTAATTTTGTGGTAATAATTTACTGTTTAACTTTAACTGCCTTCTTGTTTCCACATTTCTATCCTATTTATTTGTATTTAATTATCTGGATTTCTTTTTTTGCAAAGAATCAATTGAAATGGTTCATTGGTACACAACACTGCACCAAGATGATTCATAATTTTTTTAAACTCATGCCTTTATTAATTCTAGCCTGGACTATCGTAATTCATTAGAGAGGGCACGTTTATCCCATAGTGGCTTCTGTTTATTGGTTCCCTGTTAAATCCAGAACCAAATCTCAAATCCTCCTCCTCACATACAAAGTCTTGAATAATTAGGTCCCATCTTATCTCAAAGACTATATCACCCCAACAGTCCACTTCACTCTCAGATTGCTGGGTTACTTGTCGTTCCTATGATATTTAAAAGTAGAATGGGAGGCTTCAGTTTTCAGGCTCCTCTTCTATGTAACCACCTCCCAGTTTGGATTTTGGAGACAGCATTTTTTTTTCTGCCCATTCTGTTGGTTTTTGTCTTTTGCCCTTCTCCCCCGTCCCTCTTCTCAGCTGTTTCTCTTTCCCTCTTTCTTTCTCCCCTTCTTTCCTCCAGTCAAGTCTGTCCCGTATTCAGCAAGTGAAAATAAAATAAACAATAAAAGGTGAATCAAATGGACCATTATGGCAAGGCTGGGATGGTCAATTTGGCAAAGTAAATCCGTTGGGCACCTTCAAATGGCTAAAGTACGCAGCACAGATATTCAGAAAGTATAGAATGACAGCAAAGGTAACTGCATGTGTATTCTTATGACAAAGTGAGGAAATACTGCTCCTGCTGTCGTATTGTTATCTTAAAACAATTTTATAGCATTTCAGTAGTGCAGCTTTGTGCTATCAGACAATGCAATCGAAAACACAGTAACAGAGTTTTTACTCCAGGATTTGACAACGAAATAAATATTTACATCTTATCAAATTCACAATATGCAGATGATTACAATTTTGACGTACCCGTGACTTACCTCACAATCAAATACAGGGTTAAAAATAATTTCAGTGTAGAATACCCTTTGACAACATATTTTTATCCATCTGTGACCCCCAAGCTGAAAAATGATACGTGATATCACATATGTGAGATCAAACTGCATTCTGTGGCAAATATCCCTTAGCTGAAAACTCTAGGCTTATCAAGAGTTTCATCTATTTTGTGCCAAGTGAAAAAATAAAACTTGATCATTATCTAAGAAATGATTTCTTAGATTGCATCGTCTGACTGTATTCTGTTACTGCTACAGCATGAGCACATCTTTATTGTAACAGGACATTTTGTCTTTTGAACGAATGAAGTTAAAATATGGGTGAATATAAACAACATGAAGGACGCTGTGCATAGCGGAGCAATTTATTAAAAAAATGCACGTGCTTTGACGAGGGTAAACTAGCTATTAATCACATTTAATTCTAAGTTTGATTGCTATATCTTTTTAATTTTAAAGATATAAATGTGAAAAACAGTTCATGGGAAAAAAGTTAAAATCAAAGGAAAGTTGATCTAACATTTTTGCACACATTACTTTATCATGCAGTTCAACTGTTGGGCATTGCACTGCTTAAATTTCTCAAACCTTTGTTATAAATTCAGTTTCTCTATCTTTTTCTTATAGGTGAGGGGGCAGTCCATATGTTGAGGTGCTCCTGGAAAAGACATTGCTCCCAAAGCTTTCAGCTGTGTCTGAGATAGAGAGAAATTAAATGCTGAATGCAAATGCAGTGTATAGCATATGTTAAAGCTGCATAAGAATGAATATATGAACTTTTAAATCAATTTTAAATGGTGAGTAAGTCTATATAGTTTATGTAAACTCCAGTCCCTTTACCATTGACTGCAAATGTAGCTTCCAAAGGTTTCATCTCTGCTGGTTGATTTTAGGAGTTTGAAAAAAAGATACAACACATTTCTGATTTTGTTCATTTACGGGAAACCATTTCTAATCATTCTTAGTAGTTTACTTGTTCCAATCATCTTACCGTGCAACACGGATACCATTAATTGATGTTGTTTGTACAATAAATTTGTCTGCACATGTTATTAGAACAGCTAATAGAGTGGACATGGAGTTTAATTTTTCACTTGGCTGTGCAATGCATTCCTAATGCTGTCTCCTGTGGTGTATCTGTCACGCATGACTTGAATACTAATGTGATATGAGAAAGACTTTTTTCTAAAATCGAGAATATTCATCAGAAGTCCATCTGAAAATATAATTGATGTTTTTGTTTTTGGAATGTAAAGAATTTCTAGATAAAGCTGAGTTTTGGGTTATTTCAAACCTTCACTGACACTAATGGGCTTTAAAAAAATGTTCACTAAAATGTTTGCTAAAAATCACCACTGACGCTGCTAGGAAGAATGCTGCTTCTATTAGTCATAAACTCTAATACTCTCAGCAACTGGGACGCTGCCCCAAGATCACAAGAATACCAAACGTGAATTTTATTTTGGGGTAGACATCTGCTTTAATTTGCATCTCAATTATCCCACAAATTAATTCTTAATTCCTATTTTAGCATTCCACAGGTCTTGTGAATAAATTAATGCAGAGTCATTAACAGGGCTTCACTATGAGGTCTGTCTGTGAATAGGGCCAGTCTAATGTTTTGAAGTCACTTGAAATGAGTATGCATGTAATAAAAGCCAGCCTGGCTGCTTAATTATTCACAACTTTATCACCATAATGAAATAAAGCACGCAGTACTCTGTGTATATGGTAGCAATGAAAAGAAATGAACCAATTGTTCCCTTTAGAATTATTTTAGGAAGAGGATCGCTAAAACATCAGCATGCATGAGTGATAAATACACAATAAGTACTGCAAAAGAGAAAGGTTGTATAAGTCAGGTGCGTAAAAAATATTGCTTCACAGTAAAATGCTTGGAAAATAGGCCTAAAATAAGGAATATGTTATTTTAAAGATAGCACAGTTACATAGCTGCCCCAGATTTAACAGCCTGCACATTCCTTACACTCATTTTCACAACACCCAATGATATTTGCACAACTGGAATGAAAGCAAATCATTGTAAAGTCCTTTACTTTATGTTCAATAACATTTATAGAAAGATAATACAATTTTTCATTCCAACATTAATGTGTTATTTGACTTGGATTTCTTTGTGTGCCATCTAACGTTCCAGGGGCATAGCTTTCTTTTTTTGTACATGTAAACCATGAAGATCAAAGATAAGGAACAAAATAAGAGAGTGTTTTGACAGAAGCTCGTCTTCAAACAACTGACTGGGCGCACAACACAAGCAATAAGCTCATCAAAACAACAAAGAGAAAGAGAAGATTGGCTCTTTTCCTGAACAATCTCTCAATGACAGACATGATGGTTTATTGCAGCTTTTATTCTCAACAGCCTTCACTGGGACATGGCCCATTTTTCAGACAAATTTAGTTCAGCTTGAAGGGCTATTAATTATATAAATGTTTTGACCAAACGAACTCTCCGAGGCAAAATCTCAATAGTGGACGAGACTGGCTGACAGCAGAAGCTCCTGTAATTCATTTGAAAGAAAGCTGCTGAGTGGACGCGTTTGACTCTACACTTTGCAAAGGTACCTATCTGGGAGAATTTCATCATTGTTTATTGATGGAAGCCATCCAAAAGCAAGTTCAGATAAGTGATTAAAAAAAATACAGATGTTGTATATGAACTGTAAAAGCTCTTTGGCTCACTCTTGAATTTCATTTTTACTGACTTAACTATAAATAACATAGTCAGTGTGAGCACAAAATTCAGTACTTAACAATTAAATTGAAGCCACCGGTAAAACACCTACTTTATATAATGCTTCATATTGTTTATAAATATGCACACTGGCCTCAGGTTTATACTTGATCTCTACACCTACTGGTTCGAGAATGTGCATATACAGCAGAAAGGTTTTTTTTCTTTCTTTCTTTAATGCCGGCAGGCGTAATTACACTGGCAAATTAAGTTCACGTTGCTTTTGTCATTGTCTTTGGGTTTGCATTAACTTCAGATTCAGTTCATAGGTGGAAAATACTGCCAAAAGAAAATGTATAGAAAGGAAATAATTAAAATCTATGCAGTATAAATGAATTTAAATGTGACTTGTATGGTATGTTGGATATGTTTTGTTCATCATTTGGTTTTTCCGAAGACCTAAAACCTCTCTTGGACAACAATGCGGAATATGTTGTAAAATGCAATTCAAATTCCTTGTCATATTTCCTTGTGGCAAATATGCAGCTTATATAACGTTGAAAATGTTGCAAATTATTTCTCTAACATTAGAAAACATTGAAAGAATAATCTTCAATATCTACAACGGTTTAATCTATTTTGGTGAAAGGCGAAGACTCGCGAGTGAAAGTGAAGTGGCTTGTTAGAGCAGATGCCTGCCTCCCTTGCTTTCACATGCATTATACATCTCAGCTCCATCTTTCATTCCCTTGTCTAAATAGGAGGCTTGCCCTCACGGCACGCAGAGCAGCATGGAAACGGGCTGAGCTGGCAGGCCTTGGCAGTGGACACCTTGGATCTATCTAATATATGCTTGAACTGTGATCTTGTCAACTTCACTAAGCCTCACAGGTATGGGATACAATATATCAAGAAACTGACACGCACTGCTGTAAACCCACAGTCCATACGGAGAGCAACCAGGCTAGAATTAATGAAATGCTTAAAGCTTATATTGACTAGAATTTGTTTGTCACCATCTGTGACATGTTCACTGTTTTGACTATAACCACAGTTTATTACCATGAGACAAGACAGACCTGGATAAAGTAAAAATATGAGTTTAAGCTGACAGTGAAGTAGAAGATGCTGGACTACTAGCCTATATATGCACTTATGAAATAACTCATCCTAAGCATGGGGCTATTAAGGAAGCACTGTCCTTAATTAGATGAAGACAAACTCTTTAGATGAGTCGATAAGAAGCAGCCGGCTAATGTGATCTTCAGCAGATTGAAAAGCATTTAAGGCAAAGTACCAATGGCTGCTAAATGCGGCTGTTGCTTGGTCCCATCAGCATTTAGCTGCTTTACCCCCAGCATTGTGGCTGACCCAGGGAAAAAAGGACAGAGTGATTACTGATGCACACAGAAAGCCTTTCAATAACCGAGTTTCCTTCTAAACATAATTTTCTCCGCAAGAAAGGATAAAAGGAGCACACGCAACCCATCTGAAAGCTTCTTTCTAAAAGTCAATGCCAATTGTACCTAATTAAAGATACAGCTGTGACATATTGTCTTTTAGGATAGTGTGTGACTCACTGAGCTGTCTGGATAAACTTAGGTCCCTTCATGATGTATATCAGAAACTGCTCTTTAACTGTATGTGTCAGCATGCAAATCAACACAGTTACACAATAGTTATCACAAGTACTAGATAGGTACTAAAATGGCAGTAAATAGGTGTATGGCATATTGAATTATTGTGATTACTGCTAAGTGTTACGAACCTGCCATTAAACACAACAAGACTAAGAGTCTGTAACTATGCTAACCGCTCTGTGAAGCTCTACTTAAGCACAGCATGTCGCCATCCTCACAATGGTGCTGCAATGCGGAGCCTTTTTTTAATCTTTACCATTTTGTTTTAGTAAGATGCCAAATACCTGTTGTTTGTTTGTTTGTTTGTTTTTGTACCAAACCTTACGCTAGAGATGGAGCCCAGAACAATCGGGAGCAGCATATTCACACAAAATGCTCCTCTGCAACATCACTTGAGATTGCAAAATACTTCACAGCAAAAATTAATGTGGTACTACTAGAAAGAACCAGGTAACATTAGTGGTTCAATTCTATTCAATTTAATTAAATTTTATTTATATAGCGCCAAATCAGAACAACAGTTGCCTCAAGGCGCTTTATAATGTAAGTCAAAGACCCTGCAATAATATGAAAAAGACAGACAACACCCCAACTATCAATATATGAACACAATATATGACTATGATAAAGAAAGAGGCTATTTATAACAGGTTTTAATAGAGTAACAAAATCAACAGCTGAAGTTGTTTTTGTTTCTTAAAACAGTTTTGTAAGACTCCGTTTGAATTTATCAAACACAACTTTGAACTATGCATTGAAAATGCTCTTTTCCAAAACTTATTGAGATATTTTAGTGTGGAGGAAAGCCGAAAAACAAAGATCCCAACACAATAGATGACTATGAGGAATAAAAAGGCTATTTGCAGTACAGCCTTCTGAAATTGTTGAGGACATCGTGAGTCAAATCAGAGAATGCTTCAGCAAAATGAAATGACAACGGCTGGAGAGAAATCCAATCTATGATGTTATCAGCATGACACATGATTGATTTGCATGCTTGTTTATCCATTTACAGAAAAATGCACAGGCCTTTTGAGAATCTTTGTCCAAAGGCTTTAGTCATGTAGACTCTGCAACAGTCCTGCCCTGTTCTTGTTATAGTTCCTTATTCTTATAGCAGATGTGAAGTGCATAGTGGAGATATAAGTAATGTCAAGTCCACGAGCCTCAAAAAGCATTTGTCAGAAAATGTCACACTTATACCAAAGAACTGTATAAATTCATAGATCATTTTATACTATATAGGTATGCCACAGTATTACATGCTCATAATAGGAAATAAGGCCTTTCAGCTTTGTCCAAATTGTTTAAAGTTATTCTCTCTACATTGCCTTATCTTATCTGTTGTGTTTTCTAAATTGGAATGTGAAGCTTGGACACTTTGAATCTATTTAATCTCAGTCTGAGCTCTTGAATTAGAACTGAAAAAAAAGCACAATTTATTATCAAACAATGTGGACGATGGAGTTTTGTCAGGGCAGCTGAGTGCTTCAGATAAAAATGAGTGGCAGCTCACACAAATGGAGACACATTTTCATTTTTGGTACTGCCAGAGATAAATCTGAGATACGGTATATCGAGTAGATTTGGTGCTTTAGAAGTCAAGGCATATTTCTTCTACTTCAGTATAATGGCAGTTTTAAAAAAATACTTCATAAAATGTAGAATAGAAGCACAGAGGGCAATGAAGAGAGGACATTTTAAAGACTGCAGTTTTATTCATGAAGCATGCAGCTTAAGCTGTTCCTCTGAGTTAAGATGAGCACTTACACTGTATGGGGATTTCCAAGTACAATGAAATGGCCTGCATAAGAGAGTCACAGTCCTTCTTCTTTAAACATTGATGATTGCATGTATTTTCCCCCCCATCCACACCAAGATCTCATTTCTTAACTTGATGGATCAAGACATTGATAAAACGGCAATAATATAGAATGAGTTTGCTATCACTCTGTGATTGAAAGGGGTCAAACTGACAATTAGATGCAATCTAGTTGTTATAATATGGCAACTAACTGTGATAAATCGGCAGGAATTGTAAATCTTCTGCCATCTGTTGCATACTGTTGCCATCTACATACATGGAAATTCCCATTAAAAAGAAATTTATCCACAAAAAGTGACAGAGTTGCTTTAGGACGATGACTTAACTGCTAAATAACAATGGCAATCAGCAACCTTGATTTTTTATAGGTATATAACCAGAAAACAACCAGCTGATAACCAGTACAGTTGAGTAGCCTATTGCAAAGAGATGAATCGATGACAGGTTGCAGTAATCTCTGCAGACTTTTTGAAAAAAAATTTTTTTTGTGGCTTTCCATCAAATAACCTGTGCAGTTGGCTTGTAATTGAGGGCCTAACCACTGGGAGACCAGTTGGTAGCTGAACCTCTTCCTCTGCAGGATGAGGTGGACTTTATGTTTGCTAAAGTAAGCCAAAGCCTCTGCCATAGTTGGGTGGCACTCCTTAAAGCCCTCATCCAATCCAGTTTATACTGAGTAAACCTGCTCCGGAAAACATTTGACTTGGATGTGTTGCTGTGACAACCAATTCAGCAACTGCTCTGAAGAACTGAATAATTTGTGGTCATGCCAGCAGTTTGTCCACAGTCTGAACTGGCTAAAATAAGCTCCTGGTAGTCATGCTGTAGGCAACAATTGGCCATAACTCCAACGATTGCCACTTTCTTACCATTATGCTGTGTATTAATTTGCATGGATTACTTAAATCCATATAGATTGACAAAGGGAGATTCCTAAGGATGTGTGTTTTGAGGAGGGAGATGTATTATATACAAGATGCCATTATTGTTAGGTTGATGCTGTTTCACTGATATGAGTGATTTAGAGTGTCATGGCAATTGTGTGGGGATGTAGTTTGGTTGTTACAACTTCTCACCACCAGGGAGTGTGGGGTAATATTTTCTCTTTCTCTTGGATCAGGGATGGTACATTCCTCTATGCTATTCTGCTTTTCCACCAGAGCTCAACAATAAGCCTGTCAGCTTGATTTAAAAACCCGGTGGCAGTATCATGAGAGACACTGTCAGATTTACAATAATTCATAAATCCCAAGCAATAAAAGATAAATCAATAGAGGTGTGACTTTAAACTGTTTTCAGTTGCCTTCCTCTCTATGTTGTAGCTCAATGGAGACACACAATTCAATTGCAGAAGCATTCTTGCTATTTCACAGCATAGTTATACTTTTTGCAGAGCAAAGAGATGGATCCTATTTGCTGGAAGCATAAAATCTCTGATCTCTTGTTCTCTTGAAATGTTAGGATCAACTTAAATGAAAGGATGAGAAGGCTTCAGTATTTATCCACATTAATCTTTCTTTTTGTCATTTTACTATATGATCAATGTAAAAATTAATGTAAAATAACAGCTCACAGTTTGGCAACAGAAAAGTTTACTTGGCAGTAAAAATATTACTCCGTCTGATACACATGTGGAGATTTTTCATTTTGTCACAGTAGCAGAATAATTAGTGCTAATTTTGGATTCTTTACAATATATTAAAGGGTTTGAACTATGAAAGGCTAGTGTTGTGTGTCTGCATCTATAAAATTATGAATCCTACATTTCATTGCCTGGTAACTGTTGGGAAAGCAATGCCTTATCATAGTCTCTCTTTTGTTTATTTCATGCATCAGTTGATTTTTTAATTCCAGAGGTACAGCAAATGCTCTTATCAAACACATACAAGATCATTACTCATGCTGATGAGGAACCTGGAAGAAAGAACGAGAGAGAGAGAGATGAAAGAAAAAGAAGCAAATAACTTCTTAGCTCAGATTATTCACAACATGCAAGAAGTCTATATTTTGCTTAGACACAGATCCATAAACACACTATTAGACACAGCTCTAAGTTTACCAAAACAGTTTAACATTGCCAACTTAAAGTACCTGTTCAGCTTTTATTAATGCGAATATCTAACCAGTCAATCACACCGCAGCAACTCAGTGCATTTAAGTATGTAGGCATAATCAGAATGTCCTGCTGAAGTTCAAACATCAGAAATGCATCAGAATGAGGAAGAAAGGTGACTGTATGTGCTTATTGGTGCTAGATGAGCTTGTTTGAGTATTTCAGAGACTGCGGATATACTGGGATTTCCCCATAAAGCTGTCTCTATCGTTTACAGAGTCTGAAAAGGAGAAAAGTGGCAGCTGTCTGGGTGTAAAAGCTTTGTTAATGCAAGTGGTCAAAGGAGAATGGCCAGACTGCTTTGAGCTGATAAGAATGCAATAATAACTCAAATAATAACAGAGGTATGCAGAAGAGCATCCCTGAATGCAGAACCTTGAAGCAGATCGGCTATATCAGCAGAAGACCAGACCAAGTGCAACTTCTGTCACCTGAGAACAGGAAAGTGAAGTTACAGTTTGCATAAATATACCGTAACTGGATAATAAAAGACTGGAAAAATGTTACCTGATCTGATGAGGCTTCTGCTGCAACATTCAGATGGTAGGGTCAGGGTCATTTGGTGAAAATGATCTGAATGGATGCATCCATCCTACATTGTATCAGTCGTTGATGCTGCTGGTAGTGTAATGATGTGGATGATATTCTTCTTGTCAATACTTTGTGCCCCTAAGTACCAGCTCAGGATTGGTTAAATTGCATGGTCATCCAAATTAAGATGATCAATTGATCAATTTAAACTGGTTTCTTGATGAAGACAATGAGTTCATTGTGCTCCACAGTCACCAGATCTCAATCCAATAACACAAGAGGAGTTTCACATAATGGATGCGCAGCCAATAAATCTGTAGCAAGTGTGTGATGCTATCATGTCAATATGTATCAAAATGTCAGAGGAATGTTTCCAGCATCTTATTGAATCTATGCCACAAAGAATGAAGGCAGTTCTGAAGGGTCCAATACAGTACTAGCAGGATGAAGTGGCTGCTGAGCAAATGTCTAAAGCGGATATGTAAAGGAAAACAAAGACAGTAATTTATTTTTGCCCTGACATGGCAGGCCACTCAGAAATATGTAAGAAAATGTAATATGCACTACACGCAGCTATGGCTGCATTCTGATTTAAAATGTTAACAAGAAAGAATAAAATGGCTATAGCTGTGCCAAACTACCTGTACACTTTTCTATTTTAAAGCAGGTAGCAGGTGTCAAAACAGCCAATAGTCATCTATTAAAACTGACTGCCCTGCATACAAGCCATTTGTCACTTGGCTTGAGGCCAGTTCTCTGTTCTCAAACCTAACGCCTAATAACAAGAAAATTACAAAGTTAGCAACTGATAGCAACTTTTTAAACCAATGGGCATTTGCTTGACAATTATTCTAATATCCATACTTTTCTGTCAATCAAGCTCAAAATGCAATCCCTGTTTGTAACCTGCTAATGCAGGGCTTTTTCCTTCTTGTGTATGTGTAGTAAAATAATGAGATGTCTTTATATAGTTGAAGTGTATTCTTTCTCCACATGTGAATAAATTATGATCCATTCCTGATTGGATTTTTGTCAAGAGACTGAACAGGAAATGAAAGCTTTTTGCATGAGAAGGGGTTACATTTGGGGGAGAACATTGTATGCTCTTAATAATGGTTTTATGAAATTTATGCAGTCATTTTCTGGCTTAAAGATGAAGAGATGATGAGGTAAACAAGGCAATGGCATGAGAGTGCTAATCCTCTGCATCATTCAGTCCTTGGTATCTGTCTGAAAGGGTCAATGATTGACTCTGATTTCGCCTGTTCCTGGTTCTGAGGAAATGAATAGATGCCAATCACACTCCTGCAATTCTGTCAGCAGGACTGCCCAGCTATGAATAGATGCTGCACAATGCCTTCTTTATACCAGTCCTAAGTTATAATTACATGCTACACATCACTGCAGGAGGTACAAACCACACAAGCCACACAAGTTTGCTGTAATGTAAAAGAAAATAATATATACAATCATACAGATGAAACAAGTTTATTTCTAAAGCATTGGAAACTTATTTTTTATGCTTGAAAAACATAATCAAATCAGTAGTTACTATGGCTCTACTCTATTTTTTGGAGTTCTTTGAAAACAAAAAATGCAACTTTACTAAAAAAAGGTTTGTATACATTTTTAAATTATGTCAAAAATTACCAAATTTTTTGCTGGATCTTGGCTGTCTCATTTAACATCCGCTTCTAAAGAAAACATGCACTTAGATTAGGAAAACTGCAAACCCTGAAGGCTGTCTGCACTGTATGTAAGAGTGTTAAAATTCTAAGTCAATCCAATTCAGCAAAGAGTTATTGAGTGTTTCAAAAGAATAAATCCCCTAATGACAACACCAACCACTGCAATAGCATTATCATGTAATAGCATACCACGGTACTTTTTATATATTTCATATAAAGCGCTCACATCTGATGCCAGGTCGATGTGGGTTTAAGTGTTGAAGGAACATGCACTGCTGCATCTTTCCCAGCTGACTGCCCTCATCCTGCATCTTCTTTTTCTGGGATGAATCTGTGAAAACCAGTGCATAGTAGAAAACCTTCCAAAGTGCAAACATGCTATTTGTGAAATTTTGTCAATGCATCTTTTTAATAATCATCAGTAAACCAGTGTGTGACCTCTTAAATCAGTTCAAACAGGGCTCGTTTCCAATCACGGACAGTTCCTTCTGGCCGGACAGTTGAGCTAACACTCCAGCTGGGTTTGGTGTAGCAAGTGAACTGTGTGCAACAATCTTTGTAACAGGCATGAGTCAGGCATAAGGCATGATAAGACTGCTTTGATAAAATGTGATTCCTCAAGGCCGAGGCTTAGCCTGAAATGAAATGAAAATCTATTGCACTCAAAAGTCTAAAAATGCTGAGAAACTTGTCTTGTCTGTCTTTCAGTGACTGGAAAATAATGCATGTGGCCATGCAGCTACTAGATGAATGAACCCATATACAGCGTATTTTTGTATATATTTCTCTTGTTTTGTGTATATCCCTCTTGATTGTATACATTTCTCCTGTTTGCTATTTATTCCTGCTGTCTATTATTTATATTTTATGCCATCACAATTGGTGTGAAGCATCCACATGTAAATATACAATGACAATTAAGCGATATTCTATTCTATTCTATTCTATTCTATTCTATTCTAAGATTACAGGTACATTGACAGGTGTGAGCATCATACACCTTAGCAGTCTGCATGAAAAATACCCCATCATTGTACATCACCTTATAAATTGAATGTCTTTAAATATATTAAAGTAATTTTGTTTCAGTGCAGTCGCGGCTGATTTCTCATACAGAGGAGGAAACAGTGTCAGAGAAAATCGCCTTGTTTATTTTGTGTCAAAGCCACTTTGACTTATCATGCAACATCTCTGCACAAAGAGCAGAGCTGATGTAATACAGCTCTTATTAGAAGTCTCATCACTGTGTGCCTGCAACTGCTCCATCCCACTGTGATTTTCACTGGAGACCTTTGTGTTCCAAGTATTCTTTTATTTTGTATTCTGGTCCTACCAAAGAACCTCATGCATACATTATTCCCAGACAATTGCAGGCATACATATTTTGATGAGGAAAATACAGAGTCTGAGGCTGGTCAAAATTCTCAATTCAGGCCTAAAATTTTGTATAATAACATAATAACATGCATCAAGAAACTTTTAAGCAATGCAGATTTATGAAATATGTGTGGGCATGTGTGTTACCCTAAAAGAATCTGAAAAGAACGTTGAAAAGGGATGAAAAATGCAGATGTTTTCATCCCATAGCATCATGTGTGAGCCTCTAGAGAGATCATCTGTTGCTGATTATCCAAATCAGTAAATATTAAAGGTGTAAATTACTATTCTAGCTCTCTAGAGCTTCCTTTAGCTGACATATAGTAACTCACCAAGAAATTATGTGGAGCACCTGAAGCAAAATTGACTATACTGTATATAAGGCCCTACATACTAATACGGTATTGCTGTATTTATTATTTTTAGTTCCTAATGTTACTTTTTCTTGTCAAAGCTGGTTGCTGAACAGAATCACTGAATGTTATGCTGCCATAAGGTTGAGCTGTGTTAGTTCAAGTCTTTTTTTTTTTTTTTTTTTTTTGGTCGATCTTTGTTTTTATTATTTATTATATTTTATTTTCAGATGTTACAGACGGGACAGACATGAGTGAGGGATAGGAAAGGGAGAAAGAAAGAGGAAGGAAAGGAAAAACAGAAGGGGAGAGGGACAGTGAGAAAGGGGGGGAGAAAAAAAATAAAAATCTCCTGGATCACCTGTTGAGAGAAGAATAGAAAACAAGCAAAAAAAACAAAGCAACATACTAAACACAACACCATCGCATTAATCTAGCTAAGTGTAAACAGCAGTAAATACTAAATATTCAATGTTGTTGTGCAGCACGCAAGACAGATGTGCTTCGAAGTAGCAGCCAAGAAAGGTGTAATTTGGGTCTACGAGCAGTGAACACCCATGTGCATACCTGTGTGGATCAGCGCGCTTGTATTCCAAAGGTTTCTCCATGTAATGATCTGCTAGGGAGTGTGTGGGGGGGCCACAGCCCCGTCCTCCGGGGTGTGAAGCGGGTATGGAGGAGATCAAAACTCCAGACATCCAGAGGCCCCCAGAACACAAGAGACCATGGAAGACCAACAGAGGGGCAGCCGCGCCACTGTTCCAGTAAGGTCTGGCTCTGTAGACTGGGTATTACTTGAAAACGTGACACTAACATATCTGCATTAGCTGTTAATGCCTAACAAAGGCTTATTTTGGACTTACGAGTGCACTGTCTATTAGAGTCAACAGGGCACTCAGAAGCATACGAAGATGTCAAACATGCTAAATAACAAACAAAATCCATTGAGATGGCCTTGTGATGACAAAGCATTTCAAACTTTGTAGCATTAGTCTATATTTATTATCGATTCCCCAGTTGTTCTCTTTAAAAGATATTTTTTTTATTATAGTAAACCTTGAAATTGTAGAATAATAATTTCAACATGGTCCTTTTTTGTGCTGACTTGGGGTTTTGGTACTCTGAAACTATTCTGCAGAGGCATGGTAAGTAGAAAATGCCTGTGTTAATTAATAGTACATGAAAGTATAACACATCAGTGTGGTAGATAGCTAGGAAGAGAGGTTGTACAGTGCCTGAAAAACTTGCCAGTTTTCTGTAAAAGTTGTGTTGAGCACTCGTGTTGAGTACTATGCAGCACATCAAAACCACCATGTGGGAAAAAAACCGGTCGTTATCACCTTTGTGATTAAAAACAGTCTGGTCTAGAGTGTGTTAATGACAATGATGTTGAATAAAAAACAATATTCATTAGGATGGGCTTGTCATCTTAATTCATTTTGTTGTTTGTTAAATGCACAAAAATCCATTAACTTGGTCTTGTGATGTTAGTGTCTGTTTTGATGTCCTGAGTGTTTCACTGACATAATAATAATAATAATAATAATGGATTGGATTTATATAGCGCTTTTCAAGGCACCCAAAGCGCTTTACAATGCCACTATTCATTCACTCTCGCATTCACACACACTGGTGAAGGCAAGCTACGGTTGTAGCCACAGCTGCCCTGGGGCAGACTGACAGAAGCGAGGCTGCCATATTGCGCCATCGGCCCCTCATAGTATACATTGCTGTCTTAAATCCAAAATTACCCTTTGCAAACAAAAATGGAAGAAAAACCCAAAAAACGTGAACCTACCATACAATGAGCTGTCAGATCCAGGCTTCTTACCAAGCTTGTTTTGGTACACTAGACCACTAGAAACATCAAGTCATCCTAACATCCTCCTCTTCTCTTCTTCTTTCTGTTCCTTCATTTCGTCTTATTACCATGGGGGGCAGGGCTTTTAGTTGCTCTGCCCCTTGACTTTGGAATTCCTTACCCCCTGACCTCAGAAACATCAGTTCTTTCCCCCTTTTTAAGTCCACCCTCAAAACCCACCTGTTCAAGATAGCCTACTCTGTATAACTACATGCTCTTAAACGTTATTTTATTATTGTGTTCATTTCCTGTTTTTATGCTTGTCTTATTTGTTCTGTAAAGTGTCCTTGAGTGTTTTTAAAGGCACTTTTAAATAAAATGTATTATTACTATTATTAACAGCTGCCTGAAAAACCTTCAGTTGATCCAAAATGCTGCAGCAAGAGTATTGGCAGGGACTAGAAAGAGAGAACATATTTCTTCTATCCAATTCCAAACTCTTCTCCTCAAGGTCTTGAATAATCAAGCCCATGTTATCTAGTTCCCAGTTTGGAATTGGTAGACAGACACCCTTTCAAGATTAGGCTTAAATTTCTTTATAAAGCATATAGTTAGGGCTGGATCAGCTGACCCTGAATTCTCCCTGGGTTATACTGGTTCTGCTGAAGGTTTCTTCCTGTTGTGCTTGCTCACATGGGGTCATGTGATTACTGGGGTTTTCTCTTTGCTATTGATGGGTTTTTACTTTACAATATAAAGTACGTTGAGAGAACTGTAGTTGTGATTTAGGGGTATATAACTAAAATAAAATTGATTTGGAAAAACTGGAAGAAAGAGAAAGTTACCAATCACCATGCTCCGCCTTATTTTGGTTTATATTTGTTCTGCGAACTGTCACGATCTGAGGAGGCAGACCGTGCGGTGGAGTGTGTGGTGGACCCAGGTGCGAACACACGAGAGTAGGCTGGAGCAAACTTAACTGAAAGCGAGCCTTTATTGTGGCTGGTGACAAGGAGTGCAGACAAGGCAGAACGCAGTGACAAACTAAACTATGACTAAACTGGGAAAGTAAAACTAGGAAAAACTATGAAGACACAGGAAACCATAACTATGAATACTAAGACTGGCTGTGACAACATGGAGGGTGGGAACACAGACGACGCGACACAGACTACATGAGAGACTAAATACACATGAGGGATGATCAGGGGAAGTGGCCACACATGGGAGCACAGCTGACACACATGAACCTAACGACAGGACAGGAGAGGTGAAACTAAATACACTGACATTGAATACAGACTTTCAAAGTAAAACAGGAATAATGGAGATTAGACATGACATGAACTAAACATAACCACGCAGACATGACGCATGAACCAGGGAGACTTAGTACAGGGGGAGATGACATAAACAACTAAGGAACAAAACTAAACTGCAATCTAGGAATTAACTAGGTGAACTAAGTTAGGTGCAAATGAATACAAAAGATACATGAAACTCAAATACTGGGTCGCTCGACCCAGGACCATGACAGCGAACGTTCAGCAACCAATCAGAACCTTGAATAAGTCAAAGACGTGAGAAAACAGGTTAATGAGGGTGACAAAAAAACAAAACAAAAAAACACAAGAGGATGATTGAATCAACACACTCTGGTTACGTGTCATAGCGTAGCATTTGAAATTACCAACCACTTAAAAAAACATTACTCTCTTTATGCTTTCACCTATTCTGTAGCACTAGTGACATACCGGTAATTAAGTACTGCAACCACAGCTTATAGACATATGTACCACAGAAACCATTCTGGATGTTTTTGGCCCACTTTAATTTGAGGGCAAAAGCTTTTTCAAATTCAGTTCCCAAAGACTGTATTAATACCAAACATTCAGTAAGTCTTGCAACATCTTGTAGACAATGGTGGAAAAAACAGATTTTAAAGTGCTTCTTTCCATTAGTGGATTATAATATTACATGGGTTTACTGTAGACCTCATTTAGAGCTGACAGTAAAATGGAATTTGGGGTTGTCTATTAGCTGCTAATTTCCTCTGTCTTTTGTTTCCAATTGTATGAGGCTTTCTAAAGCCACTGTCTTCTCTTTAATTACCCAGTCAGTAAAATCTTCAGCCCTTAATTCTTCATTAAGAAGCCAATTGTGTTCCTAACACAAGAACTAGTGTTACAAGCATGATAGTGCTCATATAATCTGAAGTACGCCTCAGACAAATAAAATCATTTTTCTATAATATTTCCTTTTTGTATAATTTTGAGCTGATGAATACTGAGCCAGCCTTCAAGTTGTTTTGAAATGTATTTGATTGAATTCATAGTTGGCCGCTGAAGACCTCTATCCACAGTTTCTTTAAACTAAGAAGAAGAAATAACTTACAAAGTAAAGCAAGGTGCTACAATGAGATTTTGTTAACCAGCTGGCATGCCATAAATAGATAGATTTATATTGCTTACAATAGAATTGTACAGGCATGGTTGTTATAATAATAATAGTAATAAGTTTGCTTTTTTTTTTTAATTTAAGGAAAATTAGATGGGCTAATTTTACTCGCATTGCCTTTTGCAATTGGTCTGTGACCATTTTCAGCCAGGAACGTTGATGTTTGCTGGGAAAATTGACTATTCTTTGTGCTTGTGAAATAATGAAATAGAAGGTTTGTGCTGTCAGTCAAAGGGTAATGAATGTGAGTCTTTACTAAAACAGGAAAACAAATGCACAGATAAAACTTGGACATTTAGTCCCTGTGTTGGGAGGGCGCCGCTTTTCTCTTTGCAGTGAGTCACAGTGATTCATAAATGATTGCAGGACAGCCTTTATGAGCAGCTACAGCTTACATGGCTGAAACCAGTTCTGCATATGTGTTCAGAATACCATTCTTGTTGATGTAGATTGATGTATTATCAGGAAATATTTTACTCTTAACACGGTTGATTGCTTGTCATTAAAACAGAACATATTTGCATATCTTTTGTCTGCTATGTATTTCCAATTCCTGAAGGCTCTTTCAGCTTAAGGGTTTTTTTATGCAAATAACTTTTTGAAGGACCTTTTGAAGTTTCCCCTTTGTGTCAGTCAATGCTCCTTAACTGCTATTTAAGGTCCGAGTATTGCTTTCTTTTACCTGCTTGCTGCATACATGCTACTACTGCACATTCACCTAATGCATATATTTTATATAATGTCGTCGTTCCCCCCCCCCTTTTGCACAAGTCGTGGAGCGTGTCAGGTTTCATTTCACTGTGTGTTATACTTGTATAACTATACATGTGATGAATAAAGAACCTTGAACCTTGTGATAAAACTGGATATTATTTTCTGATTTTCAAGTTGATGAAAAAAAATATTTTTGATTACCTAGTTTTTCTGCAGCTACCATATCTCCAGGATTAGTAAATATGCTAATTAGAAACACACACACATGACACACATTGAACGCAGTTGGGTGGTTGGCTGTATAGTTTGACATGGCTATCAATACCAGCTGATAACAACACTTTACAAGATATTTTGTGTCTTTTGTAAGAAGAGTAAAAAAAAAAAAAATCAATTCCACATATACAACTTTGGCAATATGTGTGTGTGTGTGTGTGTGTGTGTGTGTGTGTGTGTGTGTGTGTGTGTGTGTGTGTGTGTGTGTGTGTCATCCTCCCAGCAGGCCTGCTTCTGTTGCTAGCCTTCTCTCTCTCACTCTCTCTTCTTTTCCTGCTCTCCCTTTTGCTCTCAGGCGGTATAGAGGAAGTCGTTGTTGCCCAGCCCTGCTCTAGGGTGTGATGTTCCTGCCCTCAGTCCAGACAGAACAGCTTATCTATCATTAGCTCATTATATCCTGTGTAAATGCCGGCAAAGCCACTTTACTTTGCACTTTTATTTTGAAGAGTACCTTAGCACTTCCTCTTTTATTGTGTCAGACTTCCTGTTCTGTTCTCGGTGAGGCGACGCAAACACGTTGCTTCAGAGTGAGTAAAAGCGTTTGTTTTTGAGGGTACTCATGCAAAACTATGTGTTTTATTTATCTGTCACATGCTATAACTTTGAAAGTTTACTCAATGTGGTTGAATTCGTTTTTTATTGTGTATGCATGTCATTTGTTTGTGGTGTGGAAAGACTGGCTAAGAGATGCGCATGGAGGAGGTTGGCTAGCTGATTCAGCATGATTAGCACCCTTGGAAGCAGAAAGAGGTTGGTTAATGATTGCAAACGATTGTTTATGTATTTAAGACACAGAAAGGTTGTTGTTAATTCATTTTATTAAATGCTGTAACATAAATAGTTTAAAAACTATTGATTTATGTCAATATCACTATTTGGGTTAATCAAAATAATTTTCTATAGTAAAATGCGAACATTTCTGCATTTTCTACTTGAATGTTTAATGGTATTTGTTTGTGCATCTTTATAGTTTTCACGGTGCCATATTGTCGGTGGTTAAAGGAGGAGAGAATAAAGTTGCATCAGTCGAAGCTCTCTGCGTCACGAGTGGTAATTCCAAGTGGGCAGCTACAGTGAAAACTCTTTGACTGCAAGAGACCTGCCATCCCTGCAGAGAACCTGACACCATTTCATCAGAGATCCAGCTACCAACCTGTTACCAGCCAGCTGATTCCACTCGCATCCACAAACTGCACTCGCAAGGTTAGAAAGAACAGCATACTAAAACTCAAGACTCCAGATACTGAAAGAGACATTGACTGCCAAGAAGAAACACGGGACTGCTTACACACATGCACAAGCTTAATGCATAACTAGAAACTCTTTAAATAATGTTACGAGGCCAAATTAATTCATGGACTGCCAACACATAATATTCCTGAATCTGGTTAATGTTTCTTGGTGAGCGAAATGTGTTTTTTGTGGAATAATAATTCACAGCATGTCTGTTTATGAAAAGGTTTAAAAGGTGAAGCTCATTAGCTAATTTATGAACATTTGTTGTTGCTGTCTTACACTAAACATACCTTTGAATGTCCATAATCAGTAAATGTTTGACATAGCGTTACTCTGTGGTAAAGATTAACTACAGCTTTAAAGTATAGTCAAGCAGTAAGGCAATCAAAGCTACAATCGACTTAAGGCAGCTACAGAAACAAAATGTCACTACCGGAAGAGCAAACAGACAACCCCACAAACGCACCATGTGAATCCAGCTCATCAGAAGAAGAAACAGACAACCCTATAAACGCACCATGCAAATCTAGCTCACGTGAGAGAAAATTAACAGAGAAAGGCCTAGAGATGCAAAAGCACGATATCAGAAAGCGTGAAAAATCATTCAACAAGACTTATAACTCTTGGAAGCTCGTAGCAAGGGAAACTAGAACAAAACTAAAATCCCTCTGCTCAGCAGAAGACCTCAATAAACTGCAGCAAAACATTGAAGCAAAGCACGACGCTGTAAGTTCACAGTATGAACCTATCCTGCGTAACAGTAACACCACACCTGACATTGTCAACAAAATGGACGCCTGTGTTACGCTAACAAAGGAGGTATGTAACCTCATAAGTGACCGTCTAAAGACCGTTCATGAGGAATATAATAACCATCTTGAGAAAGAAAGAGTAAGAGAAGTGTTAAGCAAGAACGAATATGGGTCTGTTTTTGGCAACAGCATAACAGAAACTGCAAGCTCTATAGAGTTGTCAGAGCAATTGAGCCGTCACTCTGGCTCATCCTGTACCCGCAACAGTAGAGTAGATGCAGAAGCAGAGCTTGCTGCCAAGCTGGAGCAATCAAAGGCTATGGAAGAAATTCAAGCACAGCAAGCACATCTTCACAAGTTAGAAAGTGAATGGAAACTCAAAGAGGCAAAAATGTTGTCAGAAATTAAACTAAAAGAGGTGGAAATGCAACAACAGTTGGAACAAGAAAGAGCAAAACTACAGCAGTTACAAGCAGACAAAGAAGTTGCTATAGCAATAGCTCGCGTGAAGGCGTACAACAGCCTTGAAGGGTTTGAGAACCACAACGGGGAAATTGATAGTAAAATTAGCTCTGCTTGCTACAGAAGGCAAATTGAACCTCAGCTGAATCCAAATGCCGCATCATTCCAACCCCACCAAGCAATTCCAGAAATGACAACGACCCAGGAGTCTGTCAGCTTAGCACAAGCAATCGCTAGCTCATTAAGTATGAATCGCTTGCCAGTTCCTGAGCCTGCCACATTCAGTGGGGACCCTTTGCAGTTCACCGATTGGAAAATGTCATTCATTAATCTGATTGACCGAAAACCCCTTCCAGCAAGCGAGAAGATGTTTTATCTGAAAAATTATCTCGCAGGAGAAGCACGCAAAGCGGTAGAAGGTTTCTTTTACCAAGATTCAGAAAATGCATACAAGGGAGCATGGAAGGTCTTAGAGGACAGATATGGGAACCCATTCATTATACAGAAAGCATTTCGTGATAAACTCATGAGATGGCCGAAAATCAGTGCAAATGACCCACTAGCGCTACGAGAGTTTGCTGATTTCCTCAAAGGATGCTCTGAAGCAATCCCACACGTCAAAGGACTAGCTATCCTAAACGATTGTGAAGAAAATCACAAATTGCTCAAAAAACTGCCAGAATGGATCGTGCGCAAGTGGAGTCGAATTGTTGTAGATGAACTTGACGAATGTGGCACCTATCCAAATCTTGCATGCTTCACAGACTTCCTGAGTAGAGAAGCACGGATAGCTTGCAACCCGATAGCTTCTCCACTGTTGATGAATTTCAAACCTGTAGATGATCGAATCCCAAAGAGAGCCAAAGTCTTCAACACAAACATGCAACCAAAGAGTTCCGCTCAGGAGAAACAAGACACAAACATTAGTAAACCAAAATCACCTTGTTCTGTTTGTAAAAGTGAAACTCATGGAATCTCAAAGTGTCCCATCTTTACAGCTAAGAGTGTTGAAGATAAAAGGGCATTCATCCATGAAAACCGGCTCTGCTTTGGATGTTTAAGAAAAGGTCATATCACCAAAGATTGCAAAAGGCGACACACGTGCAACATTTGTGAACGTCGTCATCCAACCTGCTTGCACGAAAACAGAAAGCGAAACCCTGCAGAAGCAGTAACAAATAGCTCCACTCCCAAGGAAGAACCTGTAAACCAGGAAACACACAAGGTCATGTCTCATACATCAACACAACGCGTTTCGGCTACCTCAAGTATTGTCCCAGTCTTTGTGTCTTCTGTACAAGAACCACAGAGAGAAATACTCACCTATGCATTGCTAGACACACAAAGTGACTCAACATTTGTCTTGGAGGACATACTTGATAAGCTGAATGTGGATGTCCAACCAGTAAAACTGAAACTCAGTACCATGACGGCTATTGACACAGTCATCTCGAGTAAGAGTGTTCATGGTTTACAAGTTAGAGGACTCCACTCTGAGAGTTGTATCCAACTACAACAGGCTTATAGCCGCGACTTTATCCCAGTGGACAAGTCGTACATCCCAACAAAGGAAACAGCATTACTGTGGCCTCATCTCAGAAGCTTGGCGGAAAAGTTGCCGCCTCTCCAAGATTGTGATGTAGGGCTCCTGATTGGATATGACTGTCCATCTGCGCTGGCTCCTCTTGAAGTCATCATAGGTGACAAGCATGAACCCTTCGCACAAAGGTCAGAACTAGGATGGAGTATAATTGGCTCATCAAACCCCCACCTAGACAGACAAGGAAACCAAAGCTTTGTGCATCGGCTCACAGTAAAAGAGTTGCCTGTTCCATCAGCGACAGATGTTCTAAAAGCCCTGGAATCAGATTTTGCTGAGAGAACCTATGAGAACAAATATGTGTCCCAAGAAGATGTCCATTTCATACAGTTCCTCAGTAATCACATCACACAAAGGGAAGACGGACATTACGAAATGCCTCTCCCTTTCAAAGGGAACAGCCCACCCCACCTGCCAAACAACAAGAGGTTAGCCACGGTACGTCTACAGTGTCTCAAGAAAAAACTAAAGGCCAACAAACAATACTACGATCAGTACCGAACATTCATGGAAGAAACCATCAACAGGGGTGATGCAGAGCCTGCTCCTATAGCATCTCAGGGGCAGACCGAGTGGTACCTGCCACATCATGGAATCTATCACCCCAGGAAGCCGGACAAACTAAGAGTTGTTTTTGATTGTTCCGCCAAATCCCATGGTGTCTCTCTAAATGATACCCTATTAACTGGACCTGATCTCATCAACCCTCTGGTTGGAGTGCTTTGCAGATTTCGGAAAGAAGCCGTGGCCGTAATCTGTGACATTGAAAGAATGTTCTATCAATTCGCTGTCACCCCTGAATCCAGAAACTATTTGAAATTCCTCTGGTGGAAAGAAGGTGATTTGGAGAAAGAACCTCAGGAGTACAGAATGGCAGTTCATCTGTTTGGAGCTGCATCATCTCCAGGATGCGCCAATTTCGGTTTAAAGCATCTTGCACGACAACATCAAACCGACTATCCTCTAGCATCAGCCTTTGTGGAGAAAAACTTCTACGTTGATGATGGATTAGCCAGCGTTTCATCAGTTGAGGAAGCCAAAGAACTGATCATTCAGTCACAAGAGTTGTGCAGAAAAGGAGGCCTGCGCCTTCACAAATTCAACTCAAATGAAGAAGCTGCTCTCTCCAACTTAGACCCTTCTGAAAGAGCAGCAACCATTGAACCTCGTGGGTTTGACCCATCCCCTTCAGAACGCGCTCTTGGCATTCAGTGGTCGATAGAGGACGACACCTTCAGTTTTAACATCAGCCTGAAAGATCAGTCTTCGACTCGCCGTGGTTGTTTGTCCGTCATTGCCTCACTCTACGATCCACTTGGATTTATCGCTCCATTCAGCCTAAGTGGAAAACTTATCCTACAAGAGCTTTGTCACACAGGCATTGGATGAGACGACCCACTCCCAGAAGATGTGAAGCCACGGTGGGAGAAATGGATAAATGGTCTTTTCAAGTTGAAGGAGGTCTCAATTCCAAGATGTTACCACCCACACGACTTCCAAAACATTGTCAGAGTAGAGCTACACCATTTTTCGGACGCCAGCTGCTTAGGATATGGTGCATGTTCTTACCTGAGATATAAAAATGACAAAGACGAGGTTCATTGCAGCCTTGTGATGGGAAAGGCAAGGGTGGCACCCTCAAAGGTCACAAGTATCCCGAGGCTTGAACTCGCAGCAGCGGTGGTTTCTGCAAAAGTAAGCGTCCTGTTAAAGGCTGAGCTTGACATGAAAATTGATGATGAGTTCTTCTGGACCGATTCCCAAGTGGTACTTGGTTACATCAACAATGACGCTCGCAGGTTCCACATATTTGTCGCAAACCGTGTTCAACTCATTAGAGACAACAGCAATCCCAATCAATGGTATTATGTGGACACCTCAGAAAACCCAGCGGATCATGCATCCAGAGGGCTTCATGTTTCAGACATCCACTCTACAAACTGGCTGCAAGGACCAAAGTTTCTCTGGGAACGTGAGTTACGTCTAACACCTAGCACTCCAGCTGAGTTACTTGTTGGTGATCCCGAAGTCAAGACAATTCAGGTGCTCGCAACTGACGTCAGTACCTTCAATGATATTCTCGATCGTCTGAATCAGTTTTCATCTTGGACAAAACTCATAAAGGTGGTTGCAAGAATCAAAAGACTGAGATCTCAACAAAAGCATACTGAACATGTGACGATCGAGGAGCGTGAGAAGGCTGCTGAAGCAGTGATAAAGATCGTACAGCAGCACGCCTTCCCTCATGAAATAAAAACGTTTCAAGCCAAAGGTGACCTTCCAAACTCAAGCTCTCTCTTCAGTCTTGACCCCATCTGGTCTGATGGACTCTTGCGCGTTGGTGGGAGATTAAAGTGGTCGTCTCTTTGCCACAAAGTGAAGCATCCACTCATCGTACCAAGCAACAGTCATATAACCAAGCTCATTGTGTCCCACTACCATGCTAAGACATGCCATCAAGGTCGAAGCCAGACACAAATGGAGCTTAGAGCAAATGGATTCTGGGTCATTGGTGGGAGCAAGCTGGTGGCCAAAATGATACACACCTGTGTGCTTTGCAGGAAACTTCGACGACCTACAGAGAGCCAGCGAATGGCTGAACTCCCTAAAGAACGTCTTGAAGCCTCATTGTGAAGACAGCACGCAAAGAACACAAAAGATATGGTCTGATTTTCACGTGTCTGTATTCAAGAGCTGTCCATATTGAGATGCTTGAAGATTTGTCAACAGACTCTTTCATCAATGCATTGAGATGCTTCATCAGTCTTAGAGGAGCTGTCCAACAATTACACTGTGACCAAGGTTCTAACTTTGTTGGTGCCAGGAACGAATTCAAGGAAGCACTTAAGCAATGCGACGCCAAGCAATTGGAGACCTTCTTATCTGAAAAACAGTGCGAATTTGTCTTCAACGCCCCTTCTGCCAGCCATGCAGGAGGTGTCTGGGAAAGGCAAATAAGAACGGTTAGGAATGTGTTGAATGCAACCTTCGCACAGTGCCCAGGTCGGCTTGATGATGCCTCCCTCAGAACGCTGCTATATGAAGCCATGGCTATTGTCAACAGTCGCCCATTATCAGTTGACGGAATCAACGATCCTCATGCACTGGAACCTTTAACGCCGAATCATCTCATCACGATGAAAACAAAGGTTGCTCTTCCACCCCCCGGAGTGTTCATGAAAGAAGATTTGTATGCTACAAAAAGATGGAGAAGAGTCCAATACCTTATTGAACAGTTCTGGGGCCGCTGGAAAAGGGAGTATCTGCTCAACATATCAACAAGGCAAAAATGGCACTTACCTCGGCGTAACCTCAAAGTCAATGATATCGTTGTTATCAAGGACGACAATCTCCCACGAAACCATTGGCAACTAGGTCGAGTTGTGGAGACCTTTCAAGACCATGATGGCTTAGTCCGTCGAGTTAAAGTGCGAGTTGGAGAGAGAAAGCCTCAAAGAAAGCAAGATGCCCCTTCTAAACCTTCAATTATTGAGAGACCAATCCAAAAACTAGTACTACTCCTTGAGAATTAAATAAAACAAAATATGTTAAGACAATAATAGTTATGTTTATACACTACCTCAATGCATAAAGTACACTTACCTGTATACCTCTAATAGTTCAATTCAGTCATCCATCTATTAGTATAAGAAATCCTGTACAACTCACTTGCTTTGTGAATTTGTTCGTTCATTGTATCAGGATTTGGTGGGAGTGTAAATGCCGGCAAAGCCACTTTACTTTGCACTTTTATTTTGAAGAGTACCTTAGCACTTCCTCTTTTATTGTGTCAGACTTCCTGTTCTGTTCTCGGTGAGGCGACGCAAACACGTTGCTTCAGAGTGAGTAAAAGCGTTTGTTTTTGAGGGTACTCATGCAAAACTATGTGTTTTTATTTATCTGTCACATGCTATAACTTTGAAAGTTTACTCAATGTGGTTGAATTCGTTTTTTATTGTGTATGCATGTCATTTGTTTGTGGTGTGGAAAGACTGGCTAAGAGATGCGCATGGAGGAGGTTGGCTAGCTGATTCAGCATGATTAGCACCCTTGGAAGCAGAAAGAGGTTGGTTAATGATTGCAAACGATTGTTTATGTATTTAAGACACAGAAAGGTTGTTGTTAATTCATTTTATTAAATGCTGTAACATAAATAGTTTAAAAACTATTGATTTATGTCAATATCACTATTTGGGTTAATCAAAATAATTTTCTATAGTAAAATGCGAACATTTCTGCATTTTCTACTTGAATGTTTAATGGTATTTGTTTGTGCATCTTTATAGTTTTCACGGTGCCATATTGTCGGTGGTTAAAGGAGGAGAGAATAAAGTTGCATCAGTCGAAGCTCTCTGCGTCACGAGTGGTAATTCCAAGTGGGCAGCTACATCCTGTAAGTAAACTGAAACCTTTACTCTTTGCCAGATTTTTGTTACCTTTGTGGTGGTAGCTTGGCTCACAACCATTTGTAGTTTTTGCTTGTACCTTCTATTACCTGACCTTGTTTTCTTCTCTCCACTGCTAGTTCTGTCCTGGTGTGTTCCTTGGCTAGACTCAAGTCAGAAGCAAGGCTCCCTTTGTTCACCTGCAAAGGAAGGAGTTCCCATAAACCCAAGCTGATCTCATTCAGACTCACCCAGGAATCTCACACGTCTTCTCACTCTCCACCAGCCCTGACACCCGAAGCCTTTGCCTGCCTCCCCCGCCTGCAAATCACAAGGGAATCACAAGTAAGTTCAATTTAAGTTTTTTTTAACAATTTTGGCAAAATACTCAGCTGCCTCAATACTTATCTGTCTTCTCTGGCAGTTCTCTGGTGGTATCCTCCCTCGCCCCTGTGCTTAAAGAAAACTTATTTTAACCCGTACCTCTGTCTGAGAATCCAGTCAAAATAAAAGCTCCTAAAACATGATTTTGTCTCTGGGTTTCTGCTGTTGAATCATCCCCCCCCCCAATAAATACAGCATTTTAACACTGATATTGATCTAATGAACCCCAAATAGAGTGAAATACAAATAATAATCAGGGAAAACAGTATCTGATTAAATTAAAATCACACACATATATAATTTACTTTTAACTCAGTACAGTTTGTCATTTTCAGAAGATGTCAGCTGCTAGGTTCTCCATCCCTTGACCCAATTCAGATAACCTGGTACTTTGTTACTAGGAAATCACAGGCAGAGCTACACACAGTGTATGTTTACCAAAGAGGTTTCTAGACATAGCCTTTGGTAACAAATAAACTACCTTTTCAGCAGCTGTCACAACTGGAACAGTAGTAAGAAATGGACTGCTGTATAATGTATTGCATATCCTAAACGTATTCTATCTTTTCTCAGAGTTCACTTCAAGGCAACATAATCTGCATTACTGTGAATCTGCATTACTTAAATCCACATTATTGCTTTATTTTAATCCTTGAACTTGGTGTGGTGCAAGAAATGGATGGAGAGACAGCAGGGAAGTGGCTGAAAAAATACAAATGCTAAAGACTATGGTTTTTAGTATTAGTTTGGCCACCAGTAGAACATTTGTTATTATATTCATTAATAATATCTTTATTTAGAATTCCTTTTTGGCTTTTTCAGCCCAGTTTAAAAGGAGTAAAACACATGTAAAATAAGTCATTCTTCTTTGTCTGCGTATTCCATGTCTAAATGCCCGAACAAAAGCATATGCACGCTTTTGTAAAAAAAAAAAAAAAAAAAAACGCTGTGCAAACACGCTTTATCCTATCCAAACATTAAGTCTTTGAATTCTCTTCCACTGAGGACTTTAATACCCTCTAATTTGGGACAGGTGCTGTGCAAATTCCTGTACCAAATCCCTCGCACAGGCGACTGTCCCACTCTGCCTGAAGTCCTCCACCATAGTCCCCTTGCCTAAGAAGCCCCACATCACCGGCCTGAATGACTACAGACCGGTGGCACTCACCCCAGTGGTAATGAAATGCTTTGAGAAGCTGGTCTGCAGACACATCACAGCAGCCCTGCCCCGCAGCCTGGATCCACACCAGTTTGCCTACAGAGCAAACCGATCCACGGAAGACGCTGTAGCCACAGCACTCCATGCTGCATTAACTCACCTGGAAGAGCATGGTAGCTATGTGCGGATGCTCTTCGTGGATTACTGCTCAGCTTTTAACACCATCCTTCCACACAAACTGGTGGCCAAGCTACAAGACCTGGGGCTTCCATACAGCACCTGCATGTGGATCAATAGCTTCCTCTCGGGCCGTAGACAGAGAGTCAGAGTTGGCCATCACACATCCTCAGCCCTGAGTCTCAGCACTGGCTCACCCCAGGGCTGTGTGCTCAGTCCACTGCTCTACTCTCTCTACACACACGACTGCACTCCTCGCCACCACAGCAACATCTTTGTGAAATTTGCAGATGACACCACAGTGGTGGGGCTCATTTCCAAGGGAGACGAGTCTACGTACAGAGACGAGGTGGAGCAGCTGACGTCATGGTGCAAGGCCAATAACCTCCTCCTCAACACTTCAAAAACCAAAGAACTCATAATAGACTTCAGAAGGAAAAAGGCAGAGATCCAACCACTATTCATAAATGGGGACTGTGTAGAAAGGGTGGCAAGCTTCCGCTTCCTGGGAGTCAATATAGAGGAGAACCTTTCCTGGAGTGTGAACACCTCCGAGCTGCTGAAAAAGGCCCAACAGAGACTGTACTTCCTGAGAATTCTCAGGAGGAATAACATCACACAGAGACTGCTGGTGTCCTTCTACAGAGCCACCATTGAGAGTGTTCTAACTTACTGCATATGCATCTGGTACACTAGCTGCACAGGGGCTCAGAGGAAAGCACTCCAAGGGATCATTAACACCGCCCAAAAGATCACTGGCTGCCCTCTCCCCACACTGGAAGTTCTACACAACGCCCACTGTTTTAAAAAGGCCCAAAACATCATAAAAGACACCTCACATCCTGGCCACTCCCTGTTCGAACTGTTGCCCTCAGGCAGACGGTACAGGGCAATCAGAGCAAGGACTAATAGACTCAAACACAGCTGTTATCCAACTGCAATAACACATCTGAATACTACAAAAAAATGTCCATCACGCCACTCTTGTGTTAATCTATGCACGGTCTGAAGCATGTGTGTGGGAATGTATGTGAATGTTTTACTGTTATATCTTATTAGTATTTTAAGTATTCTATCTATTTTATTTATTGAATTTTATTGTTTTATTTATATTTTGATATTGCTAGGGATGATGCAATGATCGGGGACCATTCTTAATTTCGTTGTTCTCATGACAATGACAATAAAGTTTCTGATTCTGATTCTGAAATTATTGATAAGGGCTCAGTTCATGTTGAGGATAATTGTGTAAAGGCAGTGTAATGACAACCAGAAGACCAATACCACTTTTAAAACTCAAGGATCATCATAAGTGTACAACAATGATAAAGTTGATAATTAATAACAAATAAACAAAATAAACAATTTTTAAATATATTTTTGAGCTGTTCCAACCAGTTCACATATCTTTTTAGACTACATTAAATGTGCTATACATCAAAGGGTATGAGACATACGGATACTTGTATTGATGTGATTTCTTTCCTGGAGTGGCTGTCACCTTTTTTTCTGAACACCTTCATTTCTGAAGAAACAAGAGGGCAGACTTTGACCATTACCCCGTTTTTATGCATGTGTCTTTTCTCAAATGTGAGTGTTTTGTCAATTCTGCCATTTGACTTTGGCAGGGGTTTTATCTCACAGTCGCAAGCTGCTGGCACAGTCGGCTGTGGTCCCACATGTGTTCTCCATAATATAGCATTGTCCAGCTGATAGAATGACTTTTTTATGTAGACAGTTTATTCTAGGAAACCTTATATTTGGTTTGTCCAAAGATATAAATGTCTGTTCATGGTGAATCTGTGATTTATCATCATTAACTTTTAATTAATGATGGCCCTGCGACAGACTGGCGACCTGACCAGGGTGTACCCTGCCTCTCGCCCGAAAACAGCTGGGATAGGCTCCAGTGCCCCCCAGCCCTGAAAAGGATAGGCTGAAAAGAACTGATGGATTCATTCTTTATTATTTTATTTCACTATTAATTTCATTGTCGTGCACAAGAAAATAAAGAATTGACCCAAAGAATTGACCAAATATGGAATACATGAATAACTCTGTGTTTCCTTTATGAATATCAGGAATTAGAAAAGGCACCGACTCATCATCTCACAACGTCATTGTTTGTATTTTCTGTGGATAAAAATATAACAGGCATTCATTCCAACTGCTAGATTGGAATCACATACACAGTGCTGTAGAGGACACTGTCAGCCATAATGATGCACTGACTTATCACCAATTTATAAACAACACCCCTCACCTCACCTGCTTGGATAGCTTGTTAGAGAAACTCAGACAACAGTGCCGGGAAAAAAAAGGGTCGAGAAAAGTGTAGTTACTGATGTTAGACATGGTGGTGTTTCAGTGCATCCAGTATCTTCAGCACAACTGGCAATTATGTCAGTGTTTGTTGTTTGTAAGCGTGCGTCTGTGTGTTTGAGCAGAGGTTATGCTTCTCTGTTTTTTGTCCCTGGGCTGGTAATCACAGGACAATTAGTGAGAGGCCATATCAACACTGTTTTTTTACTCCTGCTACGAGCCAAAATGAAGCTGTATTGACTCACTATTGGACAGTAAGTAATAAATGATTTAAGATATGGATCCTCTTTCACAAGTTGTAGCTATATGAGTCACAAAGTGATAAAGTATTTGGACTCAGTGTTTCTGTGTGTCATTTCAAAGTGATGCGGCACTCCTAAAAAGTAAACGAATTGGAAAGAATCAAGTCATAAATTCATTTTGATTCAACTGAATAAGCAAGGCCCTATGTATTTCAGTATTTTGTTAAGCTGAAGTGTAGACTAAATAAAAGCAAGGCATTGAGCTGGGGGGTTAATTCATTAGTATCAGAGTGTGAGAAGACAGTTTTCCCATAGATGGGATATTTTAGTTGAATTTTTGCCAGGGAAACCAAAATGTCTGATGATATGTGTGAAGAAATTATTTTTTAATCACTTGCAAGTAAGAGTTATTACTCTAGGTATACACTTCTAATGCTAATGCTTTTAGTACAATGGAAGCTTTTCTCCCATGGACTTTTTGTACTCTACTCTCAGTGCCATGGGATTTAGTCTTTTCATGTGGTAATAATCTATAATAGTGACTCATATTGGTTCTGTGAATAATGTGGCTATCAAATAGACAGTCAGCCAGTCGTGCTAATCAACTACCAGTGTTTAGAGTGGTGTTTTAAAGTCAGCATTCAAAACTGCATCACATTTTGCTGAATGTAAAACCCTATTACATTTAGAAATGTATAGTTGTGGTGGAGTTAGGCATGGCAGCTTTTAATATTTATTTGAATCATCCTTATTTCAGGAATGAATAAACAACATATATTTTAATTACTAAAAAAATAAGAATTGTTTTCACAAGTTTGATTATCTTATATTATATGTGTATAATATATGTGTATACTATATATTATATGTGGTGCTGAAGGTTCTACAATGTCTTTTAACTTGTGAAGCTAATGCTTTTTGTTAGTGATCATGATGTCAACTGTACAACTGGTAGTATAATTGATATTTTCTTTTTGCCAAATAAAAATATTTGTTTGACAGCACTCAGTGGACTGAATAATGCTCAGAACAATGGAAAAATACAAGGGATTCAAAGAAGGAGAATTGCAGCTTTGCACACGTTAAGGCCTCTAAACAAATGCAGATTCCAAATTCATTAAAAGAAACAATCATGAGTAAGTTAGATCCAAAACATCTTCCTAAGATATATATATATATATATATATCTCTATCAGGCCTTACAGAAAATTGTGTCAGAAAGTTATTCCACCCTGGAAATAGAACTGTTCAAAAATAATAATAAAAGCGTAATTAAAGAGTGTATCTTTAAAAGCATTGTCAGTTAAACAGTTTCTCTCATATAATTAGTCTTGCTTAGGTGTTTTTAAGGAATGAAACAATTAGAAGAAATCAAATCTGATCAGTGAGGTATTCTAGTTGGTTTCTATCAGAGGTAACAGCACAAACACACACACACACACACACACACACACACACATATATATACCCAATTTGTGCAATTTTCAAAAACATGATTTTGGGTGTCCTGTATTTTTCCAGAAAGCGGTGAGTAGTTTTATATTTTAGTGAAAAACAAAAAAAATAACAGAAGCCAGAAAAGTCAACAAAGAGGTTTCATTTATCAGATCAGGCGTAATTTAAACTGCAATGACATTTCCTCAGCAGTCCTTTAAGATCCACAGAGACACCAGTCATCACATTTAGCTATTTGTTCTACTCATCTTGAAGCAGGGTCCAAGATGTCTGGGAACATCAAAGGCGTATTTGGATTAAAGCCTGGTGATCAGAACTATTGAGACTGCATACCAACCACAGACATCACAAAGCATTGTCACTGAAGGGAAGAGGCTTTGAAAGACTACACAGACACATATTCTGAGTAGTGGGGAATTATAGGGTATGAGTATATAGCTAAATATATGAAAGAAATCACTCTTCTCTGTAAGATTTATTTAATCATTTACTGTTGTGTTTCCTTTCACTCTGACATGCATGTCATATCATTTAAGTCCCGGACTTCAGACTTCTTTTTGCCACCTGAAGAGTCATCCTTTCTTGGACAATATTTTACAGCCTATGTTTTCAAATCACCAACATGTTTGTTTAAATAAAAGTTTTACCACCTTCTAGCCATACATATTTAATTTTTTCATGTACTGTTCTATGTCTGTTCATTTCATTCATTCATTTCTAGCATTCTGCTTGCACAACACTCAGATTTTTGTCTCTTCTTCTGTCTTTAGTTTTTGTATTTTTTCCTTCTTTCTTTCTAATATTGTTTGATTTTGAGTAATAACTTGTTTATAGCCACATGGGTCTTCAGTAAAGCCTTTACCTTTTTGACTGACCTCATTTCTTGACCCTGTGTGTCGGACCTTTTGTTATGACTAAAATTTCTGTAATTTATTTTGAATACAAATTATAAGGCTAACATTAACCCAATAGATTTTGGAACTTCTATAAAGCCTCACTAAAAGGTTATTTATTTTTTGAGTGCATTTCCTTGTGCTTGTGTCTGGCCAGAATCAATGACAGTCTATGAATATAACAACACTAGTGCAAGATATAGAGTAAGTGCTGACTGCAACCTAAAGCATCTCTTCCAGAGATCATAAGGTCTGGTGCCTAATGTGCGATATTGAGCAAATTTTGTAACTTTGCACAACCATCCCTCTATATTATTTATTCCATCTGTATCTATCTTAGGTATTGGGGAACATACAGCCTAAGCTGCAATTCAAATGTCACTGTTATTCTGTGTTCTTAGTAATGTTGGCAATGTAAACCTGTCTAATTGGCAGATAAGTGGTAAGTCTTTGTATAACACTGGAGCACATCTAACTGGCTAACAGAGATCAATAGCAATTTTGTGAAAGGAAGTTTCAGATTTCAGAGAAACAGTTGATGTGGATTCAAATCTCACTCAGCTCTCTCTGATGGGTGGATACTTTTAATGTGTTGAAAACCTTTCTTGAAATTTCGTTACAGTATATGTGTTGATGCATGCTCAGTCATCTAGGTAAGGAAATCCCCACTTACAATGCACCCAGTTTGTGCTCAAGAAACTGACCTCACAGGCCATTGTTCATCAGTGGTAATGGCTTAAGTTATGATGCAGATGCACAGTTTATAAGGTGGGGGAAAACTGCATTTAGCTGAGACTAAAGAAGTCTCTTGGATGAATGATGTGATAAAACATTTCACCCACTGAATACGCTACGCCCACGTGAATAGAATTGACTATTTGGGACTTACCGTACATTTTCAAAATGTTTAAGCCAATTCATATATCTGTCTGTCAGTGATACTGGGTGTATTTCCTTTTATTAGTATGTGGCAGAGTTTTAAAATAAAACCTTACTCTTTAAGTATTAACGAGACTCATGCTTAGTAAGCCACTTGGTGCATTATAAGTAGTACTATGTCTACCATCTTTAAGTATCTAAATTAGAGTCACACCTGCAGTACTGCTGGCTCAAGTTGCTTGGCAGTGCAGGAGATATGTCAAGGTTACTGTAAGGGACAGAAGTGTGAGTGCACTCACTACTGCTGAATCCATCTGTTGTTACTCAGGCTGTCATTTTGAACCCACCCTTCTCAAAAATGGAGCACTATTAGAATATGCTATTTCATAGCATGCCGACTTTTATGTGGCAGCTACCTTCCTAACACTGTGAGATTTTCAGAAAATGGACCAGCAGGGGCTCAACACTATTAGTGAGGCACACACATGGTGGGACTTTCTATACATATCTATCTCCTTCCAAGAAAGTTTTTAATCTTTCATTCTCTTTTAAATAACTCGAGAATTATAATGTGGTGCTCAGTATATCTCTTTTGCTTCTGTTACTCTTTGTCTATATCCCAAAGATGCATTCATGTTTCCTTAACCCACACTGAAAAAAATAATCAGTGGGATAAACATAAAAAAATTATTGTAAGCGGTTGCACGAAATTAAGTTATGTTTGGTTAACCTTAGTTTTTTTTGTTATACCTGCACACATTTTTCTGGTAACACGAACATGACTTTTTTATGTTGTTGTTATGTTTTTCATTCCGGTCAAATATTTATAGAAACCACTTGTTTATCAGACATGAACTTTTTGTGTTAATTGTATTGGACTACTATGTGTTATATTGACAAGATTATTTTATGGTAAGCTTATTTTATTTTATAACAAATTTCTAATATATAATATATAATCTAATATATAATTGAGTGTTCAATAAATAAAACTAAATTAAAGCTGATCTTACTGTATGTACTGTACACTTTCTCTCAATCAAAGAAATAAGCAAAACATTTTTGAACAATGACCTGTATTTTTGAAAATACTACACAGTTGTAAAAATGGACTTTCAATTCAGGCTTCCAAAATATACATGAGTCATATTTGTACAATGCATCTCTTGAAAAACATTCCACAACATTCCTCAAAGTTATCTGCTGGAACCTGAATTCAACATTGTGGGGCCTTGTGACATCGCACTTATGTAAAAAATAGTTTTTTAAGAACCATAAGGTAAGGTAATATGGCAACAGGGGTGTAATTATTAAAATGACACAAAGAAGAGACTTAAAATAACATTATAACCCACAGGCACACAACCAAGAGACCTAAACTGATTAGTATTGGCTTGCTTCTATCACTAAACATCACAATCACTAATACTACACGATGCAATCTGTTTGTAGTGGTGCACCTTGGGAAAAAAATTGCAAATTGGTGAAATTGGTGCAAGGCGCCATTTCCATTGAGAAAAATGGACATTCAAAGTTTGAATTTAAAAACAAAACAAAACCATGGCTTGAAAAGTGAAAACTGCAGTAATAAAGGCCCCAAGTTGAAAAGTGCCAGAAAAATAAGTTTCACTATGTACTGCAACTTTACCAGTGCTGGCTTAAAAGAAAGGATGGTACATATTCGAAGAGGTAAACATGTTGTTCCCACATCATAACTGGAAAACTGTTCAATCGTACAGTCTGGTCCTGAGAACCTGGGCCTTCTTTGAAAGGCTGTTCCTTTTGAGCTCCATAACCAGTTTCTATAATACCTCGAAGGTATACTTTTCCAGTGGGTAGGTGAGGTTCAAAGTGTACATTAGTCCAAACAGCATTGCAGCTGCTAGGGTATAGTTATCCAAATCCTGCCAGACTCTCTGGCCTTCAAGGACTATCCCGATGTCCTCAGGGCTGCCATTGGCATCTCTTGACTTTATGATGTAAATTCCCATGGTTGTTTCCTTATTAGATCGTTGGATAATGGCTTCATCTGTGGCCTAGAAAATGCAGAATTCCAAAATTTAATTAAACAGAACACTGGTCAAAGAACATTATACCAAATCTTATTTTAATCTGTGTCACTATTCCAAAAAATGTTAACATTAACACATTAGGTGAACAAAAATGGATTCATTACAGCATGTGATTTGAGTCCTCAGAATGCTTAAAAAGGTAATGCATGAAGTGAAATCTCCATGCAAAGAAGCAGAATACTGTCAGAGCATAGAGAGGTGTTCAACTATGAACTCCACACATCGTTCTGATGCAGGTAAAAGAAAAAACAAAAACAAAAAACGCACCCATGGTAAATTGTGAAAATCCCAGGTGATTTTCAACATACTCCTGGCATAGAGTGACAAGCAGCATTTTGTTAAAATTATTATTTTCCCTAAAGTGTATACACAAATTATTTTTTTCTTACCTGGGCCGTGGGCTCCAGAATGTTCTGCAGTCTTCTTCCTATTTGTCCTCCTCGCCTTTTGAAGACCTTTATGAGTTTGTCAGATAGCACATCTATCTGCGAGAGTAATCTGGACTGCAGTGGCATGGTGGTAATGCGCTTAAACTCTGCATTTATCTAAAAAGACAAGTTGTCACATAAAAATGCTGTCAAAATCTCAAATCTCACAAGGTTACATCCACACAAAGTTGTTATTTTTTGTCATGTTACTATTTATTAGCTATGGGTCCCAAGTTGCTGAGCAGTTCCATAGTTGCCCTTACTTCCATACCACCCAAAGCCTGTTTGCAACCACAGCATTATCGTTAGTTAACTTAAGGAATGACTTGTTTTTTCCATTATGTTGCTCAACAGGAATTCATGAGAAAAACTTCCCCATATAATGGGTGTTCTCTTCGTTTCCTCTCAAACATGTAGTTTTCAGTTTACCTCGACAAAGTAAAGCTCAGCACCAAACGTAAACGAAGCAACGACAAAAAATGGCGGACCGCCACAGTGAATTTTCCCTCGCAGAACACGCCCTGGGGGGGGGGGGGGGGGGGGGGGGGGTGGAGTTTCAACAGAAAACACAACTATTTTCTGTTATTTTGATATGACTGGTTTTAAAAGACTGAACATCCTTCTAAAACAAGTGAAAGGCGTGAGACTTAATTATGTTTAGACCAAAAATATAACTGATTCATGTTGGATATATTTACTGTATTTTTACTAATTTAACAACGTCATCATTGCATTAGTCGCTTTATGCTATAGCATTACGCTTACATTAGCTTGAAGCTCAAGGTCGTCATTTTATTTAATTTCTTTTTCTGGGCTTACAAACAGGACACACAACATTTAGATAACCGTTACACTGAATCTTGGGTCTGTGTTGAGTCTTCCAGCTGCTGACTACAGAAGCTAGATTGACCTTTCAGCATGTTTATAGCGGCTGTGGCTATGTGCTGGTAATGTTACCGTGTGTGAGCAGTCACATTGGCAGCAGACATGTTTCAACAAACTAGTCATATCCCGGCCCTACATTAGCTTGTTTAATGGTTAAGACTAGTGATGGCCCGCTTGAAGCTGACGCTCCGGAGCGTGTGTCGAAAAAAACAACACACTGGTTCAGAAGCACTGTGTCGAGGCTTGCTTCGTTTGGCAAAAGTCACGTGACCAGTGACGTCCGAAGCTTCATTACGCACGTAACTGCTTCGGTACCTGATTCAAACAGATATAAGGAAGTGAATCATCCACGGGATTCGTGGAGTGTGTTGATGGTGACAGATAGCGACGAAGTGATCATTCCACTGACAGATATGGAGCCAGCGAGGAAGAGAGGACGTTCTGGCGTGTGGGAATATTTTGAGTTGATTTTGCTCAATTCATTTTATCTGCCGAAGTGAAAAACTTGAAATGTCCAAAATCATGTTTTCATAATGTAAATATCATTACAGCATATGACTTTAGGAACACTTCCATGTGAATTAAAGCTGATGAAGACTACAAAAATGTATTTGACACTATACGTACATGACATTGCTACACAGTTTAGAAAATCATTTTGTTTATTGTTTTTAGGTGATAGTCTGCAGGACCCAGGAATACCTGCATATCTACCAACTTGCAGTGTAGTTCCTGCACTCCACAGCCTCTTCTGTTCCATGCAAGTGGATTTTCTCCAGGGCAGGAGAAACTATTTCTAAGAAAAGAAACAGACTCAGCCAGCGCACAGTAACACTAATCCTCTTGTTAACTGTAAATAACAAAAGGGCTACCTTACATTGATCATGTTTTTACTTTGCAAGTTCTTGATTAGGGGTGGGTTTTGATTATCGCCTTTCTGATTACAATCCATGCTAAATTGAATAAAGTGATATTGATTCATTAAAATCCCGTGTCGATTTGTAAATTAACGTTATTATGCCTGAAACGCCAGCATCTCAGGTTAAACCTCACAACATGTCGTCAAACACCATGCAGCTAAAACAGTAACTGGGAGCAGGTTTACGGATTCTGCATACAAACGTGAACACAGAGCGCGGACCCGACGCGTCAGAGTCAGATTTTGATGTGTCGGCGGGTCCGCGCTGTGTTTGCCTCTTTTTTTCCCGCTGGCTTCTGCAGCTGCAGGTTTCATAACTCTCTGTTTACATCTCTAATTAAGTCTCACATGTGTCAGCTTTCTTTTAATAGATACGAAATTATGGATATATACTGTTAAATGATCAGACTTGTAATATTTCTGACTGAGGCAAAACTTTCCAGATTCCAATCAAATTGAATCGGATCCTGTATCGAATCAAAATGATTCTACAAATCAGTGACGATGCAGCCCTACTCAGCTTCCTAAGCATTTTCCCTTTCCAGTTCACAATCAATCCCACCCCTAGGTCAAAAATATGTATAGGACAATTGGCCTAATCTAATATTTTGTATGAACCTGTCCAGCTGTCCAGTGATTAAACGACAAGTAGATGGAGGCAGGACTTCACAGCAGGGGCATACTCCATAATGTGCTGTGCATTTTCATATGTATATTATATATATTGCTCACTTATTGTATTTACCAACATCAAGGAGTTATGAGCAAAGAAAGGCCACCATAGTGCATGTTTAAATAGGGAAAGTTTATTGATCAAAATGTATTACGCAAATACGCATTACATTTTTTTCAGCCCCCCAATCGAGAAAACAAAACCAATTACATGTTCAAAGCAACGGAACGGTGGCCCAATATCAGAGAGAACTCCACTCTTGAGTGAGCAGTGATAATTGAGCAGTCCGTTTTATTTTGCAGATTCAAGCTGCTCTTCAAAATTTTCACCACCAGATGTCACCGGAGAGGACTGTGTTGAAAAGCTTCGAGTAATGAACCGTTTTTCAATACAAGCTTCAGTGCTTCGGAAAGCTTCATTTGGCCATCACTAGTTAAGACACTGCAGGTACCACCACTTACTACAGACACCGATGCAAGTTTGTAATAGTCTGTTAATTTAGACTGAAAGAATATACAAACAATATTAACTCACATTATATATGTTAATTACTAATTTGCTTATAGCATAATTTCGGTTACCATTAGCTAACTGGAGCCTAACATTGGCCTTTCATGGTTTTCGATAAACAGCCCACATACCTGTAAAATAACAACACCCCAGTAAAAGTCCACATATATAAAGGGTCTACACTCTTTCTCACTGGTGTGTTAGCTTTAAAATCCTATTTACCTTCAAGTGTAAAACTCCAGATGGTAGTAGATTTTCCAAAGCGAGAGACAAAAATGGCGGACAGTGCAGCCGATTTTTCCTTTCCAGGGGGCGGAGCTTGAGGATAAAACACGACTAACTTGTTTCTTTTCAACATGATTTGTTCTAAAAGAATGAATATTCTTAAAGAATATGTGAAAATTAAAAGACAAAAATATGTTTAGATGTGAAATTTAAATTAGTCATGCTGGATATATGAAGTAATTCTATGCAGATTCAACAACCACCCTATTGCATTTTTTTCAGTGCAGTTTCATGGGTAAGTGGAAGTGTCTTCTAAACTTGGTGTCTGTATGAGAGGAAGTGTAATGTTCAAGCTACAGTGGCAACATTGAATGATAACTCCAGCCAACTTCCTGTCTCCATTTTCTTTCTCTCCACAACAACATCTCACACACTCTGCATCAGTGTGATGGTTGTGCAAGAGCTGTGCACATTGTCAGGGCTTTCCCAGGAGTTCTCAGAGGTATTTAAGGTGTTTGATATATCAAAAACAACCTCTAAAAATCTAACTGTGCTGCAACTTAAAAATTTCCTAGTGCCTTTTATCCTTCTTGCTGTGACAAGCTATTGAGAGGAGGTGTTTGTACTAGGCATCCAAAAGAAATCTCTATTTAAGCTCCCAAAACAAGTATGTATCCCAGTTGGCTGAGGTTCTGAAAGTGATGCTTGACTCTGATTCTTGACTTGGCTAAGAATTCATGTTCCTTTAATTAAATGTTAATTACTTTGTAGATTTTGAGCAGTTTAAGTACTTTTTTGCTTAAAGAGGCATGAAAAAATACTCCAGCGATCAAGCACCAAGGTAGGTAAAATAGAAAACTGGTTAATTTTGTGGCTCAAGAGTTGGGAGTTCGCCTTGTAATTGGAAGGTTGCCGGTTCGAGCCCCAGCTTGGACAGTCTCGGTCGTTGTGTCCTTGGGCAAGACACTTCACCCGTTGCCTACTGGTGGTGGTCAGAGGGCCCGGTGGTGCCAGTGTCCGGCAGCCTCGCCTCTGTCAGTGTGCCCCAGGGTGGCTGTGGCTACAATGTAGCTTGCCATCACCAGTGTGTGATAGGGTGGATGACTGGATATGTAAAGCGCTTTGGGGTCCTTAGGGACTAGTAAAGCGCTATATAAATACAGGCCATTTACCATTTACCATTTAATTTGGGTTACCAGCCTTAAGTGCACTCAGCAGGAACAAGAAATAAAAGTAAACTGATGTGCTACAAACATGTTCCTTTTGGCCATCTTCAAGGGTAGTAAAGTCACATACTATATGTATATAACTCACATTCTGATGCTTTAACATTATCTGAATCTATCTCCTGGCCTTATCTGCAGAACTTTACTGCACTGCGGCTACTTTAGCAGATATCTGAACAAGTACATGATATGTGTACAGGTAATGTACTTCTCAGGGAGTATTCATTTTATGTATAGCAAAATTCACCAAGGGACCTGGTGTATGTGTGTGTTTGGGGGTCAGGTATTCAGTCTACAGTTTGTTTGTCAACTACATATCCAGAGCACTGTCTTTGCTAGCATACAATGCATTACATTGGCACCTGGCTTGACAAGCTGGTTAACAAAATGAATGAGGCAAGGGCATTGAAAATGTGCAAAGTTTTGCTCCCAAGCATAAAGTAAAGAATGTCCTTACCAGTGGAGCTGTCAGATGTGGGAGAGAGTACACAACCACTACTGGCATTAGCTCTTGAGTAGAGAAAGGTAGAAAAAGGAGGGGGAGTTTAACTCTGTGGTTTCAGCTTGCTTCAGCTGCAGCATGTCTGAACACATGCTGCATGAGAGGCACAATAACAATACCATTTAGTTCTATAGGTATCCTGATGAGAGGAACGAATGCATAATTCACCGCATTTTATCTGTAACAGCAGCGGGCTAATTCAAGTAATTTTTGATGTGAAGACTTGTGTCAGGCATAAAATACAGATTCGCTTTCTGGCATCAGTAATAGTCTAAAACAAAGACATGTTCTCATGTAAATGTAACAATAGAAGTCAAGTGTATAATACTCTACTAATACTAAATCAAATAAATTTGCATTCCTATAACTATCCTGACACTGCCACATGTTCAACATCCCATCAGACATCAAAGCCTCTTAATGCTGGAATTTAACCTATGAAGCTCTGCAGAGTAATTCTGAGAAAATACAACAATAAGAATTATTATTATATTTTTTAAAAACAACGAATTAAACAAAATAGGCTCAGAGAGAGAGAGAGAGAGAGAGAGAGAGAGAGATAAATTACTTAGAGAGAGGATATGTACCTGTGGAGAGAGACTCTGTGCAATTGTCCAAGTTGGAGCCTTGTGATCAACGGACTAATATTCCTTCACTTGCATTTATTCTTTAACATTCAAACAAACTCACTGAACTTTATATTTGGATTTTGCATCTTTAGTCCACCCAATGTCCTTAGCAATGACACAAACGACACTAATGAAATTGTTTCTCTTAGTGATCAGTTACATATGTATGTAATTCACATTAAATTTTGATTGTTGGTGGTTTGAGTTGTTACCACTTTGATGTTTCTGTTCAGTCTGGGCACAGGCTCACCATCCAGGAATTTGTTCCAGTCGCTTTATCAACACCAGGGTGGCTGTGGCTCAGGTGGTAGAGCAGCTCAGATACTGACTGGAAGGTTGTTGGTTCAAGCCTCTGCTTCCCCCAAGTATCATTGGGCAAGATGTTAATGTGTCCATTGGAGTGTGAATGTCTTCAGAATGCACTTGCGTACAGAAGGAAGTGAATGAGGCATGTTGTATACAGCCCTTTGAGCACTCGGGGAGAGTAGAAAAGCGCTATATAAGAATCAGTCCATTTACCAAACCCCCCCCAAAACCTAGCCTGTGCAACAATAATGATATTGTTGCATAGAGCCAGATAAAGTCCATTCACCTATTTCTTGTCACAGCTATAGCTTGTTATAGCATGTTTTTAACTAAAAAATGTCCTTCGTTTTACTTTTAGTTATTTTTAACCATGTAAAACAAATAAATGAATTTCTCTTTTTTCCTCACTTAACCATGAAATTATGATTTTTATTTATAACCAATTAAATTATTGATTTATAAAAAAATCATCCTTTAAAGTTTTCATATTAGCTTCCAGACAGTGCAAATACTTGTTTACATTTTTTCTGCATTAAAACTCACCAAGACGACCAACAAGTGCAGCCTTTCTTGTTTACTTCTCAAAGTGCAAAAGACTTAGCAGATACGCGATGGTGGTCCGCTGCTTGGAAGGCAGGACTCATCGCGATCTGTGAAACAGTAAAATAAAGTTAGAGAGAGGATCACACTTCCTCTTTTCAAAATAAATATTTTTCAATGTAAAAGAGTGCAAATGCATTGATACAAATAAGAGGGTTAAAGAAAGAAAATACAATACAAAAATATTTTTCTCTACTCTACATGTGCTTTTCCTTTTGTTTATAACTGAATCAAAACACAAGGAGTCTAATATGAGTTGGGGACTGAACTGTAAGCAATACAAAATGTTCTATTGTCATATAAAATACTTATTACTAATCACAGTTAATATAATCATACAAATTACACTAGATTCAAAGAAATTACAAAAACGGAACCTCAGAAGACAAATAAGCAAAACAGCACCTCTAATTAGTTCATAAAGTTCATACACATTAGATGAATTTGTAACAAAGAACAAAGTTCAACAAAAATGTCAGTCGCTTCAGTGTGGCTATACTGTTTTTGGGTTGGATCCTTCATATATTGGCACTGCAAAATTTCTCGTTTCAAACTGTTTCATTATCCCACATAAAAAGATGAGTAATTGGGCACATGCCCTACATGGCAATAATTCTGCTTGTCAGTCATTTTTCCATTACTATTTTAGCCTCTGAAAATTAGGAGCAACATAGAAAAAAATTGTCATTAATTCGAAACCTTTTGTTAAACCCCTTGAATTTGGGTTGTAAGTGTGCACTTCAATCACATTCTCTTATTTAAAATCCACTGTAGTGGTGTATAAAAGCAAAAGGGACAAACAAAAGGGTCATTGTCTAAATCCTTAGTGATCTAACTACAGTATGTGTCTTTATGGGTGATTACAATCCTTAACATTTCATTTTTCTGACTTCTTGTCCTAGCATTCAATGTATTTTGATCTCTTTGCGTGAAATAGTTTGTGCTTCAAGGTCAAACCTTCTGGTCCTGTCTTTGTCCAGACTTTCCTTGCAGTCTACAGAAAAATGACCTAAGGGGTCATTAATCATTTCCATCTACATGCTGCTAAATTGATTACGTGGCCTTTTCTGTATTTGCTCTTGACTTTGGGGTGATAGGTGCATTGGTAGATACTTGGTAATATGGCACACTCAAAACTTTTGAAAATAGGAGGTTCTTGAGGTAAAAAAGGATCTTGCAACTTCCCCACACTGTGACTAAGTCATTACTATTTCTCATAGGTGATGATTTAACAATCATATGGCTCTTTGGAGTCATAGGATGCATTTTTGTTTGGTTTGCTTCAAAGAATAATTTCAGTCAGAAATGTTGAAAATGTGTTGGCCTTTTAGAAGGTATGGAGAAAACCCCGTCTGTCTGTATATTTGCCCTGGTAACTAGTAATCATGTACCTTCCCGATACTATATACTTTATATATATAGTATATTTATATAAGTAAGATAGTATACTGCCTTGCTTCAGCCTGGCATGCAAAACAGCTTTCTGTTTAATAATACAGTTCACAAATAACATAAGCCTTTATGCACAGTTCTGTGGTCATTCATAATTCATAGTGTAATGGTAATAAGGGTTTGTGCTCTCAGCTCCAAGAGGAAGAAAATAAATTGTAAAACTCAGTCGGAGTGAGATATGATTGCTTTCGCTGGATGCTGAGTTACACACACACGCGCACAACCAATCACCCACCCACCCTAACACCCACAAATCTGTGTGTGTGTGAGAGACGATGTGATCCACACAAACTTACCAGCTATTAAATAAGGACACAAGTGATGTAATGTATAGTAAGACAGATATTAAAGATCACTGTTAAAAGTGCAATGATCTTTAAAACTCTATAATGTAGTACGATTCCACCTGCAACTCACTGGCAGCTGTTCTTGTGTCATGCAAGCATTTGGCAGCACTTATGCGAATTTGATAAACAGTAGTTGTTTTGCTTAGAGCAGCTGGGACAAAATGAGAATGTGTGAATCCTTAATTCAGAGCAGATGGAATCTAAATAGATGTGCCATGGACTGTAAGAGGTCACATTGAAAGACTCAATTGGAGTGTTTGGCTTATTTAATTAGCCAACTCCTCTGAGTCTCACACCAGCCAGGTGGGACTCAGTGAGTAATTCTATTTCAGTCAACCACAGCAAACAGCACTGTATGTAGTTGCTGTGGCAAAGCTTCCCAAATGTTATTACATTTATTTATGAAATGTCTCCTCAATGATGATAACTTCAGTTGATTACATTTGCAAAGTGAAAACTGTAATATATGAGAATTTTATTCATGCAAAAACATCATCGAACAGAATACACAGCACTTTGTATATAATCTGCAGGGTTGTCAAATAGCGGGCTTATGGTTGTTAGCACTGTTGCTGCACAGCAAGCTTCTTGGCTGCTGCTTTTTATGTGTCGAGTTTGTATGTTGCCCCATTTCCACTGCTTACTACAGCTTTTTCCTACAGTCCAAGACTTTTAATTCTAGATTAGGTGGGTATGTGAGACTGCGTAGTTGCTTGTGATGGACTGGTGAGCTGTAGGGTATACCCTGCCTATTGCGGCATGACAGCCCCCTGGAGCCCATCAGGTAATGTCAAGTCAAGTAAAGCTTGACAGACATTAGTTCATTAGTTGCTGCAGGGGTCCTGCTTTAAGTACACACATAAAATGTTTCACTGCGAGTATGAAACCAATAAACTGTTGCAAGCAAAATACATGCCAGCCTTACTGCACATTAAATTTAATCATTAGGGAATTACATAAGCCTTATTTAGTGCAGTTATTGCAGTTTTAACTGATTTCATTTGCTATCAGACTTTATTACAGGACAGAATGTACAGAAAAAAGACATTCAGAAATTTCTGAGAGCTTCTATTGCAGAACGTATCCTGTATTCTTCATCCAGTGTTCTACACTAACTTAGTAAGACATTTTCACTATTCCAATTTGGGTTGAATAGGTAATTTGATTTTGTGGTCATGGATCTTTTTATGACTATGTTGTGTCTTGAAAGTTTGGTAAAAATGTTTTTATTTCCTCCACAATTACCATATATTCACTTTTACTACAGCTATACCTATGTGTCACTTTGAGAGCTCATTAATACCAAAGTGCATTTTATTGCTTCTCATTTCATCTGACCTGATTCTGAGCTTAATAATAAAACAGTGCTGTCTTGCTTCTCCAAACAGTTCCTACCCATAAATCTAATTAGAACAAACAACCACCAGCGCTAAATTTATGCACCACCCCTAGAGCTAGCCCCAGAATGGTAAATGCAAGAGATATCTGGACTGCTAATGGGGAAGGTTAGAGAGCTGAGGTCAGCAGCTTTAGTTGAAATCAACTTCACTGTGTGCTTTAAAATGTTCACTGGAAGCTGGACTGTAGCCTTTAGGGATTGTCACAAAGTGCTTAGAGAGGTGGTTGCTAAGGGATTGCCCTCATTCCAGAGTGAGAAATGAGGGCCTTTGGGATACCTCTACTATGGATGAGTCATCCAAAAATGAGGGTATGACTCTGGATTTTGAATAGTGGTTTATGCTTGAAATAATACATCTGACTGTGTGACATTAATTCACATCAGAGATAACTTTGTTCATAATGATGTTTTAACAGTAATATTCATTGTCCATGATTTATTAGAGCTTCAACTGAAAAGATGAAAAGATGTTTGCACAGTATTTGTTATTAATTCCCACATTAATTAGACATTGAAGTTAAAAATACTAACTTACACTTTTTGAAAGTTAGTTGATGATTTAAGAATAATTCACTGATGGTGAGTTTTATGTTTTAATACTTTAATATTGCAATGTGTCTACTTTTTTCCAAGTTTTATGTTCTCATTCTGTCTTCCCTTCTGCAAAATATCTCTTTTTCAAATAGTTTTTATCAACAGGAATTAAAAATAAATTAGGGCATGAATTTGTAAATACCTCATGGACATCCATCCATGCTGCTGTCCATTAGGAGAAGCCAAGCTAACAGCTTCACTGGGACTCATAGATCTGTCAATCATTAGCAAGTATTGCACTCACTGAGCAGTTACATGTTACATTGTGTCTGTCAATGCACAATGCCTCTTTTATTTAAAATATCAGTGGGGGAAACATTATGATACCTAAACAGAAAACTGAAATATGTTGCCTCAAATCTAAAATAAACTTTGGTGATGCATATGAAAAAAGAACATTCTGCGATGGTCAAACAAACCAAACAGACACACAAAAAATATAAAATACAAAAGCAGTTCTGCACAGTGAATTAAACTGATTTATGCAAATAAATAAGCTGTAAATTTAATTACAGTATACTTTAGAAAAATGTTGGGACAGTGTGTAATATGTAAATGAAACAGAATACAATGATTAATGTGCCAGTTAAACTCTTTATTCAACTGACAAAAGAAGTAGGATATAAATGACTTGTAAACATTTGCATCCTTTATTGCTTTTTGCAAGGAAGCTGTGAGCTCCAGGTGGTTTGATTAGTAACGGTAATGCAACACAGGGCTGCTTCAAGCTCTTGATTTGCCTGCTTAGTTTGACCATTGCTTTGAGGATAGAACCGATACATTAAGCCAACTTTAGAACCAAGAGCACTACAGAAAAACTTCCAAAGTGTTGACATAAATTGAGGACCTCTATTAAAATCCATTTCACTAGGAATGCCATAAATTTGGTGAAGATGGTAGCGCCCTGCAGCTAATCAACAGTGGGCGCTATTTATCATTGACAATTTATTCGGAACGCTCCATAATCTATGCAGGGGCCTAATGTCTTATCCTTATGGTCAACAAAATAAAAGCCAGGACCCAGAAGAAAGGATGATGCATGAATTACACCTGCGGCCAGAGACTCTTTAATGTGTTTTTCTATAGCTTCACCAGGCTGCAGGCATTGGGAACATGACAAAATATGGTACTATAAGGACTTTTTATTGGAAGCCAATGAAAAGAAATGGAAGAAATCTTATTTGCCAGTCCCTGTTGGTATCTGCAATGAAGCATTTTCGACTGCAGTTTTTGAAACATCCTGATAGTCAGGGAATAATAATAGTAAGGTCTAGAAGTAATGAATGCATGGACTAGGTTTTAGCATCTCTATGAGACTAGATGTTTTTTATTTATTTATCTCTAAGCAAGTTAGAGAAAATAACCCTGACGCTGAAATAAGGGTTTAATTCCATCCCAGGTATATGACAAGAAATCACAAGAATGTTATTATTAGTTAGTTAGCTGGTACTATTCATGAGGTTAGTCATGTTAGAAATGAACTGTTTTTGTATTACAAGCAGTGGCAAAGAAGTGTTAAATTATAAAATAGACCATGCTGGCCAAATTAATTGATAGTTTATACTTGATCCCTGCTCAGTCATTTAGGTCAGGAAATGCAGTGGTCCGAGCATTCATCCATCTTTTTATGTCACATCTGTCTGTTATAGGTGGAGATTCTAGTGAGACAGAATCAAATTAATATGAATGAAAACAAAATTGATAATATTGATAAAATACATTAACTGGAAAACAATCATAGCTACATTGCCTCCAATAGTTACTGTACTATATCTGGATACTAAACCTTCATGGGACAGATGAGCATTTTCTGCAGAGGAAAGATGAAGATAAACAGACAAATCTTGAAAAATACTGTATATTTAACTGTTTATGGGCACTAGCTTCAATAGAAACACTCCATGACAGTTCTATAGATACTAATCTTGTGTACATAATGATCACAAAGTCCACATACGGAGAGAGCCTTTGAAAGAGAACAGCTCAGAGTAGGTTAAATAAAGCAACCAAGCCAAAAGACTTCATTTATTAGGACTGAGAACTTTAAACTTTTTAGACTCTATGAACAAAACTTTTGACTTACGTCTTAAGAAGAGTGACCTTGTATAAAACATAGGGAGGTTTAAAATGGTTATATGAGGTTCAGATTTCAGTTCTTCCTAGCATTCAATGTTTAGCCATACACCATCATACAGCATGTGATGATGTATGTTTTTATTTCATCTCCCGCTGAAGCAATCAAATTTGAAGTATGCTCGTGGCACAATAATATCTCTACAACCTCCTGTCAGGAAGCACAGAACATTTAAAAGAAAGAGTAATGGTGTCATTTATACACTGGTCTAATTTGCTAATTAATAACTCACAGGCTTGTGTTTCATTAGCAGACGCGCAATAACGCGATACCTGTATTCGTTCCACTGGTGCATTTTTGACATCAGGAACAGAAACACTTACTGCACCCTATGGGGAACACATTAAAGTTAGTTCAAGGAACAGTGGATTTTGCATTAGAAATTAATCTACCGGGAATGTGCTCTTGAAAGCGTTCCACTGGCCTGTGCATTATATTGACTTTGAAAAGGTTTTTTTTTTTTTTTTGCTAGATGCTACTGGTATTTTTTTTCTTCAGATTATTCCATGCTAACACAGTGGCTTTGAACATTTTTGGGTTTGTCTTTAATACAGCGCTAATGTATTTATACACATGCAAGTGTAAGGCAGTCACAGAAAGGGACAAGCTTACTTGAGAATGATGGAGGATTAATTATGCAATTATCTCATGGTTTATTAGCATCTGTAGGCGTAATTACAACCAACTCCCTCATATTTCTTTCTGTCATTTCCCCGTCATTTATAGTTTCCTTATTTTCCAAAAGATCGGATGACATATGGATGGAATTGAATAAACATTAAAATTTTGGAAAAACACCAATTGAGGCTATATGCACACTGCAAATTATCTGGTGCTTGCCATGATTTAAAATCTTATTTTTAGACAGGCCAGATTATTTGCCTTGTTTTAAAAAAGATTTACTTGTTTCTAAGTCTGGATTTTAGATAATAAACTTAAATCGAGAATAACCATATAATTGTGTCTATATTAGTACAGAAATCCAGAAATGGGAAGAATAACTCTTAAAATAGCCTACATTAGGTCTCTCACCAGATGTCTCTCAAAATATCACTTGTTTCAAGATAGAGTGACAAACTCAATTTGCTTGATTTAGGAAATTCACACAAGGCATCTGTTGAAAATATTATTTATTCAAAATCATGTCTGACTTCAAAGTTGTACATATAAGGGAAAAAAATTAACCACAATTTATGATACAAATCACATTTCAAAGACAGCTGTTTGTCCCAGCATGCCAGCATTATGTGGTACAACATTGACATTGGTTTAGGGAACATTTAATGACTGTCAACTTATATCATCACAAACTACACTAAGCCAATACTTGGTGCAACCCTAATCTTAAGGGTGATTTCTATGGGAAATAATATCAGAAAGACTGTATTTGATTGGAACAAACACACTGTCCTTAAAACTAATAGAAAAGTATGAAGTGTAATCAATGAGCTCATGGACTAATTCTGTAGCTTGAGCAACAATGGGCACAGTTACTTCATATGCCAATAAGTCTTCATTTAAATTCAAAGTTTCATAGCATTGGTACTCAAAAGCAATAAAAGATGAGTCAATCAAAAAGATATCCTTTATCAGTCCAAACACAGGGAAAGTGCCATCCACATCTGCAATAATGATGGACTTCCCAGCAATGTATTTATTGCCATTTAGAACATACCATTTCACTGAGACAACAGACTGCATGACATCTATTCCAAAAAATTCTTTAATTTTTTTCCTAACATATTCATTATTTTTAACAGCTGATACTGGCCCGGATTCCTTTTCTTTCGCAAAAATAGGATGTTCAGTGCCTATTTCATTTTGACAACACTCAAGAAATTGATTGTGGTTTGCTAGGGATTTACAAACATTTTTAAAATTTAACTTAGAAGCCCACTGTTTAAAATAGGAGTGCTTTGCCTCAAAGCGCATGCACATACTCCTTATTAAAGGTCCAAGGGATAAGATTTGACTGGGAAGATGCAACATATAATGTTGCTTAGGTATTATATTGGCTTCGGGAAAAAGTTGCTTGAACTGATACAGGTGTTCTTCAATCATATTTCTCAGTTGCAATACAGTTTGTAAAGAAATAATGGGAGCAAGAACTATTTGAACTATCATAATTAACTTTCTAATAAATACAACATACTCACTCTCCACACCATACAAAAGAAAAAGTAATATTTTTAAAAGAATTAGCATCTGTCCACAAGACTGTTTCAATTTGTTGTCGTTAGCCGCTAAAGTGCCAAAGCTAATAGGACATGGTTTATCCCGTATTTCAAGAGGTGAGTAAGGAAAATTTTGAATGTCTGAATTAAACTTGTCTAATTCCAATTGTCCTGAGAGAATTAGGTGTTTTAATACAAATTTAACTTCCATTGATGCAACACCTTCAAAAATAACATGCATTATGTCCTGTGGAGTTTGTTTGATCAGGTCAAATGCAGGAACATCAACTAGTCTGCTTCTTCTATTAATTCCATAAGTAGTTTTGAGGGACGCTTTCAATAAATCTGTGCTTGCTTTATCTATTTCAAAACACTGCCTGATATGTTTCTCCAGAGTTCTTTGAACAAACTTCTTCTCCTCAAAAACACTTTGCATATCATCAAAGTTGCATTCACAGTGTCTACATTTGCTATAAGCAAAACCAATCCCTTCTTTAAAGCCAGCAATCTCATGCTGGGCTAGCGTGTCTCCGCAAATGGCTATAACAGCACCAAACAATTCAATTTCACCATTTGACATTTCAATCCTTACACCATTGTAAAGCAGTGATAGATCTTGAAGTATTCTTTTCAGTACAACATCAATACCCCACTGAGAAATGTCACTTGCTTTAGCAATAGCAAGAAGTCGTATTGCAGCTAACTTTGACCTAAATTTTGGATCAATATTTCCTAAAGTATAATAAAACATGACCAATTTGTTTGCAGAAGCATGGGACCCTAAGGGGTTACATATTTCAATTTCATCTGTGTACAGTATTAATTGCAATGCATTTGGCCTCTGAGAAAACAAGGGGTGAGATGTAAAGAGGGACCCGTCTCTAAAATCATAGAAGAATCCCTCTCTGCTTCTTTGTGGTGCAGTGTTCAACATGGTAAAGATTCTCTCATTAGTCATTAACTGCTTTAGACTTTCAATTAATGGTACATAGTAAAAACTTTTGTTCCTTAAGGACATGACCCTTGAAAGACCTTGCTTTACCCAACATATCTTCTGGGATACTACTACTTCCTCGGCGTTGACTGGACAGAACATTTCCCCTATGGCTCTACACTGTCCATATGCAATGGTGGAGAAAGGATCCATGAATTTATCAAATGTAGCCAAAGCCTCATCTTGAAGCTGAGTGGTTCCCTCGGCATTATCTTCAAACACTGTCTTCATTCTTTCCTTGAGCGTATCCAAAAGAACAGCCTGATACTGTTGCACTCCTGAGATGATATGTTTGACCGTTCTCTGTGAAAACATTTGAAACAAAAGTAACTTATTCTGCATTTATATTAAAAAAAAAATTCTGAATTCCATTATGAACAAGTAAGACATTGATTGCCTTATGTAATGTATTGATCCATTAAGACTATAACATACCTGTGATAAGTGGCACTGTTCTTGAACACTGATAGCAAAAGCTGCAGCAGATCTGGTAATATCGTGTCTGGTAAAGGATGTTTTAGCAACAGCTTCTTCCTTTAGAGCAGAAAAACAAAGTTAGTCCAAACTCCTGGCCAATTATAGAAATTCTTACATAACAGGTATAATCAGTTACACCTAATGATTGGTCCATTAAAAAACAAAGTGCATGACAGTGATTAGTGTTACAGTTGTGAATATTCAATATAATATAAGATAATATAATATTCATTCTTTGGAATAAAGAAAAAAAATGGAAAAGAAATCAAAGACAAAGAAACAATAAAAAAGGGGTTGTCCATTGTTTTGATGAGGCTAGGGATTGGATTCATGAGAATGAGATTTTATCTTTTTAAATAATGAATTTTTGTTCGCACTTAGATATTAGTTTCTTTACATGTTTGTTGTATTTATTAAATTATTTATGTATTTTTAAATCACGTAATTTAGATTTGCACTTAGAATTTATGTTAGTATTAGTATATGGATATATTTTATTGTATGCATTTATTAATTTATTTAATTTTCAAAAAAATCATTCTTATCCATGTTTTGGCAGTATTTCTAGCCAACAGATTTTTTTACAGTGCTTCCAAATACTCTGTGTCTTACCTGAAACTGTAATTCCTACGAGATACCCAAATTGCTGTCACATTGAACGATTTAAACGCGCTGAGAGTGTCTTTGATGCAAACTTCACCAGGAGACATGCCAGCCGCAGAGTGTGTGCCTTCTCCGGCTGCAGCATAGCCTGTACTATCTACACTGAACTGCTATTCTGTTTATTTGTTTTTCATTTCATCCTGCAGGATGAAATTGTGATTTAAAATCCAACCATGGTGGAAATCGCTTGTAACAGTTTGAAGAACAATATCTAGCGGTATAATATCGCGAGATCTCGTTAAATTTCTCTTGATTAAAAATGGAGAAAATGATTAAAAGTAATATAGGACCAAATACGAGGAGTTAGACATAGCTAAATTTGTCATCAGAAGCCACACTACATTTTATTTAGTTTAACACTTACCGTGATCGGGCTGTCAACAACCTGAGGCTCCTGCACTTCAGGCCAAGATCCACCAGTTGATATTTCCACGGTGCTGGTTGTTGTTGCAGTACTACAGTTGGCAAAGACTGAAACACCAAAATTTTCCGATCCTAAAGAGTGGGATGTTGGGGGGATCCTCCATCCTCTTGGTGGGCTTCCATTCATCAAATACAGAGGGTGCGTCCGTTTAATGTGGCGAAAGAATGAGTTAAAAACTCTGAAATCTTGTTCACAGCCATCTATTCCACAGTAAACCCAAAAATCCTGCCTTCGACCATGAGCTGCATTTATGTGGCTAAGGAGCACCTTCAGAGTTAAAGAAACAAAGATAAAACAGATCATACATCTCCAGAGCGCCATGGTGAACTGTTTTCGCGCAGTAGCAATGCAGCTTTACTTTACCGCTCTCCACTGAAGGCCACAGATGAGAGTGTGGGACCATGGGAAAGGTAGGCAATTTTAAAAATATATGCATCCTTAATTATCCAATTTTTCAGGTTTAAATTACATCAGTTATATTTATTTTTAGGCAATAAGTGTTTAAGACTGAATTTATATTTTTATTTTCTTTTTTTTTACTTAAAAAAAATTAAATATAAATAATTTTCTGCATGCGCATTCTCAGTTCCTGTCGTGACGTTACTTTCACGCGGGACAAACTCTTTTCCCCTGCTTTGTTAACCATCAGGACCGTTAGGAAGATCAAAATTATTTATCTAAACAAAGTGAACAGTAATTTAAGGTTGGTAACATTAAGTTGATTTGAAAAATACTATGGTACAACGGTGTTATTAAGATAAAGTCGTGTTTTGTGAGGGCTGCTAGTTAGCAATCTAGCTAATGTGTTAACTTTAGCTAAATGTTCTTATTTAAGCCGTAGGATATTTCCAGGTACTGTGAGTGGAGGCTTTGGAACCGAACTAGAGAACTGCTGTCACGGCATGGACAACTTTGACGATGCCATACTGTCTGTGTTGCAGGGTAAGTCTTATTTTTCAGTTATTTTGGTACGTTAGCTAAGCAGCCTTAGCATCTGTTAGCATCATTTCTGAAACTTGGAGCTAGGATTGCACTCTACTCTGAACTTTATCCACATTATAGCCTTGAGCTGTCTTTGCCTAAATAGACTTGGAACATCATTCTTGAAGACAGCCAAAAATAGTTTTATTGCATTCCCAAATATTTGATAAACTGTTTTAAGTTTGACATTTTATCCTGTTAATATTACTTATTGCTAAAATACATTTATTGACAAAAAAAATGACCTCAATATGTAATAAGCCACGCCCAGGAAAAGAGAAATAAATATCACTTTTGAAGTTGTTTTTCTCTTTTACAGCTGCGAATATTGATGAGGAAACTTTGAGGAGCTTTACCCGGGATGACCTAAAGGATCTTTTTCCGGGCCATGAAAATTTCTTCCGTAGAAAGATTTGGGATTTTATCAGCCAAAAGGTAAATACACATTATACCACTAAGAAGATGATTACTGTCCATATTGTCTAGCATTAATTTGCCTAATTGTGTATTTTTGTTTATATCCCACAACTGTTATAGTTTAAGAGTACTGACCAAGATGCCAACACTTTCCATCGAAGCGAGAGTAACCCCTTAGGCTTTGATGTGTCACAATGTCAGCCTCAAACTTCCACTCCCATTTCCTACACTGCTGACAAAAAAATGAAAATGCCAGACCCACCAGAGTATGTGGTGTATACAGATTCAGAGTTGGACATGGTGCGCAGTCAGTACTTTGCATTGCTCCACAGTGGAAAGGAAAAGGACTGTAGGATGTCGAAGGAGCTATGTTGCAGACTTGTAAGGAACACCGTCACCAGCATGGTTGCAATCCTCCGTGCTAGTCCCATGGGGAAAGAAGTAACATACCCCTCCAAACTCGAAATGAGAGCAATGTCGCAGAAGATTGTCGACTATTACCCCATGTTACGTGATGCTGACACACACATGCCATACGTAAGTCATTCTTTACCCACTACAATATCTAAAATTGAGTGAGATAATAAAATGATGTACAAATATATATTATTTTACCACAGCTGACCATCTACACCAAACTGTACAAACGACTCCAAAATATGAAGTCTCCAAGGAAGAGGCAGGGCTCCATGCCACAACGAGGCAGGAAGACTCTTTTCAGCTCAGATGACACAGACAATGGGACTGAAGGTGACCTAAGTGGTGAAGCAAGTGGTTCAAGTGACTATACCATACTTCTTGAGAGCAATGATGACCTCAGTGAGGATAACTCAAATGCAGGTGTGTACTTTGGTCTGCTGTACTAATGACTTTTGGACATCTAAAACTTCAAAGAGACCACCTGCCCTCAGTTTTCTGTTCAGAGTGCATCACAAGATTTATACAGTGTTGAGTATTTTCCTTAACTTTCTAGCTATTCCCTGTTATTACATTCTGTTCATCTTCTGTTTTTTCCTCAGAGAAAGAATCCCAATTGCCGCTACCCTCCACTGTACCAACTACGTCAAACAATACTACCCTGGCTTTACCACTATTATCCAAGTCAGCCTCATGCTCTGCACCCAGGGCTGATATAGGTCCTTCAACTGCACCTCCAGATGATGTTGTTGGTAAGTCCACCATCACCCTTATCTACCTCTGTCTGACTGTGGTTCCTCTTACAGCTCTTTCCAAAATATGATTGCAGCAATGAACCCCGTTCTAAGTGTTTATTCCATAAATCATAGTGGTTTGGCATTAACTCGAGTAGGTGTGTAAAATCAACATATGATAGATCCCTCATTCCAGTTTGCCAGTTAGCCATAGTAAGTATTTTAACACTTTGTGTTGTAATGGGTGTTACTCAGTGCTGATTATTTACACATGTAAATCCTCATGCTGGTCACATCTATCATGCCTTATCACAGTGTTTCTGTCATAGATCAAATTACCTAAAATATTTTTATCCATCAGCTCATAATCACTGTTCACACTGATGTGAACGATATACACAGTAAACAACCTTTACCTTATTTTCACCACAGTTTTATTCACGGGCATCTTAAACTGTCGTTTTAATATTTGATTCTGTTCAAACTAACAATTAACATAAATCCATGATCATTATAAGAAAAGGACACAAAGGGAAATGATCAGGACATATAGGGTCAGTTCATTACTCAAACATATTTAACCTAAACATTAATTCTCAGAAATATTATACTTAAAAACAACCATGCAACTAGAAATGACTGATTAGAAAAATCTGAATTTTGTGAAGTCTAGTTACACCATGTCTTACAATTGCTCTTTGCTTTCCCTAGCAGACCATGACAGCCTGAAGATGCAGGCAAGACATTACAAAACCTTGAGCAACATGTACAGGAAACCCAATGCAAAACCCAACCAAAGTGACGTTGCTCAAATTTTGGACCTGGAGTTTGAGGCCAGACGAACTTTTATTGACGCAGATATTACAAGGGAAGAAGACAGGCCCAGAAAAATATTTGAAGTGTTACAGGCCTTCGATGGGGTCTGTTTTTAAACTGTTTTTTTAACAGAAAAGCAGAGACAGGAGACATCAGTTGCGTTCGGTCTGCAGGCTCTTCCTCGTCTCATTTATTAACAGAGTTTAACAACGTCCTTTTCTTTTCATTTAGACACACACATTTCGCTTTTAACAACACAAACATTCAATTAGGTCCATAGCTCAAACCCTTTTGGTTACCTTGCACTCTCACAAGAATAAACTTACAAAATAATCATTGTATATGAACGTCCTTATTTACAATAAATCTGTAACCAATTTTACTGCATTTCAGCATCAAAACATTTCTGTGCAGCACCACTAACACTGCAATTAACCCGCTTATGTCACCTTTATACTTTTCTTATACTTTAACAGATTCAAACAATATATTACATTTGTAACCAATAAACAAAAATATTCTTCCCTTGCTCACAAACAGTTCACAATCATCCACAAACAGTATACATCAGACTATTTACATTTGACACATAAGAACTGGGTAGGTCCTAATCAACTGTAACTTCCAATAATGCCAGGATAAAAGAAGTGTCTAAGAGCTCCATTTGTCACAAAATAAAACAGGTAATAAGACCAGCTGCCTATTTAGACTACGAGTGAAATGGCGGCTGCCATTACAAATGGCGGTATAGTTAGCTTTCTCTCAATCAGTGAAAACACACTCTCTCACAACATTTGCGGTCTTTAAACTAAGACAGAAAAAGTTTTCTTGCCTTTATATGTACATTGTGGTGAGCAAACTTGAACTACTGACCTGTTTTTTTAACAGAAAAGCAGAGACAGGAGACATCAGTTGCGTTCGGTCTGCAGGCTCTTCCTCGTCTGAGGCCGAGACGCGTTGCAACAGCCTATCGCACTCACCACTATCTCCCCCTTGTGGCAATGCCACGCAATTACATTGTCCATAACGCTAAATGAAAAGTGCAATACCACCATAAAATCAGGTCTTTTACATCAAAAACAATTCACAACAAAATTACAATTGTGACCATACACTTGTGGGCGTCACACACTCCCCAACAAAAAGAAAATGGCTCCTGACATTTAACCTCTTACCCTTTAAAACTCATTATACTCATTACTCAAACAACTCAAATCACATCCCCTTCCCACATACCCACATTCCTTGTGTACTAACATGTATAGATTGGGCAGTTATAATATACAGGGAAGGTGCCTGGGTGTGCACAGTGAGATGTTGGAATGCGATATGGCACTAGGGGGAAGTAAGGTAACAGGGGATATGGTGGCATGGTGTAGTGTGTTGTGTTTGGTGACTCGTGCACTTCAGCACAACTGACTGATGGATGCACCCGGAGAGAGGGCTGGCCAAGGGTGTCATATGTGAAATGTGTAACAGGCCGTCGTTCTCTAGTAGACCTTCTTAGAACTGATTCATTAGTCGGCGGGGCCACGTTAGGTGTATACTGTGCCCTTTCTGAAAGCGGCAGTCCAACTTCTCCTTCGTCGACTGTGAAAGGCACTTCAGTGACTCCTGATTCCTGTACCCTCTCATGTTCCTCCTCTCCCATGTCGTTGTCAAGTTCAGTGCTTTGGTGTCCACCATCTTGTTCCATTCCTTGTTCCCTCAATTCATCTGTTGCTTCTGTTGGCTGAGGTGCTCCACAGTTGACCACTCTGCTGAACTCAGCTGTTCCTCTTGGGGGTCCAACAGTATGGTTACAGGTATGTAGTGCATCCTCTTTGTTCCCACTTCTCAAATCATACCTCAACTCATAATACATGGAACTCTCATCCTCATCGGAGCTTGCGTCAGAGTGGGGTTGAAACTCTGTCTCTCCTTGAGCTGGTTTTGGTTTCTTTTTCTTGACGGCGGATGGCCCGTCCCCCTTATCTACAGCAGGCAAGTCCACAGGAAGCTCATTGACAAGATGCAATAGATTGCGATGCAGAACACGCACTTTCTTCCCCTTTGCCTCTGAGGTCACTCTGTACACTGGGCTGTCATTGATCTGTTCCTTCACCACATAAATGGTGTTCTCCCAGTAGGACCTTAACTTGCCAGGACCACCCCTCTCAGTCAGGTTCCGCACTAGTACTCTGTCTCCAGGTTGGAGTACCACTCCTTTCAAATGCCGGTCATAGTGTTTCTTTCCACGATCACTTGACTTTTGGCTGTTTCCAGATGCAATCCTGTAAGCCTCAGTCATTCGTTCTTTCCATTTCTCAGCATAACCTCTTGCAGTTTGTGGCTCTCCATCAGTAACCAACTTGAACAGGAGGTCTACTGGCATTCGTGGATGTCGACCAAAAAGCAGAAAGAATGGCGAGTAACCCGTTGCTTCATGGCGAGTGCAATTGTACGCATGAACCATCTGTGGGAGATATTCTCTCCATCTTTCTTTTTTTTCTTCACTCAGGGTCCTCAGCATCTGCAAGATGGTACGATTAAAGCGTTCAGCTGGGTTGCCCTGAGGGTGGTACGGAGTTGTTCGAGAGTGCCCCACATTGCTCAACTGTTGTAGAGTCCGGAAAAGCTCGTTCTCGAACTCCCGCCCCTGATCATGGTGCAGCCTTAAAGGGTAGCCAAACCTGGGGATATAATCACTGAAAATCCTTTCAGCTGCAGTTTTGCCACTCTTGTTGCGGGTTGGATAGGCCTGGGCATACCTAGTAAAGTGGTCTACCACAACTAGGATATACTGATATCCGCCCCTGCTTGGCTCTAAGTGGAGGTAATCAACTGAAACCAATTCCATTGGTGAGCTTGTGGTAATGCTGGACATGGGAGCTCGGACATGTGTCACCGGTTTCTTCTGTTTGATGCACGGACACTGCCGGGTGACATAGGCTTCGATGTCTCGCCTCATGTATGGCCAGTAGAACCGTTGCCTCGCCAGGCTGAGAACTCTTTCTACCCCGACATGCCCCATGTCATCATGCAGATGTTTCAGGACCAGGGATTTGAAGCTAGCTGGTAAGACTAGTTGGCGCTTTTCTGCAGTCTTACGATACAGAACTCCGTCTTCTAAGCTCAGCTTTGTCCACTCATGCATCATTTTCCTTGCCGGACCTCTCACATTCCGTCTCATGTCATCTGTCAGCTTTTGATCTGAGTCTTTCATTTTCATGATCTCACCTATCGCAGGATCTGCTCTTTGAGCCCTTTGTAGTTCATCCAAATTGATGGGCGTGACCATTTCTTGGATTACTGGTTCAAGCTGGTCACCTTGCGCTAAAACCAGAGCAGCGATCCATGCGACATCTCCATGCTTGCCTGCTCCACATCCCTCCCAAGTAGCGGCAACAGCTTCTTTGGAGAGCTCTTTTGTACATTCAGTGACGTATCTGTCAATGTCAAGGGGACTCCTCGACAGGGTGTCTGCGTCAACATTTACTTTGCCAGGTCTGTACCTTATATCAAACCTGAAATCTGATAGCTCTCCCACCCATCTGAACCCAACCGCATTCAACTTGGCGGTACTCATGACATAAGTTAAGGGATTGTTGTCTGTGTAGATGGTAAAATACGGGGCATAGAACAAGTAATCCCTGAACTTCTCGCAGACAGCCCACTTGAGGGCGAGAAACTCAAGCTTGCCCGAGTGGAGTCTGTAATTCTTTTCAGCCGGTGTCAGTGTTCGGGAGCCGTATCCAATCACTCTTAGCTTCCCACTCTGATGTTGGTAGAGAACGGCCCCAAGTCCTTTATCAGATGCGTCTGTATGAAGGACGAAGGGAAGCTCAAAATCCGGGTAGGCAAGTACAGGGGGGTTTACCAACATATCAATCAACTTACACAGGGCACCCTGGTGCTTCTCTGCCCACTCAACTGGTGTTTTGGATGGTAACTGTGCGCCTTTCCCCTTCTGTCCTGTAACCTTCCCCAGAAGATGCTCCTCTTTGGTTTTCTTGGGTTGCAAAAGCTCATAGATGGGTTTTGCTATTCTCGAGAAATCCTGGATATATGAGCGATAGTAACTCAGGAACCCAGCAATCCTCCTCACATCTCCCACTGTGGCAGGTGTCTCCTTTTTCAGGGCGTACACTGCCTCGAGATCTTTTGGGTCAATGCGTACTCCTTCAGCTGACACTAAGCGCCCAACATACCTCACTTCTCTTTTAAATAGGTCACATTTTGTCGGCCGGAGTTTGACTCCGTAGTTCTGCAGGGCTCTCAAGACTTTCCTCAGCCCTTCCACATGTTCCTCAAAAGTCTTGGCGTAGCACAAGATGTCATCCAAGTATGGAATGCAGCACTCATCCCGAAGGGGAGCCAGCATTTCTTCCATACTGCGTTGGAATGCAGCAGGTGCGTTGGTAAGACCGAAGGGAATTCGCACCCATTCATAAAGGCCCCAGGGGGTGATGAATGCAGTCAGATGGCGGGATCCTTCTGCTATAAAGCCCTGGTGATAGGCTTTTCCCTGGTCCAAAATGGAGAACCAGTTGTAACCTCCTAAGGTGTCAATGAGGTCCTGGATTCTTGGTAATGGGTGGCGATCAGGTACTGTGCGCTGGTTCAGGAGACGGTAGTCGATACAGAGCCTTAGGGAGCCATCCTTTTTCCGCACGCAAACTATTGGCGCAGAGTAAGGGGATCTAGACTTTACAATCCATCCTCTTGCCAAGAGGTCCTCAATATACTCTTTAACCTCCTTATAGAGGGGTTTTGGAATTGAGGTGTACGATTTCTGAATTGGGGTTGTGTCTTTGAGTGTTATTGTCATTTCCAAGCTGGGAATGCACCCCATGTCATTCTCATCACGTGCAAAAGCCCCTGACTCTTCCCTTAACATTTTCTTGGCAACAGTCTGTTGGTCTTCAGTCAGGTGACTAACATCAACAGGTGGATCCCATTCCTGTGTTGCTTGATCTTCACCGCACTGCCGGGGTATTTGAGATACATCAGGGTCGACATCTTGAGTCACTTTGGGCTCACCGAGGTTTGGTAAGTCAGTTTGTACGACTCCTGCTATTGGTTCAATAGTTCCAAGGGCTGCTCTGCCGGTGAGGGTCACATCATGCTTAGTGTGGTTGCCAATAGGTACTTTGACATATGGGACTCTGGCATCACAAACTGTGAGGAGGCTGTTGCCAATATCAAGCTGTTGCAGTTGTGGGTTGCTCTCAGTTGGCTCAAAGAGCACGAGAGGGTTGGACCTGTCAACTGTAGAGGAGACTTTACACTTAACATACTTAACTTGACCAGCTGGAATTACTACATCATACAGGCCCACTTTTAGGACACTCTGGCTGACCACGTTATCACTGGTAAGCTTGGTCTGGATGAAGTTGACCAGTGCCGTCGCTGTGTCATCCTGGAGGTTCATCGCGCTGCGCAGGAGGCTCACAATGGTGGGTATGAGGTTTGTACTAGCATTTGGCCCCAGTATCAGCTGTTCAATTACATTGAAACCAATCAGGGGGCAGTCCATGGGCACACTGCTTACTAAAAAGGGGACTTGTACAGTCAAGTTTGGGTCACTATTCTCTGGGAGACTCACCATCACGCCCACCCAGCCGTCGTAGGGTAATGGCTGGCCATTAACACCAAGCACACTAAGAGCCTTATCTCCAATAAGTTCTGTCAGTGGCCGGAGTTTGTGGTCAGAGAGGTAGGTTTTTGCCCACTGGCGATCAATGAGACTCACTTGTGCACCTGTGTCCAATAAACAGTCCACTGCAAAGCTATGAATGTAACACTTGATTTTACATTTTTTCCCAACAAGCTGTGCCACTCTCTCACTTGCCCCTGTGTCTGCATTTTTCGTTGGAAGGGTCGCCCAACTACTTCTGACATGAGCAAACTCTTCTGAGCACATACCTCGTGATTTTGGGTCTGGCTGTCCACTGGTTCTGGGCGTGTGTGTATCAGCAGGAGGCCAACTAGAGCTTCTGGGTTGGCTTCGTTTGAGACATCCCACTGCCCTGTGACCTGTCTCCCCACAGATAAAACAATGAGTGCATGAAGTAGCCCCACTTTCAATACACTTGGGACAGCCATACTGTTTTGCAGTTTGTCTGGGCTTCTGCTTTGGGTGTGCACACTGACAAGTGGGTTCACGAGCCTGACTGGCTGTGAGAGACTCAACCACTTTGGTCAGGGTTTCCACCTTCGCAGCCAGCTCTTCTATGACTTTATTCTTACTCTTAGATTTACAGTCAGTCATTTCAGTGTCTTTGGCAGGTTCAAGTTGAGCAGTATGAGCATGTGTTACCTTTTGTCGAGTGGAATATCCCAGTCTTCGCTGTCGCTCACTCTCTTCGCTTGACACTTTGTTCACTTGCCTTATCAAGGCTTCATCTGACACACTGTAGTCTGATAGTAGTGGCTTGAGTTCATTACGAATGTCACTATATTTTGGTAGAAGACCTTGATGAATGGTGCGTAGAAATACATTTTGGATCGTACGTGTCTCATACGCAACGTCCATGTTATCCTGCCTGGATGCAAACATGACTTTCTGCTTCAGTCCAATCATCCTGTAGAGGAACTGTTGTGGAGTTTCATGGTCATGTTGCTTAGTGCTCAACAATTCCTGAAATAACTCACTCCCACTCTTCTCACTCAGGTGTGAACGTAGTAAGCTTTTGAGTTCAATGAGGGTCAAGTCATCTTTACTGATCAACATGTCCTTAAACTGTCCAGGCTTGATAATACGGAGCACACCTTGAATGATCTCTCCCTCTGTGTGCTTCACCTTGAGCCCCTCCTCAATCTGCTTACACAGTCCATGGTAGCTAATGTCAGATGCAATGTCCCCAACCTGACCACCATGTACTTTAAACTCTCTGCGTTGCAAAAATGGCAGGTCTCTTAGGGAAACCATGTGATCAGGCTTAGATTGTCGCATGTCTGTGGTGGAGCGGCTGTTTGTCACGCTCTCAGCTCGAGGCTGGAGTGACTGTGTAATAGTGGGGGTGGGTGTGTCTTGTGTTGCAGATGTCACTTGTAAATCTGCTAACTTTTTACCAAGTGCCTCGTAGTTAGCCTTTAGCATTTCATACTCTGTTATTTGTGGATTAACAGACTCAAGAGGCAATATAGCTGAGGTAAGTACATCACTCTGTTCCGGGTGCTTAAGTGTTGTGAGAGTAACAACATTTTCCTCTGAGACTACAGGGTGAGATACTTCAGCGGCATGACTATCAATGAGATGAATAATAGCATCTTTCAACAGCAGTAGGTGTGAAAACCCCTGATCCTCTAAGTCAAGCAATGTCTTACAGCGTAGATAAGCACAAACATAATCAAAACAACTTTCCTCATCACCACGTCTTACACTTGCGGGGTCCACATCAGGTACTGGTGTGATGTTTGTAGCAATCTGGAAGAGTTCCTCTGCTGTCAGTGCATAAAGACTCTTTCTGATCTGCCAAGCCAGTTCTTTTCTTTCACTGTCCTCCATTCTGTGTCTTTTGGCTAGCACTCCTCACAGTGCAGTCAGCTCAAACACGCAGCCCGTCACCTCTCCAGCAGGGGTTCCCCTCCTCGACACAGGTCCCGCTGCTGCCTCAGTTGCACGTCTGCTGTTCCAACACGCCTGCCCTGTGATGGCTGTCTCTGGTTTGTTGATTAAAGGATCAGCAGTCACCCACGTAGCATGCTGATCCCCGTACGGGCCACCAAAATTATGTTACAGGCCTTCGATGGGGTCTGTTTTTAAACTGTTTTTTTAACAGAAAAGCAGAGACAGGAGACATCAGTTGCGTTCGGTCTGCAGGCTCTTCCTCGTCTCATTTATTAACAGAGTTTAACAACGTCCTTTTCTTTTCATTTAGACACACACATTTCGCTTTTAACAACACAAACATTCAATTAGGTCCATAGCTCAAACCCTTTTGGTTACCTTGCACTCTCACAAGAATAAACTTACAAAATAATCATTGTATATGAACGTCCTTATTTACAATAAATCTGTAACCAATTTTACTGCATTTCAGCATCAAAACATTTCTGTGCAGCACCACTAACACTGCAATTAACCCGCTTATGTCACCTTTATACTTTTCTTATACTTTAACAGATTCAAACAATATATTACATTTGTAACCAATAAACAAAAATATTCTTCCCTTGCTCACAAACAGTTCACAATCATCCACAAACAGTATACATCAGACTATTTACATTTGACACATAAGAACTGGGTAGGTCCTAATCAACTGTAACTTCCAATAATGCCAGGATAAAAGAAGTGTCTAAGAGCTCCATTTGTCACAAAATAAAACAGGTAATAAGACCAGCTGCCTATTTAGACTACGAGTGAAATGGCGGCTGCCATTACAAATGGCGGTATAGTTAGCTTTCTCTCAATCAGTGAAAACACACTCTCTCACAACATTTGCGGTCTTTAAACTAAGACAGAAAAAGTTTTCTTGCCTTTATATGTACATTGTGGTGAGCAAACTTGAACTACTGACCTGTTTTTTTAACAGAAAAGCAGAGACAGGAGACATCAGTTGCGTTCGGTCTGCAGGCTCTTCCTCGTCTGAGGCCGAGACGCGTTGCAACAGCCTATCGCACTCACCACTATCTCCCCCTTGTGGCAATGCCACGCAATTACATTGTCCATAACGCTAAATGAAAAGTGCAATACCACCATAAAATCAGGTCTTTTACATCAAAAACAATTCACAACAAAATTACAATTGTGACCATACACTTGTGGGCGTCACAGAAGCATACCCGTGCTTCAAAGACATACAAAATGTAAGTTCAACTACCTTCAGTTAAATTCCTTGCTTTCTCTGGATAGGTTTAGTTAGTTCTTGACTAACTGAGCACAACTTTGTCATAGGCGATGGATGAACTGCGTCGCATCATTGGTGGCTCCAACTGCAAATACATAGATCAAATGAAGGGTCGATGGGCAGAGTTTTGTTCGAAAGTGCAGTTCTATGGCATTTGGAAGAAGGTCCTGAAACCTCCTCTCCCCTTGGATGTACGTGGAGGTAAGTGGCCTTTTCATACATTAAATCCACACATCAGATATGTTCGGATTGCTTTGTTGAGATACTTTTCTCTGTTCACAGTGGATTTTACTGTCACTCTCTTCAATGCACTTCCATCTCTTTTTCCTTCAAAAACTACACCACCAAAGCGGCTGGGAAGTGCCAGTGAGGCTCTCCTTCATATCCTCAAGGTGAGAACAGCTGCAATACCAGCCACTGTAACTTGTACTCCATTTACTTGTATTGTTATTATTAATATTATTATTTTGCTTTTCCTGCTTAATAAGAGTAGGTCGAAGTTCAATTCAGCAGGGATTAAATTACTCCTTATTCAGGATTTCTTAATTGTTATTCAAAACCTACTCCAGAGAGGCAGCACAGAGCAAAAGCACATTGCAGTTAGGATACAAGTAGAAGCAGTAAAATGATATATTTAAAAAGGCCTTCAAAAACTAGAATATGTAACAAAGTTAAAAGAAATTGTTTTAAAAAACAAATGAGAAAAAAAGCACAAATAGACATGATAAAAATGCTGCAAATTAGAGAAAATTCATGCTCAGAATTAATACATTTCCAAAATTTCATATTTATGTAAGTCAGATATTTTATATTTATTTCTTCTATTCCAACAGTAAATCAGTTGGAGCATTCTAAACTCTTGATATTGCTATTTGTGTCTTAAGCTGTTTGGATGCACAGCAACCCTTTCATTGAAAATCTTGAAGAATTTGTCCTTTTTTTGTGCTTTTCTAGCCGGGTGAAGATGCAATGCTATACCTGGAGAAGCGGCCTCTCTCCTCCCCAGTGCTGCTTTTTGATGGAACAACCAGCATTGTTGCTGTAGGAAACATACCAGTGACCACTCTCCCCTTGGAGGATTTCTGGGAAGGAATGTTGGTGTTGATGGCATATTACTACACCTTGCACTTAACATACCCAAAATGTGTTGCAACGGTCCTCTCTGTCATACAAACTGAGGTAATAACTGATGCCATCCATGATCAAGATGCCACTAGTGCATATAAGAAAGCAATAGCTGAGTGGAAGTCGTTCTTTGAAAAATAGGTGAATACCAAGCAGGATTTTATCAGGTCATTTGCAGTTTGTTTAGTTTTGTAGTACGTTTGTACAACTTTGTTCCTAATTTGCCTAGCAATGTCCTGAGAAACGGCTTTACTTAAGATGCTTTACAAATGAAAGTTGTTGTTTTTTTTTCTTAGTGACACTTTACCTGAGGCATGTAAAGTTTTAAGTCAGTAATGCCATTATTTATAACATTGTGAGACTATGTGACTGTCACAAAAGTTTAAGGCCAAAACTGTAATTTTTTTTCTGTGTTTAGGCCTTTTAAAGGGTTGATTTAGACTTTTAGGGATTGTGCAGCAGCCCTATTTTGTTTAAAAAAAAGGATTTTGTTCTCATGAGAGAAATAAATGTTGGCATATCACTCTTGTCCTGGTTGTGATTTCAGTAGAAGCCAAGGAGTAGGAAAAAGGTCTGTTTTAAGGTTTTTTTTGCCTGGATTTAATATTGATTCGGCTCTATTTTAAGATAAGCCAACCTGAATCAAGAAACAAATTAATCATATTTCACTAATATTGAGTAGTTTTTCATAGTATTAGAACTATTTTTCTCGTTGCAGTGCATTCATTTGCTGCAAGTAAGAATTCAAAACATAAAAAAAGACTGTAATTTAGCATATTTAACTAATATTTGGGACTTGATATCAAGTAATTTTATCTTAAATTGAGCTCTTTAAAGCTTATTTTAACCCTCTTCAATTCTCAAATGTGTTCTTTTATTTCTGGATTAAAAAATCTTATTTCAAGATTTCTTATTAAGTAAAATAAACTTGCTGCATGGACAGATAATTTCACTTGTTTTCAGTGCTTTTTGTATCAAATGTAGTATTTTTTTCCTAAATATAGACTAGCCATTTTTGCAGTGCAGAAGTCCTTGGAAATAGGTTTGTAATTCAAAGCTGAACTTAGGACATGACAAATGATCTCATACAGCAAACTCATTAATTATAATACATGTCACATAATAAACTTCACTTTGCCCTAGTGGAAGTTAATTTAAAGTTGATTTTAATTAGTTTCCTAAGAGATGCAGTTTTCAGTATAGGCCTGAAAGAGCTCGACTGTATGTTGTTTATAAGTCAAGCACCTCAATCATTGTCTTACTTCTTTTTAGTAAGGCATCAAAGTTTGGTGTGCACAAACACAACATGCAGCTTGAGCGAGCAGATTAAATCCAGGTAGCTGCTCATTAACTTCCATTCTCTTTCATGCCACAAACTTAGGGACTTGGTTCTTCTTGCCATTTTTCTACCCCCCGGCAGTCTCTACCCACTGTGCTGATGCTGATGTTTCTGTAGAATGAGAGTCTCACCTCATCTCTGTGAAATCTTTAAAGATTGAAGCTGTGTGTTGAAAATTTCAGGGAAAGGTAAAAAAGGGAACCTTCTAAAATATGTTTTTGTTTCTTTTTTACACCTTATAAGAGACCTTGAAAAGATATTTAAAATAACTTCAAAGTCAAATCAGTGTGTCAGTATCTTGCTGCATTATGGTCTTCCCATTTATCAGAGGGAGGCCAAATACTGTCAGCTTGTCACCATACAAAAAAAAAGAGGCATTATACATCTCCTAACCTCCACCACACTTCATCTCGTCTACATTGTGGAAAGTTTCCAGTACTTCCAGTAATGAAAGGTAGGTCAAAGGCTGGTACAGCCTTGAATAATAGAAAGTCATGCGATCTTGTTCTTCCCAGAGGCAAAGATATCTAGGAGAGCCTAACCATATTGCCAAGTATTTGCTACCCCCAAGTGACCTCTCCTTCAGAGTTGTCATCTGCACATCACTAATTAGGCCTGTGGTGAGCATTGTCATTCTGAGTGGTGTTATACTTGTCTCTGCTGTGGCAAGGTCACTGTCAGTCACCCGCTAACTATGAAAGCATTTATGACACTAAAAGCACATTTAGCGTTGCATCACAGGAAAAGTGCTTCCTTCTTCCATGCTATACCTGATTGACAGGTAGAATATAAAATATTAATGAGTTAGGAGTGGTTCTTCATAGAGTAAAAGAAGAAGGAGTCACCATGTTCTTGAAAAGTAAAGAGCCAATTTTTGGCCACAGCACCAATAGTTTTCATAAAAACTGTCCTTTCTTTGAAACATGCTTGCTCACAGGCTCAGAAATGCCACAGAATCATGACAGTCAATTTCAATATCAGAAAAATGCTACCTTGCTTTAGTACAGGAAGTAGAATGCAGCAGCATAATGTATTATACCATCCAGATGGTATAATCCATTAACAAGAATGTTCAGTATTTTCATCAGTGCATATATCAATCATTTGTAATTGCTAACTGTTGCGTTATTGTCATACCGACTTCAGAAAAGTAAATTGCAGTATATTATGTAACACAATATCTTTTAAAAAGTTTGTTAAACATTTGATTAAATTACTTTTCAGTTACTCTGCTTTTCAGTTACTTCTTTGTCATTTTAAAACTTTTTGGGGTGACTAGAGATATTGTAAATACAGTAGAAATTTTACGCTTCCTGCTTTTCATTTGCCTCTTTGGCTTGTGTTGTGTTTTTGTCATGCTGAATGGAGAGTGCCCATAAAAATGCAAATTTCTTTTACATCTTTATTTATTTCTTTTTCATCCTGTTGTACAGTTTTGAAAGCTTCAGTACACTTGATGTCCACATGCAACTCATTCTTCGTATGCTTTATGCTGATTGCTAAACAGAAACACCTTCCTGGAGGGTTATTTAGCCACTACCTGACCTATATAATACATTTCCTTTTAATAGCGGTGACAGTTTGAGACCAAAGCACTACACCAAAATAAATATAGCTGTGAATAATATCAGTGTCAGATGAACTATGTGAAAATAAAGTAATATATATGATTTGACATATATTATTATTATATATAATAATAATAATAAATATAAAACATAAAATTATTCATTTTGGGCAATAATTTGTTATCAGTGTCAAGATTCACTGAGGGTATTGTGATATTGCTCATGATAGTAATATAATATTTGAGAATTTTGCCACTGCTGTTATTTAAAACAAAGAACCTCCAAGGGAACTAAATTAAATGCCAGAAGGCTCACAGTCAGACTGAAGCTATTTCATTGATAAGGACAGCTCTTCCCTTAGAATTACCCTATAAATTAAAATGCTTTTGAATAATACTCTGCTGAGCTGTCCCCTAGAGGTTCTTTATTATCCTTTAAAAGTCATCATTCTCCCCACAACCCCCAGTTCACTTTGTCTTCTAACTCGCAATGATCCATCCGTCAGACAAGAAAAGACATATTTGTCAACAGAAAATGAAAGCTCCTGAAAAATTGTCATTATGCTTCAACAAACATGCAAAGGGACACTGCTGTTTGCACGTTTTGTGTTCTAGTTTGTTAGATTGGTGTACGATAGTACTTCATTATCCAGCCTGTGGCCTTTTGTTTTTTCCTAATATTTACCATATACCGTTTTCTAAATTTAGGATGTAATATTGCACTTCCTAAAAATGATTATCGGTATGACATCTGAAGGTGTTAGAAGAAATAATAATACAAATCTGGAGCACTTAAACAGTTTGCATTAAATTTACATTGCGAGTCATTTACTTTCAACTTTGAGTGACATTTTTTTAAATGTAGATGACTTAAATTCATCTGATCGCGAACAGTTATCTCCATAAAGCAGCTTTTGCTTCTGATGGCTCTTTATAGATCTTGTTAGCACTTAATGGCAGTGGTTGATTTTTTTTTCAAGTTTTGTTTACAGTTAAAGGCTGTGAAGGCTGTGTAAAAGATAAAAGGCTGAGGCTGGGCTATGCTGAGCTAGTTTCTGCTTGATTGTTTGTCCTCTCTCATCTCTCTCAGTCCAGTCTATACTACTATTATCATCTTAGCAGAAGAAACTCGCAGCAGATTCAGGCTCAGGATGGACAGCAACCGCAGATCAGAAACATGATCAGAAACTCTGTCCCCAGAGACATCATTAGAAAGATTCATGGTGAGAGAGATGAAAGACAGGACAAAGAACAAACTATTAGAGAGAGAATATGTTAATGAGATGTGATAGTAGTATATAAATGTATGGCTCTATAGCAAACTAACACAGGGACTGTTCAGCATAACCTGATCGAGAGTTTTACCAAAACCTTTAATCTTCAAATTACAGATACTTGCCTTCCAAACCTAAACCGACACCACCAAAGACAAGCCTAATAACTGAAGTCTCTGCCTGCCATTGTACTTGTGAAATGTAGAAACCACAAATATGTCTGTATTCTAAAAGCAAAGCTTTATTGGAATAACATGGTCCAGCTCTCTTAGATATGATTGCATGATGATTCAGGGCTTTGTGTGTGTGACAGGAATGTTTTTAAATTGTCTGTTGGATTTTACAAGGAAGCAATGAAGAGGAGGCATGGAAGAAATGTGATCTGTCTTTTCTATGTCCTGTCAGGACTATCACTGCAGCCTTTTCAACTGGGGGTTTCTCAGAAAGTAATTAGAGCTGAGAATATACTTGGAATAGTCCAGCAGAGAAACAACAAATACATGGAGTAAAGTTTAGGGTGTTCTTAAATTTGACAACACTGTGCAGATGAAAAATGCAGTCCAAAAAGTGGCTTATATGTGTAACTTAAAAGACATTAAATGTCAGTGTAATGTCATCCTGAGAAAAATATTTGGTTATTATCTTTGATAATAACTGCAAATAGTAGCTAATAGGCCATCCAATCTTTCTTGGAGCATGTTGTATAGCTACATAGTAACACCTTTGACTCTGCCTTTGCACCAGGATATGGAGAGCAACCCAAGCTGGGAGAGCCGTTCCAGACTCTAGGTACCCTATTTGAGGTCTCTCTCCAGAAGGGTATAGTTTCAACAGCTAAGATACTACACAATAACCATCAAACTCACAGGCCTCAGATAAAGAACCAGAGCTTTAAGGAGTAACACATAAACCCTGGCAGGAGGTGAGAGGGAGGTAAATAGTTTTATTTATTTTTTAACCTAATAAACTATAACAACTTTATTTAGAACAGGTCTAAAACAGCTATATTTTCAAAAACGAAACAAAAACCATTTGCTTCAGGGACAAAACCAAAAATACTGCATCACAGCCTGTCGAGAGCTTCCAAAGAACATTACCTATTGTTGTTCATAACTATAATTTACCCACTCAGGTCAATCACAAAATTTACACCTACATCCATGCAAGAGTGACTCACTTTATTTGACTTAGTGCTGCCTCTGAAGCATGATTCAAAACATGAAATACACAGGGCGAACATTAAATATATATATAAAAAATACATGACATCATCTTGCTCATATTTCAAGAAAAGATAACACTTTTAACATTTTACCAAGATTTTTCTAACGCAAACCTTTATTAAAACAAACATCTCCATATAATTGTATGTTGTGCTGCAGTTCTATTGTGTGTAGTTGTATTGTAGTCCTTGTCAATTGTAAACTGAAAGACCTTCTTGGTAATATACCTTTTTTGATTAAATGTTTCATCTTCTCTAGGATCAGTGTTTATTTGATGTCTGACATACTGCAAATATTCCAGTCAGGTCTAATGCACCTTTGGGCAGTGCTATGACATTTCTGGTATTCTAATTAGATCACTAGTCCAGTCAGTTGACAGAAAAGCAGTCAGAGATTAAAAAACAACAACAACAAAAAACAGTGTTTAACTTAATGAGACGTGTGCATGGCTGTTCAAATGGTTAGACGTTCAATGTCACTAATGTATCAGTGTAAAAGTGTGTCCTTTGCTGGGAGACATAAATGAATCATCCGCCACACATTCGTGTGGGTACATGAATCACCCACACTCTGAACCCACATTTTCTCAACCACTTCTGTACTCAAGTAGATATGCTGTCCATCTGACTATTAAATATTATTCTATAGCTTTATGAAGTGGAGCTATGGCATTTAAAGCAATGTTAAATTAATAACTCTATAAAATTGCTATGAATGGCCATATATGTGTAAATGCAGATCAACTGGTGTTTCAGAATGCTTGCTATCTTTTGTATGTTGCATGCCGTTTTAATTCACAGTGTGGGAGGGTGGCAGCTGTGAAGATGGTGGGCAAATATGTTGTTCATTTATTTTCTCATTGTCAGCCTACAGCTCCCACTGCTTTGTTTACTTCTGTAGTTGCTGCAGATGGAAGGAGGACTGTGTCAGTTTATAAATTCCAGCTTGTGAGATGGATATAAAGTGCTGCATTGTGGAGGAAAGATGCTGCTGATCACAATTATTATATAAACCATTTCTTCAAAAACAAAAACAAAGACAAAGCATTCACCTCGGCAAATTACATATATGGCTCGATATCACAGATCTATCTCTGCCTTCTCTGTTGAGGTACACTGTACTAATGCATAAGTTATTGCTTAAGGGGCAGAGTATCCAGGCCATTTTACTCAGTCCCATCAGACAGATCACCAGTCGCAGGACTAACACAGAGAGACAGACAACCATTCACACATATGGGCAATTTACCTAACCCCACTAATTGCATGTCTTTGGACTGTGGGGGGAAGTCAGAGTACCTGGAGAGAACCCACCCAAAATCCTCAGCCAGATGGTCGAGTTGAACTCTTGCTGTGAGGCAACAGTGATCACCACTGCACCGCCGTCCTGCCCCAAATCAAACATATTGGTTTAAATTACTTTAATGTTTCTGCTCTGAGCTACTGATGCTGACCAAACAAAAACACTTGTATAATGCACTATTTTGTTATTTGTACAGGGAAATGAACTCACATAATGTATAATTTATTACATTGTTACAACTCTGAGATTAGCGCTCTGTTTCTCAGCAACAGATTTTCACAGTTTGCAGCCATTTTTTTTAAAGAAAATGAGCATTCCCACTGAACAACCACATTTCATTTTGATTTTTTCAGAAAAACCCCCATAAAAAAAAAGAGTTTCATTTGGGGAAAAATATTTTCAGATGACAGTGATTCTTGAACACTACAGATTAACAGATTAACAATATAAGAAACATTTACATTACATTACATATTTACATTCCTCAGTGAAAGTACACTACACCTGCATGTTGTAGATGTATGAGATTATTACAGGTAGGTCCAGGGCTGCCACTTACTGTGCAGTTTGGGTCTGAGTCTCCAGTGTTTCTGCAGAAACCATTTATCTTCTTATAAAACAGCCACAGCACTGAATCAAGACTGTTGTACCACTGAAGGCAACCATACACAAGCATAACCTTATAATGAATATATTATTGTTCTCTAACTATTAGGTACACCAGTATCATCTGTTTAAACTGTAATCTTGTAACTAATAGATTAAAAACTGATAAAACAAACACCATCACAAACGTGTGATAATAAAATGTTAAATACCTATAATGGTTTTTGTTAATATTTGCTATTAAAAGCTTGAATACATAATAAAGCAAGTCTCTGCAAACAAAAGGGACATTGATATAAAATTGCAAGCTTCTTGAAAAAATGATCATCTACCAAACATTTTTGTTTTCCACATCTGATTACTTTAAATGCTTGTAATCTCTAAATCCCTTTAGGAAGCTATTAACTTGGATTAGTCTCTCCTAAATTTGTCATGTTAGACCTCCCCAGAAACTAAGAGTTTACATTTTATCTTAACAACAGATCAGTAATGATTTAGCAAAATGGGTGTCCAGACTGCAGAAAACATTATACTATTTCCTGTCTATTATTGTTATAGATTCCTTGTGGAGTTTTCTTGTAAAAAAGAGAAGTGCCTATTCACCTCAATTATTAATTAGTTAGGTACTTGAGGTGAGGTGAGGTGAAGGTAATAAATGTCATGGTTTGGAGGTTTTGTTAAAATTCAGGTTCCTGTGTATATTTTTTTGAGCTTTGTATTTTTAGTATGTATTTTTTTTCTCTCCTGTCCTTCCATGTTTGTGACTTCCTGTCGTAAATCTGCACATTTTTTCTTACTGTTATAGTTGTTTCTTGTTTTATTTTAGCAAGTTGTGTCCCAGTTGCCCACATGGTAATTTTGGACTAGAATTGCTACTAGTGTCAGTCAGTACCAACATTTTTTTCCCATCTGTGTGTAGGTGCTAAAACTTTCGTTTTGTAGTAATAGTGCTTTGCTTTCTTGGTATTTGCTGATATTTTGTAGTGCAGCATTAACCCACCAGCTCCAAATAAGTTGGCCAGATATCCCTGCAGTGAAAGGGGAACTATCCACCTCCTTTGCAATCTTCTTGCAGTGCCACTGTTTCAGACAAAGCATGAGGTTGAGGGGACCACTCTTTAGGTGCAACATGCAGACACATCGGTGTGTGGATATGCCCAGGCCTATTGAACACACGCTACTTACCATCTCAGAGTCGACAGCTGATGCATGGTAAACCGTGGTGGATGACAGTCACTCAAGGATACTTCAATGCCACCCTGGGCCCATGTCCTTTCTACTCAGTAGCGCATTTGGCCTGCTAATCTATCAAGAATATGGGGTTACCTCTGCATAGGTACCTTCATCTCCAGAGCATACCGCAGGTACAAAACCACATGCCACAATCCTGCCAATGCCCAGTTATGAACTACTGTGTGCTGGACACACCCCACAGGGCACACAAGGGCTTCCGGCACTAAAACCCAGTCCACCTAGGTCAGTCCCAGCATGGGTCAACCTACTGACCTTTCTTCTGACCACTCCACAGGCATCAGGCACAGTCATATGTGTCTCTGATGAGCCCACTCTGTGTCAACTGCCTGTGGGGAAAATATGGGAGAGGACAACCACACATGGTCTCTAGCTGAGCGACCTGGCTGTAGACCCTTTAAGATTCCACATTCACTCACTCTATATTTATGATAAAAGACGTCCAATATTTTGGTAGTGACAGTAGTTGAAGCTTTTCATAATTACCTCTGAAAAAAACAGCACACAATCTCCATAATTATTGGAGTCTTTTTCTTCTTTAATTACTAAAGGTGCTAAATATACTGACTTAGTTGATACCAGTGAGATGAATTGAAGCATGGTCACCACTGTGAATTAAAGGAATGTCATGCCCTCAACACGAGGTCATGTATTTATTTCAGAATTTAAAATGAATATATTCATAAACTCTTGAACGTTTGGTCACAGGCCTGACTGATATTTGTAAACATGCATGCATAAAGTGGAGGAAATTTACAGTTGAGAAATCAAACAATGCTACAAAATGGCTTGATCACTAAATGGTAAGCTTGATTATGAACAAGTGGACAATCCAAAAACAATCTGTCTCTGTCTTTTTCCCTCCCTTTGTTAATCTCTTTCCATTTTCTTTCGAACTTGCATTTGGTTTCCCAGTTAAAATCCTTGTGTATTTAGCCCAGTGCTTCCAATGATTAACTGTCAGTCTCTCTGTTTTCCAGCATCGTAGCTTCATGTCTCAGCGTGTATCATCTTTTAGACATTTATTAGACTGCCTGCTCCCCGCAGTGCTTTTTGCTACTCTACTTTAATACATTTCATTAAAAGTCCCCTCAGTTTGCCTCACCTGCCTTTATCCAGGTCCTCATGGGTCCACATTTTGAATTAAACGTAACAGACAAGCATGTTGAATGCAGTGCTGCTACAATAAAAGAATTGCCAAGCATAACCTGAGCATTTTAACTCAAATAGTTACATCCCTGTTAACTTGCAATCTTCTTCGGTCTATTTCTTTGTGTATTGCTGCCTTTATTCGATTTTTCCTCATTTTTCCTCTGTGAAAAGATCAATGAAGTCTTTTGAATATGTTGGTGTTTGTGCATGCATGTCCATGAGACAAAAATAACCTGTACATATGTCCTCCCACAAAATAAAATAAAATAAAATAAAATAAAATAAAATAAAATAAAATAAAATAAAACAAAACTCTGGTGATGACCTCTGCTATAGGAAAATCATTGAGGCAGCAGGGGTTAAGCCAGCAGAGAAAGAAAGGGAGAGAAAACAACATAATGATTCATGCAATTTGGGAAGTGCCATCTAGGTGATCAGGAAATAGTTTCCATTTATTGTAATCTTAGACCAACTAGAAAGCAGTTTTCTTGTTTGTTGGTGTGTCTTTTCTTCTAACTTCCATAATTTTTTTTTAAAACGCCTTCTAAACAAGTGGTAATATAACCATTTTGAACTGTAAGCTTCTAATACAGTGTAATTGACTACAGATAGTCAGTATGTATGGACTATAACCAATAGATGCACCTAAAATGCTTTCTGGAGTCTCTGTCCAGCATCTGCACCCTTCACAACACATCTTTCCGATGCTTCTGTAGCTTTATGAAAACCACCTTAGACCAGTATAATACATGCTGAGTGCAACACCTAATTTTTGAGGAAAGATTCTGTCATTATGCCACAGTCCATCTCTCATTTGGTGAAACCTATTTAGCACTTTTTAGCAGTGAATCATTTAGTCAAATAATGAAGAAATTTAAAACAAACAAACAAAAAACATTAAAACATAATAAGAAAAAGTAACCCTGAGAACTAACTAATTAAATGTATACTAATTAAATTTTCATTGTATGTGTGTGTGTGTGTGTGGCTATTGCTGGGTTTCAAAAACAAAGTACAAAGTCCAAGAAACCATGACTCTGCAGTGACTGGGAGAGTCACAAGATGTTAAAATGGCCTGCTGATGTGATGGAGTAAGTGAGTGTGCAAATGATGGGCCAGTCACTTCTCTCAATCTAAAAAGAGTCTAATGGTTTTTTGACAGCCAGAAGAGGAAAACCAATGGACACAGTGGTGATTAAAGATGAATTAACGACCTGGCAATCCAAGGGAAAGATGATGGACTGGCTTTGCGCTTAACTGGCAGATTTTCCTGTCTGATCATTTCCTGGTTTTCCGCCAACCAATTGATTATAAATGTTTATTCAATCATGATAGACTGAAACCATTAGGTGATACAGCAGTCCAACCAAGACATACCGTTAGCTGATTTAGTCTCTGGCTTGACTGAAACCTGAGACTAATCTTAGTATAAAACAAATCAAGTACCCTAAACAAATAATTTTCAGAGTAAATAGTGCACACACTCTGGATTTTCAAATAAGAAACCATTAGGTATAGACCAAAATTACTAAGATGTGTAATTAATTCCACATTTTCATTCAAAGTAACACCCATTTCTTGAAATGAGACTCGACTTTTCCACCTGTTAAGTTACTGTAAAAACTTTACTGATTTACTGATCTTACTGATTTTCTGATGAATATCCATAAACTACTCATTATATTTTAAAATGTTCCAACTTTTACTAAGCTTAATATATTGAGATGTTGATAAAAAATAATGATAATAAAGAAAAAAACTAACACACATTTGTTCTTTGTTGCAATTAGTTCAAAAGTGAAGCAGTAATGTTGCCTTATAACATTTTATTTCTATCATAAAATTTAAAGTCATGCTAACAACACAGAGACATTTAAACAGCTTTCTGTCCAAATCAATAACGGCTGCACCTGAGGAAAAATAGAGCCATTATGAATGCATCTCAAACTGGGATGTTTTTAATTTGTAGGCCTTTATATATCAGAGTTGAGATAAACACAAAGAAATCCTTTATCTTTCTGGTTTGTGTAGGGAAGATATTCAGGATAAGCAGCTGATCTGTGAAACTATTTGTGCCTTGGCCTTCTTTCTGTGATTTGAAATCTCAGCGTGACAGTGGTGAAAGTGGAAATGATTCAGGAGCAATTACTATGACCACATGTCACTGTGCCCAAGAACCAACTCAGCAAGAGAATAGTAGGTCAAGATAATTACGGCTATATTATGTGAGATTCATTTTTTTTTTAATTTCACATTTTTTTAGACAGCAATACATAGCCTCTGTTTCTGGACCTAAAGCTATTGAGGGAGTAAGAGAAAGCACTGTGTGTCATGTGTTATCTTTAATGCCTTTTTTTGAGAGTCAAATTGTAACGTGAAGATTCCTGGCAGGATAAACTCACCAATGTCTAAATGTAATTATTGCTACGTAGCAATCTGTGGTTGGGTCATAACTGTAATAGGCATCATCAATAAACATAAGTGACCTTATTCCGCCAGCACATGACACTGGACATGCATACATGTCCACCCATAACATTTCACCATCTTTCATGAATAATGTGTTTTGCTTCACATCATGACCCATTTCTTTCATTCTCCATACATTTCTCTTTCCATCATGCTGATGCAAGTTAGTCTTGGTTTCTTCTGTCCATAGATTTTTTGTTTTTTCGCAGAGCAGATCAGACTCTTTCAGATGTTTTAGTGCAATGTCTTATCTGGGCTTTCTATTCTTGAGTTTAGCTAGTGGTTTGCACCTTGCAATCCCCGTATATTTCCAATCATGAGGGTGTGTCCCGATTTTAGACATTGACAATAATACTCTGACCCCCCAAGCGTGTTCTTCACTTGATTAGATGTTGTGATGAAGGTTTTCCTAACCAAGGAAATAATTCTTCCAGGCACTTTTGGTGCTGTTGAGCTGGTAAGTGCATTTATTCATTTATCTGCTCATTATTTTAAAGAATATATCATATTATTGATTTGGCCATTCCTATCTCTCTCATAGGTTTATTTTGGTTGTCTAACAATGACCTCCTTCACTTGCATTGCCACCTCTTTGGACCATATATCCAGAGTTCTAGTGGGAACTACCAAATGCAAGTTTAACACTTGGAATCAACAATTTTATCTGCCTTATTTGTCATGAAATACCAAGAGAAGAGGCCTCACCTGACCATTGTTATACAAATATACATATATGGACCTGACTGTATCACATTCTTCTGGAATAGCATTCTTTGAAAAGTTTATATTTCAGTTACAACTTTGGTTTTAATCATTATTCTTAATGTAGGATGAACTATACGTATTTAATAAGGTGAGCAAAAGGTAACTGTAAATATGGAACTACAACATTCTAAAAGACTCGAGACTCGACTCAAAGACTTGAGGGTATACTCACTATCCTGTCAGCTATCATCACTGATGTACACCCACTCCTCTCATACACAGCCCACACAGTTGGACTGGTCCTCTTATAAATCTTCTCTCATTAATCATTTAGACGAAGCAATTTGTGGAGCACCTGTCCCAAGCAGAAGGCCATTAGGGTTTTCGATAGAAGGAGCACAGTGGGTCTAATGGCTTTTCAGAGGATCTTATTGGAAGACATATTGGATTTTACACTACACATAGCCACTAGCTTTAAGATAGTCAGAAGTGAAGCACAGGTTAGTGTGTTAAATGCTGCAGTATATATGAGGAAGAAGAAAAAATGTTCTTAGTCAGCATGTTTGCCCCAGCATTACCCATTAAGTTGGCTTAATTGGCTAATTGTTGGTAAATGTGGACTTTTTTGTTCTCAGAGGGCTTGAGTAGCCTACCCTAGCATTCATGATGAAAAAGAAAGCAAGAGTTTGACAACATTTTGCAGAGCAAATCCCAAAATGATGTGTGGCGTCATTAAATCTTCTCATTAGCACAAACATACATAACCATTTTTTTAAATGATTTTCCTTAATAAGAGAAGAAAAAAAAACTCTTCACATATTAATTCAAGAGTTATCCAGTTTGTTACTCTGCCAATATTCTTGTAAACAAGTTCGCATCAAGCAAGCGTGTAATCTTCTCCATTTTTTATTAAATAGAACAAGCTTCAACTCATCACAGACTGCAGCCCTATTCCTGAGCCCAGATCAGGTCAGTAATTGAAAAATGTGCTTGGTTATTATTGCTTTAAACACAGTGGCCACATTTCTTGCTTCGAATCTCATTACTAATTCTGTTCTGCTCCTCAGAGGATTATCCACCTGGAGCAGTTGGCTGTCACTCTGGCTACACAACAAGGCCAAGCAGAAGCCCGGGGGAATGCCGTGTCACAACATCTGTGTACAACGTACAGTAGCAGGCTGAGCAAGGACAGGACCCATCAATATTAGTCTGTCATCTTATCTGATAGAGACAAGCTCAGTGCTGAATCACCAAACTCAGAGAGGGTTCTGTGTTTTGTAATGCACTTCACTCTCCTCTATGAATATGAATGGGCTTCATGTGCCCCAACTTCTTAAACTTTTCCCCTACATTGCAGTATGGAAAATATATATCGGATGCAGCAAACAAATGAAAACAAATGCCCTAGGAAGCAATATGATGCAACAGTGTAAAACCATACAAGTTGCTATAACTACACTTAAGTTATATTAGAATTAGATTTAGATCTATTATATTGGATCACAAAGCAAAGAATGACTATTAAATGCCATGGTGTCATACAGCTTTTTACCAGCCTACAGTGAAGTTTAAGAAAGTTTCTAAGAGATTCTTAATCTTGATACACAATCATTTTACTATGTGGATAAAAAACAAGCTAGAAGGTATGATTGATGCAGTTTAACCTAAAATAATATACAAGTGTAATAGGCTTTATTTCTCTGCATTTTCCCCAATGCATGCTTCCTGATTAAGCGTTCTGTCCTCAGCTTCTTGCCCCTAAGTGAAGTTATGTGTCTGCCTTAACAGGGTGATAGAGGAGATGCCCTGATCACCCAACTCTGTCAACTCAGGTCCATCACCAGCAGCCCTCTTATTTATATTCTTTCTTGTTAAGCACTATTAATTGTCCGACCATGTGCCAGAGGGCATTGTTTATTAATTCCCACCCTGTACCCATTAGGTTCCATCTAGAGTCTTTAGACAAATGGCCCCCTATTAGACAGCTCGGTCTGCTAATGAGACAGTCACACATGTGGGGCTTCCATAACAAACAATTCAGGGATATCACACACATTGTTTCCATTCTTCATCCTCATAGCTTGGAGTTACTGTACTGTACTAGAATGATTTCAGTTTGCAATATATACAGTTTATATAGATACTTCCATATATGGAACATGCAGCTGAAATAAAATATAAGGGTGTGTTGTCTGCAGTTGAGATGGCGTCCTATATAAACTACTATTAAAATTATTATTAAGATATAATTTCACTGGATCGAACAGACTCAAGCGCAAACCCAGAGTGCTTAGAATCAAAAGTCAAAGGTTTATTTACAAAAATCAGGTGAAATATATACAAAGTGTGGGGTCGGGGTTTCCAAGGATCCACGGGAAGGAGGGGAAGGGTCCTCACACACAGTCACAATCACACACGCCATGCTTTTCTTTACTTTCTCATGCCACACTCCTCTTCTTCCACATAGGCTCACGCTCCTTCTCGCACCATGCCAAATTGCCAAACTGAGGACTCCAGGATGGGGAAAACAGGAACAGGTCCAAGAAACACAAGGTCAGAAACAAGCTAGAGATTTCACAGAGACTAGAGACTAGGATTTGCCAGGGTTACATTCCAGCAACGAGAAGCACTGAGCTACTGCCTTAAGTAATGGCCAGGAAAACCAGGTTAACGAGTGGCAGGTGGTTAATCAGACCAGGTGCGTGGCCCAAAGGTGGCAGCCCGTAATGAGTTCCGCCCAGCCAGGCCAGAGACAGGAGAGAGAGAGAAAGTGGAAGAGAAAGCGGAAGAAAACAATAAAAAAAACATATGGCCTGAGACTGAGCCAGCGGGGGAGAGACAGGCACCATGACATTTAATATATAAATCGTATAAATAGAAATTTGATATAAATGGTAATTGGATTGGTTCTCATATTTCATATTTCTACTTTATCTGAGCACTCTAAGCGCATTTTACACAACTTGCTTCATTCACCCATTCACACAAGCACTTTTGTTTTCTAAGCTCTTTCTACGTAAGCTCTTTCTATCTAACATTCACACACATTCATACTCCAATGGATGTATCGGAGAGTAACTTGGGGTTACTGTCTTACCCAAACACTAATTTAAAAGTAAAACACAGATGTTCTCTTAGGATATATATTGAGGATATAGCTACTAACTTCATAATTCAAATTCCTATGACATAATGGCATGTGAGCCACTGATACATATTTGCAAAGGTTTGGACAACCATCTGAAAATTCAGTTTAGTTGTTTCATTTATTTAACAAAAGAGCAAAGAAAAAGAGACTTCATAGTGTGGTGGTTTACACATTTGACTGACAAGTTAAAGATCTGCAGTTTGATCCTATTTAATTTTCTTGAGTGTGTAATATTTTTATCCAGAATCTGGTGGATAATAGTTAGTGGAACTCATTCTTCCCTTTATTGTTGCAAAGTTCCACTGACTGCCACACAAACTCATGGCAGAATATTTCCATAACAGAGTTTAACAATTGACAATGTGTTCTTTTCTTTTCAAATGGCACCCAATTTTCTTCCAAACATATCTTTGTCAATTGTGGTCAAGAAATACAATTTAACCACATTTATATGCAACAGATGAGTCCACTTATGAAGACTGAATATTACAATTTAGTTGAATTTTGATTCCTTTGTGCATGCAGCATTGCACAACTAAATGATGAATCATCACTCTTTTGTCAGACTTCACCTGTCCTAGTGGGTTTTATTTTGCCTTATTAACTGCAATTTTCCAATGACTGTGTGACAAAATATAATTTTTGCTAGTCTGAATCATGAGCTTGAAAAGGAAGAAAAAGAAATGAAAATGAAAATGAAAAATAAATGAACGAGCTGAGTGCACTTCAGTGATGTATCTTTAAGTATTCAAACCACAACTTACAATTCATTTTGCTTTACTGGATATTTTTAAGTTAAATACATAATAGCCCATCATTGGTGAAAATCTGTCAATGCGGTTTTTAGCAATGTATGTACCTACTGTATCTGTCTAGTTCTCTGTATTGCATAACATGTACACAGACAGATATTGCGTCATACAGTGATTTTTACCTCAACTGAATGCGTATGTGTGTGTCTGAGACAGTGCAGATTGCTGAGTAAGGAAGAAATATTTCCCAGTGTCCTACAGTCACAAATGCTCTTCCCACAACTATAGACACACAAAGAGACAAACCAAAAATCTCCTGAGTAGACGTTGTCAACCATTAAGTATACCTGCCAGTGAGTGCATCTATCTGTGTCTGTTTCAGATCTTTTTTATTTACAGTCAGAAAGTTTTTAATTATGTTCTGTATTTTATCTGTTGTTCTGCAAACACATAAAAATGTACTACAACACAAAATTAATCGAATGAGCAATGTCAAGCCTAAAGTTTGAGGCTTTCTAAATTATTGTGGTAACTTCTTATGTTCAGAGGTTATGTTCAGAGTTTAAATAGTCTGGAAGCACCATATTTTAACTAATTCTTTTATTTACAGTATGTTTCAAGTACAGTATAGATTATCTGCTAGGTTAATAGGTTTTATACATCCAGATTGGTACCCCTTACATTACTAATGACACAAACAAAGCCTGGCTGCAAATCTACAGCTGTGCATTATATTGTCACTGGAAATTGCTATAGGTTTAGAGCTCTAATGTGCAGGTGTCACATCAGAAATAAAAAAAAAATGGCACTAGTGCTACTGTGCTCTCTTTTGCATGATTAACAATTTTTTTTTGTAATCAAAATGTTTTTTTTTTTTTATAATTATCTGGTAATATCTATGTTTGGCGCTAAGTAGTGTTAATGGGCTAAGGATTCATTTTGTTGTTATAAATAATATCCCTTTTAATGTATTAACAACAACCATTGTGATACCTATTGTTCTGAACTGGGGTTTCAGGTTTTGTCAAACCAGCTATTGCAAAGAAAACAAGGGTGTGTTGGACTTCCTTTAGACTTCGCTGAAATTCCATGGAATGGTGCATGTATGCACTTTTTCAAATTCTTTAGCTTGTTATCATGAAATATGAAGTTTTTTTAATAGACATTTTTTTCTTAGCTTTCCATGTGTCATGAATGGTAACCTTGATTAACCTGGCTAATTTATGTGTACTTTGAGGTTTTTGTGTGGCAAGGTGTCTGTAGCTATTAAACAAACATGCAGTTCAAACATGACAAAGTAAAACTGTCAAATGGTGTCATTTTATACATAATAATAGGAAGATTTAAATTGTAATAAAAGCATAATGACACATAATAATAACACTCTTACCAGTGGAAACAGCTGATCACAGTTCAAACACACATAGGAAATTCGTTAAGTATAAGGAAGAAGATAGAAAAAAAAAAAGGTTCATAAAATGGAGAAATTGCTTTTTACAGCCAGTTAATTTTTCTTATATTAAACTTAGATTTATATTATCCTATATTAGATTTTTTTCTTGTTGTTTCTTGTTTACCCTATCCATAAATTAAAATAAATAAATAATTAAAGGATGAAGACAGGATGTCTCTTTAATAATGTGCCATTGAAAATGACCCCTTCATTAAGGACTGAGTCAAGAACTGACTAAGATTAATGGCAGACATTATGGATAAGGAAGCTGGATGTTCATTTGCTGACCAACATCCTGCCCTTAGCGCAGCTCATTCATTATGGTTAGAGAGATGTTTAGACTACAAAATTTAATTATGATAAACAGTCAGTAAATGAACTTGGGGTGTACTAGCACACCCTGTTGTCTTACATAATATTTTAAATCAAACAACCACGCAAAGTGTGGTTGAAAGATTGGAGAAAAGTTTATTGGTTGTACTGTGGATTTTCAAGGTCACTCCGATGTGTGCTGCACAATACGTAACATGTTGACATAATAACTGGATAAAAAACACATAATTTGAGTGTGTGTTTGGAGAATTGTTTTATAGAAAACAATAAATGCATTATAGAACTCTTTATAGCCTTATCTAGGTTGCTTAGCTCCTTAGCTCTTATACTACAAATCATCTTTACTTATCCTCCAGCCCTTAGCCTAAGACAATCATATGTGGAGAAGACCTATTTTTCTTTGTCTAGTAGAACATGAAGTCATCCCTACAACAGGAGGAAACTTTAAAAAAAAAGGCACATGACACTGGTTTTCTAGTAACACATATGATGATGTGTTATTGTAACTGGAGACTGCTTCTTCTATATTGAAAACAATTGTTATTTTTCAGAAGTAGAAACCCAAATGAATGTGAAATTGATGTGAAGCAGCACAAAGGAACTCTATGCAATTGAGTGTGTATATGGCATGTTCAGAGTGACATGATTTGCATCTTGTGCTGTTTCATATGAATATTGTTGCATGCAGTGCTGGGTGCTACAAAGTAACAATGAAAATAATTTTTTCAGTAATGCAGTAATATATCATGTTACTGCACTAAACCAAGTAATCACATTACAGTTATGTTGTTACTTTCGTTACAGAAGTTCTTTAGTTGTCTGAATACTTCATTGAGTAACAGCTCCAACACTGGCTGCATGATGAATTTTTTTTAAATCAAACTTTATTTTAGTGTCATACAAATTTATTTAGTTTTATTTTAATTATACATTCAGAGTATTGTGTCACACTATGGTCTAAAATCAAGCCCATTTGAATAACAGTACTTATAAGCAGTAACAGTACATTTAGTACAGTAAATGTGCTAAATGTACTAAACAGTACTTTTAATTAAACAGATGACTAAAGAATTTAGACGTATGTAAATAAAACCTAGTCTACAAACTATATATACATAGTACACTATGTCACTAAATTCCTGTGTCCACCAAGGCAAACCTCCTACTGATTTTCCAGTGCAATAGTTACCATGCAGGTATGCATAATTTTATAATGAATAAACAAAACAAGAAAACACCTTAGGCTGTAAAAACACTATTCATTTTTATCACTTTGAAATTTGTTTTGAAATGAAGCAACTTGTTTTGTCCCCATCAGTGACCCAGAAGTAAATCTAAAGAACCAATTTGTACCTATCTTATTAACTTAGTTTGAATCTAGCCTGTTTACTGCAACTCAGAATTTGATGCAACTATTTTAGATACAGGTACATTACCAAGCAGTCTCTTAACTCCATATTCCAAATCCAGCACCAACCAAAAAAGTACTGTGTCATAAACAGACAACTTCCTGGTTCCATGAAAAGCGTTAAATAGAGATGTTTTTTTTAATAGGATTTTGGAGTACACAAATGAATATCAATGACACTAAACTGATTTAACATCAGAATGTCTTGTTTTAGCCTAGCATACAGTAGGTTGAAAAGTTTTAATTCAAATCAATTCAATTTTATTTAGACAGCGCCAAATCACAACAACAGTTGCCTCAAGGTGCTTTAATTGTAAGGTTGACCCTACAATAACATATACAGAGAAAAAAAATCAACAATCATATGACCCCCTATGAGCAAGAACTTTGGCGACAGTGGGAAGGAAAAACTCCCCTTAACAGGACGAAACCTCTGGCAAAATCAGTTGGGGTGAGAGAAGGAAGACAGGACAAAAGACATACTGTGGAAGAGAGCGAGAGATACAATGCTAAATGAATTATGCGACCTATGCTTCAATGATTGTGACTTTACACATGCAACAACTGCTATTAAAAGGGCAATTCTTTGTCAAGACCAAGAATTTGGGAGCATTTGGAAAGTCACTAATTTAATTATATATAATTTAAAAAAAAAAAAAAAAAAAGAACTTTTAATTTCACCCCCCACATGCCCATAAGACCTTTGGCCAACACCAAGAGCCTGCTAAGTAGACTAAGAAAATGGTTATACATAGTGATTTATAAGGGCATAACTATAGCACTTTGCTGAAAAAATGCAATATGGTCTCAGCATAACAGTGAAAGTTTTTGAAGTGACTCTCTTCCATAGGAGATAGAGGTGTCTAAAGGGCATTCCATGTGACAGTCCATTGTCATAAAAAACAATAAATTGTCCATGCTCAGTAGTATATCTTTTCAAAGGCAACCATCCAGATCACAAAGTACTGGTTCACTTTTAAATTGTCAAAGTATAGTGTGCATTAATGGCCAACGGCTATAATATGGTTACTCAAACAACCATCTATTGTGTCATATTTACCCTTGATCTTAATGGCACCAAAGATATTACAAATGTTTGTTTTTACCACTTAGATAATGGACATTTTACCAGCTCGTAAAATATTTATTGCACAGTTGATTCAAAATCAACGCTTTCTAGTAAGCAATTTCTGTACCAATCTCAAAAAGACATTGAGTATTCATCAGTTTTAATCACGCTGATGGCAACTTTGCAATGTTATAGGAAAATATGTCCCACAAAGTCTTTATTTAAAATAAAAAAAATGGAATTACTTAAAAAAATTTACACTAATCTTCTTACACTGGATGAATGGATTAAAGAAGAGAAGTGAAATTTTGGATTATGAATGTTCAGTCTGATTATTCTAAAAACATTTCCTGTCTTAAAACACTGAAATTAATTTTATCAAAACATAACCTTGTCAGAGGATGAGAACCAGTTATTTATTTATTAATTTTCTCAAGAAAAATTAAGTTGTAGACAGCAGGTCAGACACTGACATTGTATGACTCAGTTTTGAAGCTATATATATTGGTGGGGAGAAATCCTTCAACAATCCTTTCTATCCGTCAATTATATCTTTCAGGGTCGACTGAACTATTCCCTTGATATGACGCAGAACATTTGGACACGAAATTCTGACCGTCAACACTGCAGTGAACAGCTGTTGCAGGCAACATTTTTTAGTTTTTTAGTCACAAATAAGTTTTTTTTTTATTAATTTCAAACAACTTCCAGGATACTTTTTTTTTTCTTTTGTAAAAATACTATTGTGCAAATATAGGGCAGTGATTCTATTTAGGTAGACAATGTAGTTCATGAATACTGATTAATTAAAGTTAGTTCTGTATAATTAAGATTTTTTTTTTCTGTCAGTTTTCCCACACAAACCACAGGACATAATTTTATGTCAGGATAAGAGAAAACTTAACAGTGAAAATATTTTATCTATGATTATATAATTATTATAATTATAGGGCGCTCTGAAAGGTGAAGCGCTGTCAGATTGCATTTGACATGTAGCTAATGGCAACTAGCAATTGTCCCCTATTAGCTGGTAAGCAGATCACAGCGGGCAGTCAGCTTAGGCTGAGGTCCACTTCAACAAAGGCTTAATGTGGCTTTAAAGAGTTCTTAAACAATCAGCAGGGACTATTTGTTAATAAAACAGCATGTTTTTCCTTTGTTTTGCGCTATATCTATATAGTAATTTATTTATTTATATCATCAATTCCGCGTGGCAGACCGTGGGGATTGAGGGGAAGGAGGACCCAGGCGCGGGGCTCTGAATATAAGCAGTGTGTTTATTTACAGTGGTGTAAATAGTTCACAGAATAAATCCCCGTGTGTTCCCTTGACTGCCATGTGGTGTCTTCACCCACAAGTCTGTGCTCCGTGCTCTTCCGCTGCTGTGTGTCCCCGCACCCCGTGCTCGCTGCTCTTGTCTTCCACGCTCCTTCGTGGAGTCTCACACAGCGATCCCGCGCCGAGGAGTGCTCAGCCACACTCACCGACGAGGCTTCATTAGCTGCAGGTGTGTGTGATCATCCGCTTCGGGTGTGGCCAGCCTCTAGACGGGACACACCCACCAGGCCTGCCTGAAACCCAGTGCTCAGCCACACTCACAGCCACACAAACTTGCCTATACATACAAGCATGGAGAATCACAAGAACAGCAGCAGTGCAGAAGACGCACACATCACAAAATAACAATAATAATAACAATAGTCCACACTGCTCACGGACCTCGAGCCGGTCCGTGACACAAGTTTCATTTCTATACATTTATAAAACTCATTAGTTGTGTTCTTCAGTCTGCCTGCTCTCCAAGGAGTCTTACATTAGATACTTTTAATTACTTTTAATTACATTAGAGGTGCCCTACACAGGATCCAGGACTATTTAGGCAGTAATAAATGTCAGTTATTTATTGTGTGAGGTTTGGCAAAAAAAATCCTCACACTAAATTTGGGCTCATTTAGTATTCCATTATCACCAAGGGGCAACCTCTGGAGCTGAAGAAATTAATCCAGTGTAAAAGTGGCAAAAGCTACAGTTTCTGTAAGGTACTAGGTGTGTCTGGCTCAAAAGAGGAATTGATCCTCATAAATAACCCATTATCTCTCAGGTTAGCAGGGTTACAAAAATATTTTATGAAATGTTTCAAAAGTCATTCCAGTGAGTGCAGGATAGATATCTAAAGACTGGAGATGCAATTGGTTACCATCAGAATATCTACATTATATTAACATTACCTGGAATATCAACTGTTATATGAATTTGTATTGGTTATGTGACACAAAGTATACTTCTGTATGACAGTAAACGTGAATATTTCGATTTCCATTGTGTGGGAAATCATCATGTAAGTCATCAGGATGAGTACACCAGCAAAACATTCGTAGTCAGGAAAAGGTTAAATTATAATTTCATGCAGTTACGATATCTTATCTTGCAGGTTTGTCATTTCTCCCAGGCACCAAATCAGTTTCCCAGCTTTATGGAACCATTTCAGGTTTCGTACAGATAAATTGATTCATCTGAGAAATTGTTAAATAGAGCATTGTCCCTGGCTGCAGACACCACTGGGAAATCACAGGATTGTCCTTGGTGATGACATGAATGACGGCTCAGGCAGCCACAGAGAGAGCTTTAATCAGGCATGAAGACAGGCGAGAAAACTAAAATGTGTGGAGCAGAATACAGAAGCGAGAACAGCAAAAAGTCATTAGAATGTTTCATGTGACCTATCACGGATTTAAGGATTGAGGATGGTGTGTAAACAATTTCAGTGAACCTAAATCTTAGGGAGGAAGTAGATCTGTTAATATTATTATAAAGGTTGATGTATATAATTGTTCACTTGTTCACTGAGGGAAAAAATTAGACGAAAAACTTTTCTTGTGGCATTTTTGGTCAATGTGTTCGTAAAAAAGCAGAAGAAAAAGCTAAAAACTACTAAGAAAGTTACTCCACTATAGGCCATGTGGTAATAGCAGTGCTTAAAATAATATTATAACTTGAATTTAAACAAATAGATGTTTTGCTTTACTCATTTTACTCATTTGTATTGTATTGATGCATTCTCACTTAACCACAGCTGTTTAATAAATAATGCTTTTATCCATTCATTTTTTAAATTACCTAATGTTAAGATGCCAAATTACCCTGTATACAGTGTATAAATGAATATCACTCTAAACTTAGTGTATGTTTTTAGAAATTAATATTGATAATATCTTTCATTTTGTACAGTAGCAGCTTTCAAAACAAAGATTAGACATTACAGGACAAGGGAGGAAACAAACAACAAATAGACATTTAAGAAGAGATAAAGGTGAAACAAATAAAGATATAGAAATCCTGGCAGGGCATTGAGATAAAAGCAAGCAATCGAATAAGTTTAAAGTTGAAAAACTGGCAAATTAAAAGTAAATGTAAAAAATAATAAAAATTAAAAATGATGGCTGGAAGAAAATGGTAAAACACAGACATAATTCAAAGTGGAGACAGAAAAAGCCTGCTTATAAAAATATTTACGATAGATTTAAAAGATAAGCGAGCTCACCATTCTGATATCCTCAGGGAGATTGTTCCAAAGAGCGGGTGCCCGGACAGAAAAAAAGATCATCTTTGGTTCTCAGCCGAGATGGATGGCCAGCAGAGCCTTGGCTGAGGACCTCAGGTTATGACCACGGGTGTACAGCGTCAGAAAATGTGAAATATACTTTGGTGCAGACCTAGAGCGGGCCTTAAACGTCAACAATAAAATCAATTCAAAAAGAAATACATAAACAATGAAGGAAAGCTAAAATAGGACGTGAAAAAACACTCTTGAGGTAGCCAAAAGGCAGGGGCGTCATTTCCAGGGGGGTTAGGGGGATCATGACCCCCCTAATAATCTGACCCAACCATTATAACCCCCCCCCCCAATAAAAATATGAATTATCTTGCATAAATAGGCTGTTGGTTCTCTTTACTTGTTTCAGGTATTATTATCAAAATAGTTGCATGTTTAATAATCTGGGAATTTACCCAGATTTATTTATTTATTTAGACAGAGATCTTGACCCCCCCCCCCCCCCCCCCAATGTTCAGCACAAAGTTACGCCGATGCCAAAAGGTCATTCTCGGTGAGAACAACTGTGACTCACCAATGACAACACTAAAAGACCTTTCCCATAAGAAGTAAAACCACCTCAGAACTGTACCAGTGATGCCAACTCAGTTTTGGAGACAATCCAATAAGATATAGTAATCCACAGTGTAGCACTCAGATCTAATGAAACTAAAACAGAGGATTTGGATTTACCACCATCAGCTGCAACCAGCAAATCATTCATCACACACAGGAGTGCTGTCTCTGCACTACAGTTTGTTCTAAAACATGATTGCATCAAAGAGCGAATTTCTTTAAAAAGCAATCGATTGTTCAGTGACAATGTTTTCTAAAACACTGGAGTGAAATGGAAATTTGGACATAGGTCTAAAATTATTCAAGAAATTTAGGTCCAGAGAGGGGTTTTTTTTCAGAAGAGGTCTTACGATTGCTCTTTTTGTTTATTTGTTTTTTAATAAACATGTCCAAAACCAGTTAGAGGTGAGAACGTTTTTTCTAGATAGAATTTACATTTCATAAACTTTCTTTGAGGGCTTCATTTTGTTAAACACCTCAGTAAGCTTCTCAATAGAAACTGAGTTGTTGAAAGAGTAAAAGTGAACTTTAGTTTTTGTAGATTCAATAGATTCTTAAAAGTTAAAAAAAAACACACATTTTAAAGACAAAAACGCTTAAAAAAAAACAGGAAACCTTGAAATGTTGATGGATTTAGTGATTTTCTACTCTATGTGCCTTATAGCAAACATAACTGCATAATGGCATTTCAACACCAATGAGATAATATTGATAGAGAAAAGCGTTTCTATATTTCTCTGTTTCTTTCCATTTCTTTTCCAAAGAAGGTCATCATACAGGATGAATGTACACTCCCTGATCAAACCATTTTTAAGCTTCTGCAGTGGAGCGTTTAAATTTAGGCTGATGATGCGGTTCAGTTTGATTTGTAAATTCTACCTTTTGCACTAACAGAAATAGCTGGGGCTTGGAATGCAGCTATGGTGGCCCATATAACTTCTGATTATAGATTTTTTAATTCAGTTGGCTAAATCCACAAAGAACAGTAAGCCTCAGAGCAGCAGTGCAAGTCAGCTGATCTCAGGCTGTTCACAAAGAAAAATCTAAAAATCTACTGGAGCTTACAACATAAATTACCATGTGATTTATTTCTAAGTGACTGTTTTCCTCATGCTTAGTTGGTTTAGCTTGTGTCATTTCAAATAAATGTTGACATCTGTTAATGTACTGAAAAGAACGCTAATCTCAGTTGGTAAAACAAGTGAACCTGCTCCAACCCTTCAGTTCACATTGTCCAAAACAACATAGTCACTGTGGTAAGATAGCTGCTGATACAAGCTTTGCTGCCACCAGAAACGATAGCAAATTAAATTTGCTCTTAGCAATTGTAGAATTCACTGTGTAGTTTGTAGTCTTATCATTTAGATCAAATCTTTTTTCCAACTCTAAATGTTCCATGACATTTAGTAACACGTTTACCTTGCTCACTGGCAGATATTTGTTTATATATTTGTTTTCCCCCAGCAAAATCTGTCAGATCTTGCTTTGCCTATCAAAGATAAAATCTCAGATTTTATTTTATTTTTTATTTTTTTTATTTTTTTATTTGAATTCATTCAAATTATTCTTTGTTTTAAAAATTGTTACATGTCTGAGTGAGATGGTAAGAGGAACTACTGCCAATAATGGTTTCTAGTCTCACACCTGCCCAGTTTGACTATGCTAGTTTGTGTTGAATAATAACAGAATTAGTGTTAATAGTCTATGTGACTACATTTCTTTGAGTTCCACGAAGACGACTGTACAAAACTTTAGAAACTTAAAGAAGTCCAGTTGGTTTCTTTCCAAACTCCTTACATTACCATGACTGAGATGACTGAGAACCTACACAAACATAACACAATTAACTTATAATTTTACAGGAGATAGCTTAAAAGTCCCTGTTCAGAATGTGTAACAAAAGGTTAAATGATTTAGATGTCACAGTACAGACATCATCCATGGCAGTGAATAGCTTAGCCCTGGTAAGTCTCCAAAGGGACACAGAGAGGTGAGATAAAAAGGGGCTAAAGAAAATCTCTGTGTGAAGCTTAAGCCTTGGAAACTGATGTCCTTATAAGTGTTCATCTGTCCCACACAGTCCGACTGAGTCAGACACCATGGAAAGCGGCTTACAGCTATTGTTGTGCTCTCAGCTGTTAAAGGTTGTATGAAAGCCTAGTGCAAGAAGGGCAGGAATGATGCCACACTGTTCGTTCTTGTTTTACTGAATAAGCCTTGAGTCTACAAAGGTATTTTATGTTGACATTTAAGCAAAGAGCATAGTTTGAATATTAAATGTCTCAGTGCTGTTTTCTGGCATTAAACCAATTGTTTACAAGCATTCTGCTTCTCAGTTGAGGATGTTTTCACTTTTGACTGAGCTGTTTTAAGCACTCATGTTCAGTTTGGTGCTGCCGGCTGATGCATTGACAATCCTAACAAGGCCAGAGTTTTGCATCAGACCCCAGAAAGGTCAATGCAGAGAGAGAGAGTCACATATGGTAGTTTTTTTTTTTTTATGTCATACTAGGATTTTGTATCACATGATTTTATGTCAAAATAATTTTTTACTGCGCCGTTATTTTCATGATTTGGGTTTTAAATGCATTGACCTTGTGATTGCTATCTTGCAGCGATCTGAGTTTAGATGTGAACGCACAGTAGCTTTTACTCTGAGCCCCTCCCAACTGATAGCACACCTCATCCTGTCTCTGAGGCTGAGCCCAGATACCTTTTGGAGAAAGTTTATATCAGCCGCTTGTCATATCCACAACCTTATTCTCTGGACACTACTCAGCTTGTGGCCAAAGTTCAAGACAGAAAAATAGACTGGCCAGTAAAACAACACCTTTGCATTAACTCTCAGCCCTCTCCACTTAAACAGACACATACTACACCTTGAAACTAATACTTTTATCTAATGGAAAAATGCCATTTTATTTGCAAAAGTGAACATTCAAAAATATCATTAAAAATATGCAATATTTAACCCTTACATACTGTTCAGGTTAAATTCAACCCATTTTGACATTTGACAGGAATAAATAATACCTTAAATGTCATTTTTTCTTACAGGACTCAATCATTGTACAAAAGGAACAGAGGCCATACAGACAAGAGAAGGTGCTTTGAGAGAGGGTGGCTTTCTGTATGGTTTTGATTCGCCTTCCACCAGGTATTCAAGCTCCCTTTCCCAGTCCACAAACATGCATGTTAAGCTAATGGATGATTCTCATTTGGTGATCTAGATAAAGTGCTTAAGGTGAGTGGGACTTGTACTGAAATGCACTTTGAATGGTCACTAAGACTAGGAAGGTGTTATATAAATACAAACACATTACATTTGTAATGATCTAAAAACAAAAAAGAGTGAATTTAGTTTTAGTTACCTGAGATTTATACTCCGCTAACTGAGATAAAAATGGGAAAATGGAGAGAATCATAATATTATAAAACCACCTGAGCTGAAATTTCAATGATGGTGGGAAATACACGTGCAAGTGTCACATAAGGTGTCTTATCACTGTTTTGAATGGACTAGAGCAGTTTGCAATAAGAATTTTTTTTAAATGTTTTGTATTCTACATTTTAGTTAGCGTTGAATATTTATCATTGTAAGTTGCATTTATGAGTATTTATTTTATTATATATCAGTGACATTTTTTAAGTGTTGTAACAGTAATGTATTGTTTTTTTTTTTTTTTTTTTTTTTTTTTTTCTAAATGACATCAGAAACAGCAGTATGCGACATTACGTGATGGCAGAGCTTCAGTTCATCCTTTGTCATTTTTTTTTTTTTTTTTTTTTTTTTTTTTTTTTAATAAATAGGACAGGGGGAATGAATGAGAGAAAGAGGGGGAGAGAAAGAAAGAAAACCAAAGGGGAGAAGAGACGGTGAGAAGGGGGGGGAAGAGAGAGAAAAAAAAAAAGAACTCCTGGGTCACCTGTATGGAGAAAAAAAAAAAAAAACAAACAAACAAAAAAAACAAACAGAGGAGACAGCAAACAACAAAGAGCAACATAATAATAGAGAAAACAAAGCACCATCACAATAAACTAGCTAGTCATAGATATCAATATTTACTAAATAATAAACGATATTGTGCAGCACGCAAGATAGACAGCGCACAGTGTGCTTTGAGGTAGCAGCCAAGAAAGCTTTAGTCCGCGTCTGTGAATACCCATGTGTGCATACCTGTGTGGATCAGCATGCTTGCATTCCAAAGGTTTCTCCATGTAATGATCTGCTAGGGAGTGTGGGGGGGCCACAGTCCCGTCCTCCAGGGTGTGAAGCGGGTATGGAGGAGATCAAAACTCCAGACATCCAGAGGCCCCCAGAACACAAGAGACCATGGAAGACCAACAGAGGGGCAGCCGCGCCACTGTTCCAGTAAGAGCTGAGGAGAGTCCCAGATGAGGGCTCGCCCAGCAGCCGCGGAGCAGAAGTCAGGGGGAGTTGCAGTGACGTGCCCGTGAGCTCCGCCGGCCCCCAGCTGTGCCTGAGTGACCGAGCCCCAGGCCGAGAGGCCGGGGGCACCCCACCTCCAAAGGGGCCCGAGCAAGCCCCAGGCCCCAGGCCCCGACAAGCGGCCGCCAAGGAGTGAGCCGGTGTGTACCCGGACGCCCACCCCCAGACACAAAGAACCACCAACACACCGACACCTGAGGGAGTCCGCCACCGGCAGGGGAAGTGGTGGTGGGTGGAGATAGGCCTCCAAACCAGTAATGTATTGTTATATAATAGTTCTCGCCATTTTCACTCAATAAAATATTTTCATATCATTATGACTATTACGTTTTGTATCTAAATAAATAAGTCTACCTACTATTTTTAAATGTCAGATTAAGTATTTGTGCATTCTATAAAGATCTGTTGATCAAAATTATATTTATTATGAAGGATTCTTGGCTCAGGTCAGAATTGGCAAATGGGACAAAAAAATCTTGGAAATTTTGTAATGGGTGGGTTCAAATTTTAAACAATGGTTTTACAAAGACACTTCTGGAAATCATGAAGTATAACTGATGCGGACAATAAAGCACTGACTATTAAAATGTCTATTTTTTCTTTATATTCATCCTTGAAATATATGACTTGCTACATTCCAGTTTTCAAATACAGAATTTTACTCAGTGTTGCATCACGCAATTCAGGCTTTTTTCTTCATAAAGAATTTAACACAGTTCCTTTACTGAAGCACAGTCATGGAAGGTATATTTTTGTGCTTCAGTTAAGGCTTGCATTTTCAAAGTGTAATGCCCCATAAATAGCATTACCCACTACCCCTCCCTGCACACAAACACACGGATGCACATAAACATGCATATGCATACACAAGCTCAGCGCTGCACCAGAGAGGAATGGAGCTGAGCATCAGAGCCAGAGGGACTAACTGTCAGAGGAGGCTTCTACATGCATCGATGCAACCTGATGGTCCAGAACTACATTTCTTTATGTGGGCCTTGCTGGGAGGAAAAGAATCACAGTTCAACTTCATACTCCCCTTCCCAGTTAGCAAGCACTATTCTCGCTAATCCGGCAGTGGAGTGACAGGTTAATTTGGTCACTCAGGTAGAGCGTGATTGGCACTATGAATAAATCAATGTTTGAACAAAGGGAACATAGCATCTTAAAAGAACCTTTTCAATCAAATGAGCAAGTGTGTTGCTCATGTATGCATGCTTGCACATGCATGGCAGAAAAGAGTCATAAACTTCCATACACCTAGGGAATAAAGATGTATTTTAACAATACAAACATTTGACTCCACACCTGTATTTTTCTCATTCAATGGGCACAAATATATTTTAGATTCCCATTTGTTTATAAGGTACATGTTTTGACGGTTATGTGCTAGAGAAGGTTATATATGGTCTTATAGCTGCCATATCACCAGAATCTATGTCTGTGAGCTCACAATCTATTTTAAGAACACTCATAACAATAACACTTGTCACTGTTCTCTCAGTACATGCAGTGTACTTTTCTGAGAAGATTCTCATTCCCAATTTGTCAAATACTGCTGCTTCATTGAAACTGCTGGCATTTCAGAGATACTCACAAGTGTCAAGAGTCATTTAGTGTTCGTGCTGTGATGTTCAGGCCACAGCAATAAGTAAAGCTGATCTCCCAACTTTTCAAACACTGACATTTAGTTTGAACTCCTTTGGATCTGATTTTACCAAATGAGCTGTAGCTGTAATTTTTTCCACATTCCTTCATGTTGTGAAAGATTAAATTACATTTTATATATACTGTAAATAAAAACAATCAGGTACCAAGCAAAAGTAATCACTAAAAGCAGATTAAAAAAATTATAAAACACAAGCACGACATGGACTGTTCTCTCTCCTGGTTGGCCATCTTGCAAATTTACACCACTACCACCCTCCTTGTGTCTCCTGGTTACAGACTTTGCCATGCTATGAAAAGCATTATGGTTACCTGTGTGTATCCAGTATTGCAGTTGTTGTCACAGGAGATTTGTGCTATGGCTCAGTTTAATGCCAGCAGTTACTTATGTGGCAATATTTGATGCTTTGGGATGAAGTTGATTTTTTTCCCACACTGTCTATATGTGATAGAAGATTGCTGCCACTCTACACTGTATGTTTATTTATCACTACAGTTTAATAATGTTGCCTGCTACCTCCATTTTACCAGAAGCCTAAACTCTAAGTGCTTACATGAAATAACCAAAATAATGCTTTCTTTTTTCAAGAACCCAATTCTTTAAAGTGGTAATATATTAAAGTATCACTATGGTGCTCAGTAAATATCAAGCCAGCCAGAACTAACATGACGCACGAAGGCTAAATTTAGCTGTACATTTGGCTGTACAGCGTAAGTAAACTTGGTGACAGTACAAAGAACTCTTGAAAGGGTTAATATGGGTATTTTTTACCAACCCACAAGAAGTCTGAAATGAAAAGCCCTTTGAGAGCTCTAACAATTTGCATATTTATATTGCTTGTTATGAGAACAGCAGATTAGGCACACTCTAACAGATGGATCTTTTCAGTTGCTGGAACTTGAAATTGTTATGCAGCAAGCAGAGCTTTTTGAATTACTTGGATGAATCTACTATGTAAAAGTCAATTGCTTCACTTTGTGTGGAATATGTTTAAGCCAAACTTGTTCCACACTGTTACAGGAAAAATGATTCTATGTTTCTTTACCTTCTTTTAAATGTACAAAGATGCCTTTTGTCTGCCCTCTGCCTATGGTTAGATTAGTTTAGAATTATCTTTTTAGACTTTCCCAGCAAACACATCTTGTTTCTGGGACATATTGTTTTAGATTGTTTTATCTTCCCTAGCTCTCTGCTGACGAGACTAGCACCATATATGGAGTTGTTTTATTTTATCTGTTTATTATTTGTTATCCTGTTCTCACTGTCTCTGTGCTCTGTGCCTATAAAAATTACCAAGCCACTGTGCATGGTGTGAGTTGTTCTTAGCAGCTCACCCGTGTACACGTTTGATAAAGAAAGTAACTTTGTCTCATTGTGTCTTTATTTCTCCTGGGTTTTTTACAGAGTTTTCCCCCAACATTTCTTGGTCCTTCGGAGCCGGAGCGCCTCCATCGTGTCCCATCTCCGTGACCAGTCCACGTTGTTCGTCTGTCGACAGCCCACACACTAGGTGTGTGGTCAAAGACCAAGGGCGTTAAATTCGAGTCTTGGCCAACGTTCTTAGAAAGCGACCCATGGTGGTGGGGCCCGATCGAGGTGGACCAGACCCGGCGACACTGACCAGGTAGATACAGACACACTGACACAATCTTGCGTAAAAACGTATTTTAAATTCAGGGAATTTAAAATAGCGAAAGTAGCTCGTCTCGACTGGAAGCTCCCCACTTCTGTGGGTTTAAAGTAGCTCGTCGGCTGGTAGCTTGGAGCTCGTCGACTGGAAGCTCCCCACTTCTGTGGGTTAGGTTTGGAGCTCTGGGTAGCTCCCCCAGCTGGGTCAAGGGAATAAGTAGCTCGTCTACAGAAAGACTGGCAGCTCCCCTTTATTATAAGGGTTCCGATCGCGCGAATAAGTGTGAATGTGAATGTATGTGTGTATTGTTTTAATTAACGGAGCAAGCTGAATTTTCACGGTCCAATAAGAGACTGAGCTGCTCCTCCTGTGTTTTTTCTTTTACTGCTGTTCACTGACGTGCTGGTGAGTTGAGAGAACGGTCGAGTTCCGTCTCGTAAAGTTCACACCGCTTTTGGAAATAGTCCGAAAGTAGAAGGGCGTGTGAGCAACCACTCTCGTCTCTAATACCAGCGAAGGTGATAGCAGCTGTATTGTGTATATATTACTTAAACAAAAATAAGTAAATACATAAATAAGATGGGTAATCAAGCAAGTGAAATTAAAACTCACTCCTGACGAGCAGTGGTGAGAAAAGAAAAGTCCAGACGCCGGACAAAAACAGTGTCTGTAAACTGAGAGATTTAAGAAAACAAAATATAAACAGTCAGAAGAATAGAACTCAACTGCCAGTTTAGTAAAACCAGAAGACGAGACACTGTGCAGTGCCCACAACCCTTTTAGAAAGCCATCACTCATTCCTGCAGCCGCATCTGCAGCACCACCCATATCAGGAAGAACTTAATAATCCCTTATTAAGTGAAAACTAGAGATCAAAGTAGTTTGAAGTAGTTTAAAAGGGTTGAAAACAGACCCCACTGAGTAGATATAAATATAAAAAGTACGAAATAAAGATAAACAAAGGGAAAATTACAGTAGAAATTATCTTTAGAGTATTTGAAATTAATAATAGCAAGGATAACAACCTGTAAAGTGATATTAACAATGAAACACAGTTGGCATGATGACCATGCCCAGCATGTATAAAATGAATATAAAGCAAATAATTCACACGAAAATATTTTAATAAGATAAATAAGGTATATTAAGGCTGTGTCACTGTTCAGCCAAGGACAGTGTGTGAAAAGGTAACTGTCTCCACCTTGGGAAAAGGATGATTCTGCAGGTCATCTGAAGCCCTTGATGGATACAAAATAAAATATAAATAATATATTATAATAGAACTGCCTGGTCCGCCATGCAACAGAGAGAACAAATGTGACCGCAGATTGGATGAATTCTAAATTATCTGTTTGCTGAATAAGATGATCCTAACTAACAAATTGGCTCAGTAGTAGTATAGTGGTACACACTGATAAAATATTATAATATGCTATTGCTGTCATATAAGACAAAGAGGATAATATTAACAATGACATAATATTAATATGAAGAGGCACCTTAATCGGTTATGATGTGAGGTGGATAATTGTTAAGCAGTAGTCTGCATCAAGCTTAAGGTTTGCTGAAACTCAGTGTAATGACATGTGAGATGAAGACAATACAGAGAATAACTAAACTAATGAAGTGCATAGAGGCACCTGACCAGCTTGAAACTTATCATTCTAGAATGACACATTGCTGAGATATAGAGCACACCTATAATAACAACCAATAAGCAAAACCCTGTAGACAACAGCTAAAACTACAGGATTGAGAAGCTGAATTAAATATGTAGACACTGCTAAGCTGATGAGCATGTTCCACATTTTCTTTTCTTTTTATTTATTTGTTTCTTTTAGAGCAGAAGCTGCTATTCTGCCCAAAGAAAGACTCTAGGTCTGACCAACCGTTTCAGTCATGGGCAAAAAGATGTCAGTCAATAAAATTCTAAAAGATAATTTATTGACGAAAAATATATCAAGAGATAAAAGATAAAACAGTCCAGTGTCCCACTTATGAATTGTATAAAAACACACAGTCCCAAGGCCAGAGCCAGCTATGCCACACGGCCAAGTTGCACCCCACATGTTGCCTTTAACAGGGTTAGAAGTTGTCCTTGGAGACCCACCACCCTGCAAGCATATAGTCAGTCGTCACTCAAGCCTCTGGAACTCTGCTGCCTTTAGGCTGTGGCATATAATAGGCCCTGGACTGCACAGAGAGACAAAACAACACAGCAGTGTTTGTACTGTGGGCTATATGTAGACCAGTGTATCAGTGCAATCAAGTACACCTGCCTCTAATTAGTCCAACCCCATTCCAGCCATTGGCTCACCAAAAATGTGACAACCACAAAACCACTCCCAACCCAGTGCAACTTCACACAATAATATGGAGCTGAATTAACACAGGCACATTAGTCTACCATGTTACAAGCTGCATGCTATTACAAGCCAACATATGCAGACTTCTGCCTTGTACGGGTGGCAGCATTTTTCTTTTTCTTTTGTGTCCTGACACGTTTATGTTTTTTGTTTTTGTTTGATTATTTTGTTGGTTTTGGAAACGAATTTAAACGAACTTGTGACAATACTTGAGAATCACAGTGACACATAGTGATTAGGCATATGATTGAAAAATGCCTAGGTTTAGCGCTGTGAGCTATGAGCTGTGAGCAATGCAAAGTTAAATATATATATATTTGTATAAATGGGAAACAACCCTAACTTGAAAGTTTGAAATGTGTGAGATCCATGACTTGTTTGAAGAACTAGAAATTATCTAAAAATGCCTTAAGTGAAAATGTAGAGTTGCATCTATTCTCCCAAACCAAAAAAAAAAAAAAAAAAAAGGAGAAGAAGCATTCTGTAACTTAGAAATAAGGCTGACGTGTTGACAACAGACTAAAACACTAATTCGCAGGTGGCTATCAGGAACAGAGAGGCGAGCAAAGTCACAAACACCAAGGCTGCAGACAGCCACGCAGCAACAGCAGATAACATAGAGACAACGCCTGCTAGAACCGTTTTGAAACCTCAGCAAAACAATTTGTCAGAACGTGCATGACGTGTCAAAAATATAATGCTCAGGGAAACCTGAGACCACACAATCCATTTGGACTTTATTGAGCTAAATGAATGCCAAGGGTAAAAATACACCCTAGTGGTTATAGATGTATTCTCAAAGTGGCCAGAAATCTACCCAGTGAAAAAGGCAGATACAATTTCAGTAGCAAAATGTATGTCTAAGTTGTAGGAAAATAAAGAGATGATTGTAAATGACGAAGAATGTAATGATGTCTATCAAGTGTCTTGCAGATCACAGCCCGGTGACTGGGTTCTGATCAAAGTGCTCCAAAGGAAAAACTGGAGCTTGCAAAATTGCGGAACGACCATCCTGGATCCATCAGAGTCACTGCAGGCGAGTCAGTGAAGCCATCTAAACACAGCTGACGGCAGGCTTGCCCACTTGTTGTGATCTCGCCCGGTGGAGGGGTCAGCTTTCCTGGCCGGGGGGTCTACTCGCGACAGGAGGGTGTGTCCCGTCGTCATGAGGTGGTGGCTCTTAATAACTGCAGTGGCCCTGACCATGGCCGGGCTCCTCATCTTTGCTTCCGTGAGGGACAATAAGTCACGCTACATGGAGAAAAGGCAGACACTGTATGACAAAGGAAAGTACACCAAGTTTCCCCATGGCTATGCCACTAATTTCTGGTGGCAGTTTATGAACACTACAGCTTACTTGAATAATAAAACTGACTGCTATGCAAATACATATACACTTTCTGCCCACCAAGGAACGAGAGGAAGTGTATGGACTGTTCACTCAACGAAACCTGTGCCAGTAACGCGACACTGATGAGCCTCAACTGTCGCTCCAACTACAGCTACCGAATGATACTACAAACAAAGACTCATTACCAGACAGGATGTGCACGGACGGCACCAAGCAGTAAAGGAACCAGAGTTTCGCATCTGAGGAGGAGTGAAATTCTTACAGAGCTTGATCCCCGGCATTGGAGTTGCCGAGGTGCGGGATCACGTGGAAATCAACCGATATGCTCTGCTACGACACATCAACTTGACTAAGACCCTGGGAACCGCCTTAGCAGGAGAACAGCAGGCCATCAGAACGATGGTGCTGCAGAACAGACTGACTCTAGACCTGCTAACAGCATCACAAGGAGGAGTTTGTAAGCGGAGACATTTATGAAGCTTTGCAGAATTTGACCATTCTGCAGAAATATGTCACTGACCACACATCTGGAGCAGCTACACCGCCATGTCTAAGAGTAATGATTTCAAAGATGATAACAACTACAATGACTGCTTATGTTGCCATGCCTCAAGAAGAACAGCATCCCGTTGCAATTCTGTTAGAGGAGAACTTGTAATAACTGCTAATGAATGACGTGGTGATTAAAAATGACTTGTCAAGTGATCACGCACTGATTAAAACATTAGTAGGTTATGCAGGTTTTCATCCTTTTATTTTTTGAAGTTTTCATCCTTGTATTTTTTGAAGTTTTCATTTTACATATTAGGTTTTCATCATTTTTAAATACAAAGTTTTCATTTTAGTTTTCATCCTTTTATTTTTTGTAGTTTTCGTTTTAAAATATAAGGTTTTTATCCTTTATTTTTTGTAGTTTTAGTTTTATTATTTTTTCTTGTTTATTCCACTTGTTATTTCATTTACTATGATTTTCATTTACTATGTTTTTCTTTTTATTATTTTCTTTTGTTTTATTCTTTAGACCAAATGACTTCCATTTCTGCTATGCTGACATTTTGAAAATTAAAAAATTGCTTAAGATACTTAATAAATAACCTTCACAGACAATTGTTGTATACATTTAAAATAAGTTAAAACAGGAGGGAATGTTACAGGAAAAATGATTCTATGTTTCTTTACCTTCTTTTAAATGTACAAAGATGCCTTTTGTCTGCCCTCTGCCTATGGTTAGATTAGTTTAGAATTATCTTTTTAGACTTTCCCAGCAAACACATCTTGTTTCTGGGACATATTGTTTTAGATTGTTTTATCTTCCCTAGCTCTCTGCTGACGAGACTAGCACCATATATGGAGTTGTTTTATTTTATCTGTTTATTATTTGTTATCCTGTTCTCACTGTCTCTGTGCTCTGTGCCTATAAAAATTACCAAGCCACTGTGCATGGTGTGAGTTGTTCTTAGCAGCTCACCCGTGTACACGTTTGATAAAGAAAGTAACTTTGTCTCATTGTGTCTTTATTTCTCCTGGGTTTTTTACAGAGTTTTCCCCCAACACACACAAAGCCACCTTTTTTTTCTGTGTGACTTCATAATAAAGGACTAAAGTGAATCTATATTAGTTAATGCTAATGAAAGAAGGTAGTCTATAATGGTATAATGTAGGGGTTCACAGTGACCGTATGCCATATACTATTCAATTTCAGCAGCTATTGTATGATCTCACTTGCCCTCTTAGGCATTGTGTATTTATTTATTGTCATTGTAAGGATTTAGGCCTACAGTGTGTGTTCCATACTCTGACCTCTTGTCCAGTGTCTTCATGCATGTGTTAGTTTTCTTGTTGATTTCCAGTTATACTTTGAGTGTTGGTTTTCTTCCGTGCCTTGTTTTACACAGACTGACCTATGTATCCCCTTCTGCTCCAACACAGTGTCGCGGCAAAACATATAATAGACGCACCGATCCACCGTGTCCATTTCATGCCTTGCCTCTCCCAAGCGTGAAATGAAAGAGCTGCAGTACCAACAGAGGGAGATATTTTATTTCAAGCAACATGAAAATAATAACGGGAAAGCATTTGAAAAGACATTATTTGCACATTTACATGTAAATACATATTAGCCTCCTAACTTCATATGTTTTTGTCTCACTACCAACTTCTTGGCTTTAAATATGTTTTCTCCCCCTGCTGGTAATGCAGCTTCTGCATGCAGTAATGCAACTTCTGCATCTATGTCCATCTCATACTTTGGAGAGGCAAAGCTCAAAATGGACACTGGTGTGTCTATTACACACTTTGCCATGACAATGGGTTGTCTGCTCTGTGTCCTCAGTTGTGCTGGTTACCATGATTGCTGCAGAAGCACTATACTAATTGTGAAATTAATAATTTAACTGAGCTTGCACTGCAATAACTTATCAGCTTTATGAGTGTTTAAGTTTTTCATTATCAAATTGTATGAATTATTGTAAGTTATAGTTGAAGTGTATCAGTAGAATTTAGTTCAGGAAGCACAAAGACTTGATGCCCATTGCCCAATACTGTATCAGATACCTGATGGTAGCAAGAAAAAAACACACAATAAACCTTTGACTATCCAGCCATAAAGGATGCTAACTGGATGTGCATTTGTATAAAATAGCTAACCCCTTAAGTGCCAAAAAACATTTAGACTATTATAATGAGAAATGTGCATTTTAAATAACTTTTCTGTTACATAAGAAGACCAAACAAAACTCCTCATGGCATTTGTCATTTATGATGCATAACTTTCTGTCACTAAACATAAGCAGCTGCTGAATTTTCTCTAACTTCAACCTTTTCAGATTAAGATGGATTTGCATCTAAGACTGAATGATTTATTAACAGTGTGTCTTTTGGTGTCAATAATTGGAAAATTCCTTACTGGATAAAGAGATTTGCAGAAATGATACAGCTACTAGCTGTCCTTTATCTGACCATTGCACATCAGACGATACAACGCCAGTTGTAATCTTTATACCTAAAATTGAAACACACAATCAGATGACAGCCCAAAGAAAAAAAGAGATACAAATGCTGTTTGTTAACACAAAATACAATTTTGAGGGAATCATGCTTTATGATAGGTGTTGTGCTGCTGGAAAATATTGGATATTTTTCCGCTGTAACTTTGAAGTCCCCTCCAGACAGACCCTGAAGACTAAGGAGGCAGTAGGGAGGCAGCAGGGTAGATTGTGGGTCACTGTCCAGAGAAATGGTGAGAGTGGTAATCACAGAATCAAAGCCTAGCTTCTGTATTGGGAAGATAATGGGATTGGAAACCTACAGACAGAGTAGAAACTTTGATGAAAGGCTCATGACTTGGAAACGCAAACAAAAATCAGTTTTAACAGCTCCAACAGCCATAAAAATATACCATATGTATTCAGGGGAAAAAGTGACCACTCGAGTCTCTCCCTTTCTCTCTCTCTTTGGGTGTATGTGTATGTGTGTGTGTGCACCTTTGCTTTTTTGTTTCTCTGAACACATCACATCAATCACGATTTAAAAGACAGCACGTTGCTCAATTCATTGCGTTTTTATGTTTTTTTTACGAAGCAGGACTGATAGGGAATTCTCACATGTTGCTCACTCATTTTATGTGTGACACAGAGCACTTTGTAAGTCTTTGTGAAGATAAATGATCCTAACTGTTATGACTTGCCCGTGTGTAGAACAGCCAAACACAAAACACTGAAACATCTTCTTGGTGATGTGTATGTTTATAAGAGGAGGTAAGGTTGAAGTACGTATGAATTATGTCAGTTGTTATTAGATTATCAGGCCTTAATAAAGTCAATAATATAATTTGCAATAAACAATACGTATTTTATGCACCACAATCATTTTTTTCTGAAACCCAGCCTGAGCGTAATCCAATTCCAGAACCAATATCTTGGGGGGCTACTGTCTCAGAAGCTATAGACTGACAAAGCTTTTGGCACTGACAGCCTCTCTAGCATTATGTACTATAAGTGAATTAAATTACTGCTCCAATCTCCTTCCTGGTGCTGGACTGTGTTTATTAGACTGATCTACATCAACAATGCTATTTCTGTGTCTCAACTTCATCTCCTATCCTGGTGGTTGAGTGAAAAATGCAAGTACTGTGCAATAACAGCTCGCTACTTGTCTAATGAGTAGATATGTTTAATATATTATTCTCAAGTATTTTGACTAAGTGCTGTGCTGTCAGTATATATGACATGTCCTACCTTGATTTTTCTTCCTCTGCCAACATTCAAGAATTTTACTGAACATACGATGAGAGAGAAAATGCTCTGTTCTCTATTTCCACAATATAATACACATCAAAGAGTTACAATAGTATTAGCATGCAGCTTCTAAAATAATGTGCAGGGCCTATGTTATAATATATGAAGGAGTTATGAAACAAAAACAGACCAGAAAGTACCTCAAACAGTGACCAACAACGAATTATTCTGGTAACGTTTCTGTCTCCCTGCGATGAGTATAATTTTTTATGCCCCCATTAATGTACACTTATTTCTTCCCTGCTGACATATAGATGGATTTTAATGCTTGTTTTAGCAATGAAATGGATGACACACATTACCACATCCAGGTAATCATTTGTCCAGTGCATTAAACTGCATTACATTTATCATTTGAACTAACCTTTTCAGTGTAGGAAAATACATGGACCAGGTTTATTGTATTATAAATTGCAGTCTTCATTTAGTATGTGTAAAATATTGTTTTTTCTTGTGGATAAGACTCTCTCAGAAGTGCACTTGTCCAGAGTCAGTGTTCGGAAATGTTTTGCATCCATCTTTGCCTGTGCCAAGTGACAATCTGGGATCCACTCTTGATTCTTTTATATTGTTTTCTGTCATGTACCTCAGAAAGATAGAGGTAGCAAAGCCTCTGCCCCTGCTGCATACCTACCACTGTAACAAGAATCCCCTCTGAGACCCAAGGTTAATACTTCCTGCTAGTATCATAAAGATAGTCCTCTTGATTATGACTGATCAGGCTTTTATCGTGCTTCGTTGCATGACTCATTTGTGGAAGTGCTACTATGCTCTAGATTGACAATAGTCCTCTGAGAAAAATTGGAAGGTATAGCTATTGCTAGGAAAGATGTCACCACCCCTCCCAAAAAAAACCCCAAAAACATAAAAATAAAATAAATAAATAAAAACAGTTCTTCAGGAGTGTCATCTGCATCTCAACTAAGTTCATGGAAACAAAGAGTTGGGAGTGTAATGAGAAGTCACAGTGTTAGTGCGTTTTGATTTGCAGTTTGACCTGGCAGGTTTGTTAATCGTCTCAAACTCCTTGCGATTACAATCAGTCATTCGTGCCTCCTGCTGTGGTGATGGCAGATTTATGGAAATTAGGGCATCATAATCCTGATCAGGTTGTGTCGGCTTACTGTGCATAGAGCTCTGCGACCCTGCAGTAATTGCTTCTTACAATCTTCTAAATCTTGCTTGACATACCAGCAAATCCACGAGTCCCTGTTGTTTTTTAGTAGTGACCTTGCCTTGATGTTAAAGCTTTGGAGCAGGCATTCTTTGGAACGTGAAGGGAATACAGTGTTTGACTTAAGATTCCATATGCATTTTATTTTCATATCTTTCATATTTCTGTAAAAAAATCTCTTCCAAAAATTAGCTGCCCAAAAAAAGTCAATTCAGGTAAAGTAAGGTTACCTAGAAATCAGTGACACTCACCAATAACAAGCAGAATGGAGTAACAGGGAGGAGCAGAAATCCGAGTCCTCAAAAGCAGATTAATTACCCTAAAACACTGATAAGGTTCAAATCCTACATTTCCTGGAGGCTGTACATAATACTTTATTAACTACACATAATTGACCACAATTAGAAAATGGTCTTTGATCTTTTCTGCAAGAAACTGCATCATTTTCCACAATGTCTGCTTTAAATGTGAAAAATAGACAGTAATTAGCTTTGTTCCGTGTAACTGTGAATGTTAATATTGTGAGTACATACAAACTTTATTGGTTCTTAAAATATGTCAAATCTATTAATTGTTCAACAACAAGAAG